>NC_142590.1:47523700-47881700 GCF_965207765.1 Zootoca vivipara
GCCCCCCGCCCTGTTTCACAGTGCAGCTGTCTGGTGGGTGCAGCAGCACGGGGGGCCCCCTGGCAGCCTGGCACCCTGGCGCATTGCGCCATCCAGCCTTGCCTTAGGGCCGGCCCTGCTGGGATCTCTTTCTCCCAGATTTTTTGGATGAGCTTGTGAAGTTGTTGTGTGTTCAATTCCACACACTTTGAAGACATTGGCAGGTATCCCATCAGGTCCGCTGGCTCTGTTGTTTTTCATTTTGTCAATAGCTGTACACAACTCTCCCAGATTTGGAGATACTGCAAGTTCATCTCTAATTTGCCTTTGGTGCAGCTCTTACTAAATATTTTTCTCTCTGATCTGCAATCCCACCTGACTACTCCTTGTTTTCCTTTTCCTTTTGGAGGATGAAAATCTGATGAATTGATTACACTGGACTGTGTTTGGTGTCCCATTGGCACAATGATTTCCGCTTGTGTAATGGGAACTCCACACACACACCCGTGCCTGCCCTACACTCTCCCCAAATCTAGAGGGTTGGGGAAACATCTTTGAAAAGATCTAGGGGGCATGTGGAGAAGGAGTGGAGGAGAAACTCAGTGCTACATTGGATTCCACCCTCTGAAAGATGGGGTGAACATAATGGATCCTGCTCTTGAGCATTCCATTGGATAATATGTCATAAGATCCATTCTAGCTATAACCTTGCATAATTATTATTATTATTATTATTTAAAATGGTTATTGGTTTATAGATGTAGCCTTAAAGTGGGTTGATCTTTTTAAAACATTTACTTCCACTGTCATTCAAAAACCATCTGACTCACTCACACAGCTGTGACAATTTAAATAGATAAAAGTCAGGACAAATATGTAATAATGCAATTTCCTGCATCTGTTAAAATTCAAATAGTTTAAATTAAGTAAAGATGAGGAAAATAAGTATCAGTCTCATTCAAGGAAATGCCACACAAATAAAAATCAAGTTCTGCCAAGCTTATTCATGAGACATCACGTTGAAGCCATCAGAATTATTTAAGGAACAGGAAGTAACCCATCAATAATGAAACTACCACAACCCAGTTATTAGAATATGAAGTTTGGCAGTTTCATCCTTGTTTGAGACGGGGGGCTGGGGAGGACAACTGTGATGGAGTGTTGATGAAACAGACTTTGGATTGATCTGAGTTCTGCTTGTTTTAGAACTTTATAGAGAATTTATTAATTTAGTTAAAAGCATTTATATCACAAAAAATCTATGCCACATCTAAATAAGTGCTCCGTATCTTTGGAAGCAACTTTATTTTTCACAGAAGAATACTGATTTTTTTCTCAGAAGAATAGGCTACTCCAAACCGCGTAATATTTTTGCCCATTGAAGAAGTGGAAGTCTTTGCATCTGCTTCCACTGACGGGGCTCCTTAGGCGAATCCCACTGATAGTTACACATTTTTGCAAAGCAATTTCCCATAATATGGTGCTTTTATACACTATTTTCACTTATAGATGCGTTGAAATGCTTGGGTGGTTACCCTGCCTACTTTCCATGCTGTGCTTTTACATCAGTTTTAGCACAAGCTGCCTTGAGCCTTAGAAAGCCACCTTATTAATGCTTTGTTGCTGTTTTATCAGCTGGGTTTTCTGCCACCTCTGTGCCATCTTTATATACTGTATATATAACAGCAGCTTTCTAAACACTTAAGCAGTCTTCAGTTCTAAAGAGATTTCCCAGCAGCTTCATAGGAAGCTGCCTTATATTGCATCAGACCATTGCTCTATCTGGCTTTGTATTCTCAACACTGGCTGGCATCTACTTTCTGGGATGACAGGCAGAGATTTCTCCCAAGCCATACCTGGAGATGCTGGGGATTGAACCTGCAACCCTCTGCATGCAAAGCAGACAATCTACCATGGACCTACAGCCCTTCTTCAACCACAAACAGAATTTCGCCTTAGAGCTGATGTAGAAATCAGCTGCTGTGTGGAAATAACTGCTCACGCAAGTGCTCTTCTCACATGAGAAGTGTAACATGCAATACTGAGACTTATGAAACATCTCTGGGGCTACCTTTGCCATTAGAAATAATGGTAAGATGCATAGCTGCCAAGTTATCCCTTTTTTAAAGGGATTTTCCCTTATGCTGAATAGGCTTCCTCGCGAGAAAAGGGAAAACTTGGCAGCTATGGTAAGATGCCATTTTTCTAAACACAGAATAAACTGCTGCAATCTTCTATAAAGGCCTTAATTAACACATGGAGGTATTAATTAGGTGTTAAAATATACTTAAAATATAAAATTTGCACCAGCTCTGGTAATAATAGGCATTTTAAAGCAATTTAAAGCTACTTTAAGTTGTGAAATAGCAGCATTTGGGGGTGGGGAGTTTTCTCACCATTTTGAGTAGGAAATTCTATATTGGAAATAAATTTGACAGAATCAGTAATACTGAGTGGCAAACAATGTATCTAATCAAAAGAAAAAATTCCTTCAGTAGCACCTTAAAGACCAACTAAGTTTTTATTTTGGTATGAGCTTTCGTGTGCATGCACACTTCTTCAAATGTATCCAATGTTAGTTCTACTTCAAGTAGACCTACTGAAAGTAATGGACATAACTTAGGTCCGTTAATTTTGATAGATTTGCTCTGAATTGATTTAGTATGATTCCATGCACTATCAAGGAAGAAAAGCATTTCTATAATTAAGGTTGTGTTTATAGTGAAATTTTAGAGAACTATTCTGCATCACAGACAAAAAAAGCAATTCTTACTATTCAGTATTGCTAGTCAAATTCAGTATTGTTGTTTTTAAAAACTAAGATGAAAAATAATTTGACATTCATTTAGCTTGCACACTAAACTCTTGAACCATTACATAAATGGGTTAGGGTCACATTTTAATTCCCCACCCTCCTCCCCACAAAACTTCAATATAAGTTCAAGCAAAATATTTGCACCCAGTTCCATGACTCCAGGACCTGGAGCTTTGTGAAGCTGAAAATACAGCAAGCCTTAAATAATTCAAATAGCTTGTGTCACTCTTGTCCATTTCTTTTGATGTTTGATTTCTTTTGTTGTCATTTTGCAGGGTGAGATTTGTCCCCCCCCCCTTTTCAATCCTGAAGTTGCATTAAATGGATGTATGTCCTTAATAAAGGGTAAAGTAACAATTTTACTGTCATATTAAAAAAGGAAAGCCACCCCTTCATTTCTTCCACCCTGGCTCTAAACATATTAACATGCAAATCACAGTTCACTTGTTTCAGTCAGGCTTGCCCCATCAACTTTACCAGTGCAGTGGTTAGACCTAAGTAGTGGAGCCCAAATCTGAATTAAGCATGGCCATTTATATCAGCTGACAATAGAAGGTAACACAGCTTTCTAATTGCTACTGTAAGTATTGCCATGACCTTAAATAATAGCAATTTTAGTTTTTAAAATGCAGATTTGGGGCTTCTGCCAAGAAGACCTCTGCTCTGGAGATCAGGCTTCCTGTTTGCTTCTGCCCCACACTTGCCAAAAACATGCTCCCATCTTCCTAGCAAATGGGGCACAAGTTTCCACACATCCCAGCCAGACCTTCTGCCACAATTAGAATCAGACAAGAAAAGTAGAAAGAAAAGAACAACTTACTCCTGTGATTACCGCACACTCATACAAGGTTATCAACAGAAAGATGCACATGATTTGGATAGTTATTTTCATGGTGCTTGAAAGAATAAGGAGATCCTTGTCTTTTTCCTCCTCTTCACAGCCTCTCTTTCATGTCACGGCTGCACTGTGGTGTCACGAGTCCCTCTTCTCCCTCCTGCCTTGTTAGGTTCTCAACGAGAGCTGATCACACACCCCTCTCCTGCCTCTCTATTTAACATCTTCTCAGCCCCATTCAATCTCTTTTACTGATGTGAGACTTGCTATGATGATCCCCGATATAAGGCTCGTATCCATAACATAGCAAAACAGGAGGAGAAGGATGTTGACAGCAGTCTGGGGGCTTTGAAAGATTTATTGCACGTGGAATTAAATCACACATCATTTTTAAGATTGCTTTATTTTTAATGTAATGTTGGTGGATTTACAAGATGTTGAAGTCCTGTGGCTTTAATTATTCATTTGCATGAATTTACCAATTTGCTGTCATTTATTATCATTACTTTTATATCTCAACTGTCCTCCAAGGAGTTTAAGGTGGCAAACATTTGCCATCACAACAACCCTGTGAGGTAGGTTAGGTTGAGAGACAGTGACTGGCCCAAGGTCACCCACTGAATTGACTGAGTGGGGATTTGAACCCTGGTCTCCCAGTTCCTACTCTGACACACTATTACATTACAATGGATCACCAGTGTTATGTCCATCTGTGCACCTTTAGGCATTTGGAAAGGAGTGGGTGGAATATAAACTAGAAGTACATGGTCTCCTCAGAGACAACAGTGGTTAAAGGCAAAGGGACCCCTGACCATTAGGTCCAGTCGTGACCGACTCTGGGGTTGCGGCGCTCATCTCATGTTATTGGCCGAGGGTTCCAGGTCATGTGGCCAGCATGACAAAGCCGCTTCTGGCGAACCAGAGCAGCACATGGAAGCGCCGTTTACCTTCCCACTGTAGTGGTACCTATTTATCTACTTGCACTTTGATATGCTTTCTAACTGCTAGGTTGGCAGGAGCAGGGACCGAGCAACGGGAGCTCACCCCGTCGCAGGGATTTGAACCGCCAACCTTCTGATCGGCAAGCCCTAGACTCTGCGGTTTAACCCACAGCGCCATCCATGTCCCTTGTCACACTAATTGATGTGGAGTAGCTGAGTTGGCATAAGCAGTAGGTTACACCACCATAGCTAAAGGTTGAGAACTCTGTACCTGGAAAGAGAATCTCAGCCTTCTAGTCCTATCCAATAAGTAACAGGCAAATTCTCTACTGAGGCCGGCACATGGTTAGAAGCAAAGAAATCTACCTTATACCAGCTCCTAGCCCATAGATGTCTACTCTAGAAATGGCTTCCTTGGGTCTCAAACAGAGGAATTTTACATTGCTGTCTACCCGGTTCTTTTAACTGGAGATGTCCAGAGCTATATCTGAGGCCTTCTGCATACAGAGGTGCAACAAAGCAGGGCTAGGCTAAGACATTTTACTGCCTGGTGTGAAGGGCAAAATGATGGCACCCTTCCCCCATTTCTGCTGCTTTGGCAGTTGAACTTCAACATTAGTTATGAACAGCCAATAAGGGCAAAATGGGGCACAGCTCTGAGCACATATTAATTTATACATAGAGATTCAAATTCAGAAAGAAAACACTAGAATCTAACTGGAAATGCACTGCATCTCACCATAGTGGGAAAGACTGTGACCAGGGGGCTTTTGCTGTGTGTTTGCTGTCCCGGTGCTGACTTATGATGGGCAACTTCAAAGCCCCTGAAGCTCTCCCGTCTGATGCCTCTTTCTCTTGAAGTTGGACACAGCCCTTCAAAGACAGAGCTGTTGTTTCTAAAGTTCGACACATGGCCACTCTGGCCCGTGTTTTGATCCCTTGGAGTTCTGTTAGAGCTCTGAGACTTAGAGAGCAGGATAGGTTCCACTAGCTCACCTCTTTCAATCTCCATTCTAAAAGGGTGCTTTGATCGAGCAGTATCACCACTGCACCCATCACCCCTTCTTCTTCTGAGGAACCAATATTTCCAAGACATCCTCCTGAAATATTATTCCCAGAGAGACCCCCATGGTGGATTTCACCTGTAGAGGTGTTAACTGTTAAAAAGATAAATATGGGGGGGGGGGAGGAGGGCCACCTACAAGGAGATTTTGATGAAATCAGATAGAGGTTGGAAATGAAAACCATATGAAGAAATAAAAGAGGTTTTGACTGGATGGTTGCAGTACCACCAAGTGAATGATGTATTGTTAAATGACAGGAAAATAGGTTTTGATAAAAGGTCCAAATTTCAAATAGAATTGTTGGAAGGCAGAGTGAAATTGTTATCGAAAATGTATAATTTTTTGTTAGAGTGGTTTACGAAAGATGAAATGACAAAAGATGTGATGATAAAATGGGCAAGAGACTTTGGATACAATATTGAATATGACACGTGGTTTAAATTGTGGAGTGAAACATTGAAATTTACTGCATGTACCGCTTTGAAAGAAAATATAATGAAAATGATGTATAGATGGTACCTAACACCAGTAAAATTAGCTAAAATGTATAGAATGAGTAGTAAACTATGCTGGAAATGTAAAGATAAAGATGGTGAATTTTACCATATGTGGTGGACATGCGAAAAAGTAAAAAGATTTTGGGAAATGATATATAATGAATTGAAAAAGATGTTTAGGTATACCTTTCCCAAAAAACCTGAAGCTTTTCTATTGGGACTAATGGGAGAGGAAATAGCAAAAGGAGACCAGAGATTATTTATGTATGCTACAACCACAGCAAGGACTTTATTAGCCCAAAAATGGAAATTACAAGAGATACAGACGATTGAGGAGTGGCAGACGAAAATGATAGACTATGTAGAGTTAGCAAAGTTGACCTGCGGGATTCGTGACCAGGGAGAGACAAAGTTCCAAAGGGAATGGAGTAAATTCATTGACTATATGGAGAAGAACTGTAGAAGTTTAAAGACACTTGCAGGACTGAAATAAATCTATGAACTGGTTAAAATGTAGGTAAAAAGGAACTGTGAGATAAGAGTGAAAAATAAAGCCGAATGATGGGAGGGAGGGAAGTCACAGCTTGGCAGAGCGAAATGAACTGAGATGGGTGAACGTAAGATGAATTGTATGGAAAAAAATGGTTTTTGTTTTGTTTGTTTATTTGGAAAATTTAATAAAATTATTTGAAAAAAAGAAAGAAATATTATTCTCAGAGAAGTGAGGCTTCACTTGTGAGAAACAATGGTCTCCCTATGGGACCTCTTCCTTGCAAAATATTCATGAATTCAGGGTTTTTCAGAGTGCTACCAATTTGGATGGCCTGGTTACAGTATCTAGTGTGGCCAGCAAATCTCAAGGGAGAACATGAACTGGGTAGTCCAAGAGCACATACGATTTCTGTGCTTTACTGTCATTGTTGCAACAAACAATGCAAACTTAGTGCCCCACTACCACTAAGTAGCAGTGGGCTGAGAGGGGTCCCTTCCTTCTTAACTTACCTAGGTAGTTTGAAAGCTGCTTCCCTCATATAGAAGTGCAGCTAGGAAAGAAGAATGGACGAGAAAATGGTGGACACCTCTCACTCACCCCAAGTAGCTGATGGCAAAGGCAGAAGTTATACTCTGGGTCAATAAATGTGTCTGCATTCACCATGAACAGCTTTTTTAAAAAATGCACATAACGTTTTGGGGGTGGTTGTTGTTAATTATCAGAATTGCAGCTTCAATCAAAACTAAAATTGCTCATCTGAAACTGCAATTTGCATTGGGAGGAAACCCCATATTGGGTGGAAATCTCCTTTTGGCACCAATGCAAACAGCCATTTTAAAGTTATATTTTGCCTTTCTACCTGCTGTCATTCTGATAGTTTTCAGGGAGCCTTCCCCAGGGTGCAGTATTTACTTTTTTTTTTTAAGTGATCATGAACTACTACGATGTATCTTTGCATTAAATGCATTTAATGTTACATCTAATTTGGCCCTAATTGTGAGAAGCACTCTATATGCCTGAGGTGGGGGTCACTGCTGTCTGAGATAAGAAGGGGAGTTCATGCAACAATGTAGTATCTTGCTCAACTGAGCAACTTTCTTAAGGTGAAGTGCATTTCATTGTATTTGTGGATAGTCACTGAGTTAACAGTAGAAGTTGCCTACCATTTAATACTGGAGAGCCATAAGCAGAAGTCACAACTCAATGCTGTAAGGGCCCCTCCAGAATGGAGTTTTGTTTTGCTGGTGTTTTCTGTAGCATTACATGTAATCTGGAGGGGCATGGATAAATGTGGAAAAAGAGCAACCTTATGCAACTCGTCCACAGGGTTCCAAGGGCCAATTGCACAATAACATGCAAAGTATGGTTGACTATGTGCAAGAGCATTGCAAGCACAAATTAGTTAACTGTGGAGAGAAATGTTTCCATTTTATTATAAGTCATTTGTGAGTACCCACCTATCTGCTTAAGTCAGAACAGGTAATAAATAAACCACTGATGTATTTATATTGCAGCATCCTGATGAGTCAGTAATTAGAATTAGAATTATAAGCCAGGAGCCCCTAGACTCCTCCTATTAATCTTCCTGGCATTTGCCTTAGGATGACATTTATTTTCAACTGACCTTACTTGCTTTTTGCCAGCACTGAAATCCTACAGTGGGATCCTGGATCGGTAGAGGCTGCTGCTGCTCATTCTTTTCATTCCCACCTTCACCATAATCACTGACAACAATCCTGTCCTTCTATAGCATTAGGCTCTATCTTTTTCATAACCAATGCCCACCATTTGTACCCACCTACACCAAGAGACCCGCTTAATTTGTTTTCAGCACATATGATTATCCTCCTCCTCCTCCTCCTCCTCCTCCTCCTCCTCCTCCTCCTCCTCCTCCTCCTCCTCCTTTTCTCCTGTCTTTCCCTCCATTGATTTTCTCCTCCGTCCCAGCTCTGTCCTCTGAAAGAGGAGACTTGGCTCGCCACAGGCTAGTTTAGCTTTAACATGTGAAGAAAAGAATCGCAGAATATGAGGAGATAGTTTGAACCCTAGTGAGTCAATAAGAACATAAAAAGTGGTGTATTCTGGTTGGATGCCATATACCACAAGGCAAGATTAATCAGGAGTTCCAGGACCATGGATAGCTCTGATACAGCTATCCATGGTCCTGAAGCCTGCTCAGACAAAGCCTCTTTCTGAACCCCTGCCCCAGACTACTTCTTCCAGGCTCTGCCTCATTGTATTGAACTCAGATCCTTAAAGGGCAAACCATCTGTAAATTGTGGGGGTACAAATTTCTCCATTCAATCCAGTTCCTGTCTCTTCATTGGGTTGGGAATTGCATATTAATATACACTAAGAAAACGTTCAGGTATGTAGGACTCCTCAGAAGATCATCAGACGCTGTGTAATATGGTGTATTACTCAGTTTGTGATTGATAAGGCAAGTTCCAAGTCTTACTCCAAAGTAATTAGGGAATGGTAATATGTCAGAGAAATCCTTGTTTAATATGTTTACTAGACCAACCAGATATATGGGTACAAAGCAATGCATGAAGGAGTCTGATGGACTCAGCATAATTCTTTAAAGATAACTCAGTTGAAACTGATGTGTTTAATACCAATATTCAGAATTTATTGAACACCTAAAAGATATAAGCCTAAGAAAAATAGATCATGCCTAGATGGTCTTGTAATCTAGTATATTGTGTAACATGGTGTATTACAAAAAACAAAATAAATTAAGGTAGGGGAAGAAAAGAAACATGCCAAAATTAATTTATAACAATTTAACCTTAAATTAGGTGAGGGTCAAACTAGACATTTGTAATTTTATTAAGCCTTATTAGTTTATCTTATTTGTAAACCTCTATGAAGGTGGTTGTGGTTTTTTTTTTTTACAGTCAAGTCATAAAATCATAGAAACATAGAACTGTAGAATTGGATGGGACCCCGAGAGTCATCTCTAGTCCAGCCCCCTGCAATGCAGGAATCTCAGCTAAAGCATCCATGACACCCAACCTCTGCTTTAAAAGCATAACTTCCTAAGGGAGACCGTTCCACTGTTGAACAGCTCTTACTGTCAGAAAGTTTTTTCTGATGTTTAGTAGGAACACCCTGCTTTTACTTACCTTGCAGTATGCCCCATTGAACTCAATGGGGCTTAATTCCGAGTAGTTCTGCATGGGCTTGTGTTGTAAAATAGTATCATAGTAATGCAACATGAAGCAAAGCAAAAGAACGAACCAAAACAGAAAGGAAATTCAAAAGAAAGGAAAGAATGAACTCCTTTGTTTGTTAACAATTGAAATGGAAAGACCAGGGCTATGGATGGAACCTGAAAACAAAACTAAAGCAAACTATCAAAACTGTTTAGCTTGAGGAGGGGGAAATATCAGAATGGAGCTTATAGTCAAGCCTTTTTCATGTTTATTGCAGTTAGAAATCTACTGGAAATTTAGCAACAGATTTGACACCAATGGAATATATGCTAGATAGTTGGACTATATAGCTGGAAGCACATTTCCTGTTCCTAATTTAGATGCTCACATGCCATGTTTAATTACCCAGTTCTCTAAAAGTGCATCAGCAACTTTCTCTGCTGGGAACCAGTAATTATTTAGAAGATGGGACTTTTTAGATTGCCCTGGTGCTTCAATACCATCCCAGGGTGCATGGCTGTGAGTTAATTACCGCGAACCACCGAAGAAACCAAGCAAATAAGGGCTTATCCCAGCAAGTGAGCAGAAATAAAATGTGGCAATACAAAGGTACATCCTGTGAGGCAAAGCTGACCTGTTGCCTATGTTGTGTCCTGTGGTTAGGGTTTCTCATCCCATTGGCAACCACACTTCCTTCATTTAATTTATGAACTGGGATCAATGGATTGTAAAGGCAAGTGACCCCGCCCTTGGAGGTTGTGTTCTAGTCATTCACAAATGAGATAATTCACATACATGCATGAACACCACACACACACACACACACACACACACACACACCATTCATCCAGTCTATGATGTCCATTTATTATTATTATTATTATTATTATTATTATTATTATTATTATTATTATTCCCTGCCCATCTGGCTGGGTTTCCCCAGCCATTCTGGGTGGCTTACAGCATATATCAAAACATAATAAAGCATCAAACATTAAAAACTTCCCGATACAGGGCTGCCTTCAGACGTCTTCTAAAAGTTATGTAGTTCTTTATCTTTGACATCTGAAGGGAGAGTGTTCCACAGGGAGGACGCCACTATTCTATTAAAGAAACAGACATTGTTTTTTACTCAAGACATTGTTTTTTACTCAAGGGTACACAGTACTGGCACCTTTTTTCTAGAAGAAAAGCACTGGAAACAAATGAAAATCACTCTCTGAGCATGACCTAGTTCAAAGGTGAGGAACATCAGGCCTGGGCGTAGAATGTGGCCCTCCAGGCAGTCCATCTGGCCCTCAGAAATTTCCTCAGGCCACATCCCTCACTGGTCCTACTCCCCCCCCCCACTAGTGCTTTTGCCCAGCTGGAGTGTGAACTTGAACTCTGATAACACCTCTTGCTTGTCTGGATGGAGGTTAAGGGAGGGGTGAGAGAGTGCGCATATAACCTAGCTTCTTGTACAAAGGTAAAATTGCCATTCATTGCTCTGCCCATTTTTTGCCTCTGGCCCTGCCCACCACTAGCATGCGGCCCTCAGAATGCTGCCCAGAAATGAATGTAGCTTTCAGGGCAAAAAAAAAGGTTCCCCACCTCAAAATAGTCCTAAAGAGGAAGAGAACCAAAAAGAGTCTTGCGTGCTCAGAGAAAGCACCATGTAGTCTTGTTTCTAATAGTGGCCAACCAATTGCTTCTGGAACGTCCACAAGTATGACATGGAGGCACTGACCTGCCTGTGTGTTGTGTGTTGTGTGTGTGGCGGAATGAGATCACTTGCCTCAGAAGAGGCATTTGCTATACTGAGAAAACCTGCCTGCTGCTCTTGCTGCCTGCTGCAATGGCATCATCCACACCACACCTGACTCTGGGGTGGGGGACCAAAAGGGTGCCCAAAGGACGCTTTGCCCAGTGCCTCTTCAACCAGGCACCTGCCCTGGCAAGGCAGAACAAGGAGCATTTTTCAAACAGAGAGTTTCTTAAAAGCTTTCCTAAGTTTCCCTGATGAATAACATTTTAATTTTCTCATCTGACAAGGCTGGATCCTATTGACACACAAGATGGGAATTTACTGTAACTTGCAGTCTATTTGTATCTATCTTTGACTCTGCACATTTACTTTCTGAGAAGAAGAACCTTACTGGCTTGCCGTGTTTTTTTTCAGTCTGCCTTCTGAAAAACAACAACATTGCTTGAGTCTGAGAGAAGCTTAAAAAATTATTTGCTTTGCGGAGATTGAATCTACAGTAAAAAGAAATGAGAATGGATAAAACATAACTGTATTCTCAGCTGCGAGGGGTGGAAATCCACTGGGAAGTTCTCCTGCACAGGTTCTGTTGAAATGAGGGAGATGCAGTGAAGAAATGGCCTTTTCTGTAGTGGCACCCCAACTACGGAATGCCCTCCCCAGTGAGGATATGATAACTGTCTTCAAATATCTGAAGGGCTGTCAGGTAGAAGATGAAGGGAATTTGTTCTTGGTTGCTCCAGAGGGCAGCATGAGAACCAATGGGTGGAAGATGCAGAGAAGCAGATCTTGGCTAAATGAGAGGAAAACCTTCCTAAATAGGATGTGTTTGACACTGGACCAAACTGCTTTGGGAGATGGCGGTGGCATCTATGCTGGTGCTATTTACGCAGAATTCACATAGCATTCTTCAAGAGATGCTGGTGTTGTATCCTGCATTTTAGATCCTGCATTGAGCAGGAGGATCTAATAGATGATCCACCATGGACCCTTCCAAATCTAAAACCCTATCCTTCCATCCACTTTGGCAGACAGACATTTTAACAGGCTCACGAAACATGCCCAAGGCCACCCAGAAAATTTGGGGCTAAGAAGGTATTGTGCATGTTTACTCAGAAGTAAACTGGGACTTACTCATTGGTAAGCATAAATAGGATTGCAACTGGAACCTTCCTGACCAGCATACAATCCCCTATATCAAATAGATGCATCATTCCTTGGCAAGTTCTGCTACAGCAATATCTTCTTCACAGTGATAGGCACAATTGCAAAGAAAAGACTTATTTTAGTGCAGCATCAATGTATTTCAAAGCACTTTGCTTCTGACTTAATGAAGTGAATTACAGGAAGCAGCTTTAACTGCTCAGGCTCCATCTAACAGCAACAGTAAGTCATCTACATTGGATAAGCCAATGAAAATGTATTTCCCGCCACGAAAAGAAGACGGCACCAAAAGGCCAATTTAAACAGCTCATGTAAGCAAATGTGTTTTCATAAAAGCTATATTAGCTTAGCTCCTGACTAGATGCACTGGCAACAGAGCCATTTTCTTCAACTGCAGGCCTAGAATGTACGCCTCACATCAGGAAATGGACCACCAAGGCCAAGAGGGTGCCACATTGGTTAATGAAGAGTCAAGGAAGCTTTTAGTGGTAAGAAGGCTTCAGAAAATGGAAGTCTTGTCAATATGAGAACAGGAGAACAAACCTTTGCCAAATAAACACAGGCAGACAATGAAGGATGCCACCATCCTGTCTCACCTTGTCAGAGTAAGGAAGTGAGAACAGTTCAACAGTTCTGTCCCACCACACTAGGCACTATTTAAATACTACACAGTCTAAAGTGTTATAACAGAAAACTGCTTCCAGCTATAGCTGCAGCACCAAATGAGAACATCCTGGGGGGGGGGGGGATTGTTACTGGCTTATCACACACTAAAACCGAAGTTGCTATTGTTTAGTCGGTTCTCTGTGTTCATGCAGTTCTTCCTAGAACTCCTTTAAATCATCTGAAGTTCAGCTGCAATTAAATAAGGTGCCTTTGACACCTCGCAGTGTGAGGTGAACATCTACTCTCTGTTGGAAATATTCAATGATGAATTGTTAGGCATCACCCTGGTTGGGTCTCTCTGGAAATTTGAAGAGCTGCATTGTAAAGGAAGCACCAGAAACTCATCAGTTAAAATCTACTGGTGGCCCCACCTGATTTGGAAGGTCAGAGTCAGAATGGAGGAAAGGGCAGGATTAAGCAGCAGAGCTTCTTATAATGCCCCTGGGGAAATTAGGCCATATTGATGCGGTTATATTCACACAACAATCCTGGCCCACTTGGCAATCACAGTAGCAGCTGTATTCATCCTTCTTGCAAAGCAACCACATTGTTTTGCCTTTGACCATACTAAGCAGGTTGAAGATTGTTGGTACATGCTGTTAGGTAGGCCTGAGATGGACTGGAGGAACATGAAAAAACTTAAGCATGTGGCAGTCAATGCAGGAGACATGATGCAAAACTCGTGTTCAAAAAGCCCAGGAGCAAAGACAATGGGTTGTATTCAGTGTAGTGCTGTTCTAGGGTATTCCTGGGATGGGACAGAGAAGAATATTCTTTCTTTTAATATTCTTTCTTTCAATTTATTTTAATTAAGAACCATTATATACCACTTGTTTGAACATAAAACCTTTAAGCGGTTTTTTATTTATTCTTGTCTGCTACCTGTTGCAACTGTTAAGGAACTTTAGAAACAGTATTTAAGAAACTGTAAAAAATAAAAATAAAAAAGTGTATGTAGCGATGGTACCTAATGGCTGATGCACTCTCAACCAATATATCCCATGATGTTCTCATAGTTGTTGTTGCTACTCAAAGAGAATTTGAAACAATTTGGAAACTTCCGCCATCTAGTGCCCAGTTATGGTTCCTCCTTCCTCCAACTGTTACAACAGGGGCTTCTTGCCCTGAGGGAGAGCAGAGAAGCAGCAGAAATCAATCTTTCAGTGAAGCAGCACTTATATTCTGGCATTCCCTGTCTATTAATATTAGGCAGATGCCTTCTTTGCAATGTTTTGGCACTTGCTAAGAACTTTTTTTGTTTAGGCAAGTCTACCTTAAAAAAAAAACCCTCTTGATTTTATTTAAATTTTGATAACTTTATGGGTCACGAAGAGTCGGACACGACTAAATGACTAAACAACAACAATGGTTTTAAAAGTCTGCTTTTATTGCTATGTTTAGTTAAAATTTCATACCATTTTATGTAAACCACATTGAGATTTTTAAATGATTATTAAGCGGTATAAAAATCAATCATTTCTGCTTTTGATAGAGTTTCAAGCTTCGTGGATCAGGGAAATGCAAATACGTCTTGTATCTTGATTTCAGGAAGGCTTTTGACGAAGTCTCCAGCGATATTCTTGTGGAGAAGCTAGTAAAATGTGGGCTGGTTGAAGCTACTGTTATAGGTGGATTTGTAGCTGGTTGACTGACCAAACCCAAAGAGTGTTTGCTAATGGTTCCTTGTCATCCTGGAAAAAATGGACAAGAGGGATCCTGCAGGTCCCTCATTGTTGTTCAACATCTTTATAATGCCTTGGATCAAGGTATTGAAGGGACACTCATCAGATTTGCAGATGTCACCAAACTGGAAGGAGTAGCCCAGGCATCCCCAAACTGTGGCCCTCCAGATGTTTTGGCCTACAGTTCCCATGATCCCTAGCTAACAGGACTAGTGGTTGGGGAAGATGGGAATTGTAGTCCAAAACATCTGGAGGGCCGAAGTTTGGGGATGCCTGGAGTAGCCAATACTGCAGAAGATGGAATAGGGATTCAAGATGATCTGAACAGGTTGAAGAACTGGGCCAAAAGTAAGAAAATGAATTTCAATAGGGACAAATGTAAGGTTCTACACTTAGGAGGGAAGAGCCAACTACACAAATATAAGATGGGGGGTACCTGGCTTGCAAGTACATGTGAAAAGGATCAAGGACTCTCAGAAAATCACAAGCTTAACACAAGTCAATAGTGTGATGCAGCAGCAAAAAAACCTACTGCTATTCTAGGCTGCATCAATAGAAGAATAGTGTCCAGATCAAGGGAAGTAAGGTAAAGGTAAAGTGACCTCTGACCATTAGGTCCAGTCGTGACCGACTCTGGGGTTGCGGCGCTCATCTCGCATTATTGACCGAGGGAGCTAGTGTACAGCTTCCAGGTCATGTGGCCAGCATGACAAAGCAGCTTCTGGTGAACCAGACCAGCACACAGAAATGCCATTTACCTTCCCACTGTAGCGGTACCTATCTATCTACTTGCACTTTGACGTGCTTTCGAACTGCTAGGTTGGCAGGAGCTGGGACCGAGCAACGGGAGCTCACCTCATCGCAGGGATTCAAACTGCCAACCTTCTGATCGGCAAGCCCTAGTCTCTGTGGTTTAACCCACAGCGGGAAGTAAGACCTGCTTAATTCTGCCTTGGTCAGACCACACCTGGAATACTGTATCCAGTTCCGGGTGCCACAATGTAAGTGGGAATATACAGAGGAAGGTAACCAAGATGATAAAGGGTCTGGAATCCAAGCCTTATGAGGAACAGTTTAAGGAATTTGGTATGCTTTGTCTAGTAAAGAGGAGACTCAGCAGATGTTATGGCCATCTTCAAACATCTAAAGGGTTGCCACACGGAAGATGGAGCAAGCTTGTTTTCTCCTGCTCTGGAGGTTAGGACCACACAGGTGTAATATTGATGCCTGAAAAGAGAGCCTTCTATAAAAGTATGTATGGCACAGATTGATGGATTTAAGAGGATAAGCAGGTGAGATTCTTATCCTGCCCATGTCAAAGAAAACAAAGGAAAAATATATATTGGGGGCTTATTTGGGCTTTACACTTTATCTTGTTATCTGAAAGCATTTTGTTCTGTTTTATCCAGATGTGTTTTTCTTTTAGCAACCTTCATGCTTGTTTGAGAGATAAATCTGTGTCCAAGTTGGATTTTGTGTTAACCCCAAATAATAAATTACTCAGCTGCACTACAGCTATGAACACATTAGCAGTTTGAAACCAATGAGGTTGTGCGCTCAACCACCACCACCACCAGCAGCCCCCACTGCATTTCAAGTCTTATTTTTCCCCTGCTGTACACAACAGGGATGTTTCCACTGCATAACCTGATTTGTTTCCCCATGTCTGCACCTCCCCACCAACTTCTAGTTAATGAATCTGTCATCTGCGTATGCACTGCCCTAGCTCCTCTGATATCACAGAGAGATAAATAAACTCAGGCCATGTCACTAAATGCTACCTTGGAGATTTTAGGGTAATAATTCGAAGGTCTGTGTGCAATTTCTGTTAAATACAGCCTCATAAAACTAAAGCTTTTAGATCTACCTGTGTGGCCATACTACTGGACTGCATGTTAAAATGTCATCTAATAGGAACAGGGCTTTCTTTGATGTGCCTCCAGTATCGTGGAATGCCCTCTTGGGGGAAGGCTGCTTGTAACCTTCTTTGGCAACCGTTCACAAACAGCTTTATCATATATATTTTATCTGACAGACTTATGAGGCGCTTCTTCTTCTTCTTCTTCTTCTTCTTCTTCTTCTTCTTCTTCTTCTTCTTCTTCTTCTTCTTCTTCTTCTTCTTCTTCTTCTTCTTCTTCTTCTTCCTCTCCTCCCCCTCCTCCCCCTCCCCCTTTGTATCTTGCTTTTCCTTTAGCTGATTTAAAGTATTAAAGTTGAGTTTAGATTTTTATGAGTTTTAAGTCTTGCTTTGGATAGACCCTATTTTATGATAGAAACCACTTTGGAATTTTTTGTTGCTGCTGCTAAAAAGCAGTATATGATTTGGAATAGCACCTTGTTGATATAAATCAGTTGAGCAGATAGTTGCAGTAAATGTTTAGCTTGCTGTAATCAGAATGCGTTTGTATGCTGCACATGAGAATGAGGTGGAATATATATGGATTTTCATGTTTGGGTATCCAGTGTGCATAGGTGAAACATCTTTTTCGGATGTTGTTTGTCAGCTGAGTGGCCTCATACAGTATAGCTGCTGGGGTAGAGATCAGAGCTGTTTCCAGAGCTGTTTAACACACAGAATTCTGGACTGCGGAGAATGATGGAGGAAGTTTCTCTCTTGTTCATAGTTACTTGTCCACAAAATGATAAACCTTTATTTTCCCCAAGTAATTCAATTGGTTTTTCACTCTCGGCCTGTGCTGTTAAGATGGATGGAATTATGTACATCTTACATCCTCTTAGACGATTGGGAGTATCAATAGAGACATCACTCTTTTTGCTTCTGACAAGCTCATCAGGGAAAGAGTGCTGAAGCAAAAGAATTAATGTGGCACTTGATTTAATACACAGAACCCAGTACTCAATTCCAGTAATGACATATGGCTTTGGGGGCAAGTCAGCTAGAGCTGTAAAGGAGCGGGGATTGCAGCCTGATTCTGCTAAGGAGTTTGTAAAATCAGTTCTCAGATTAGCCATTTTTAAGAGAAAAGAGTGAGCATGAATCTTAGTTTTAAAATACATCCATCTCAGAAGCATAGAACTAAATATCCCTACATTTGAGGTAGGAAATCTAAACAAAAGTAAGTTTTAAAAAAGAAGAAGCTTGCAATCATATTTTGTTCTGCCTGAGCCACAGAGGGAGAGTATGAACATAACATTTGGGGCAGCATAAAAAAGAAAATTTGAGCAAGATTGCTTGCTATTTTTTGTTTCGTTTTTTTATTATTACATATTCATAGGTGAGTCAATGGGATCCTGAGTAATTTGGGATTGCATACACACCATATATTTAAAGCATCCATCCACAGAATCCCGGGAAGTGCAGCTTGTTAAGGGTGCTGGGAATTGTAGCTCTGTGAGGAGGAAGCCACAGTTATAAGGATTCTTCTCTCTGTGTGTTAAATGCACAGTGTGTGTTTTTGTGTGGCATGGAGCTGTTAAAGACAAGAGTTCCCTATTCAAACTATTATCTGCACTTTTAAGTGAATAGGGATCTAAGAACAACCTTCTGTTTCATGATCTCTGTGCTGATGTAGTGTCCGTAAAGGGGATCACTGGTCCAAATAGCTTCATAGCCACCACTTCTCAGAGCGCTACCCTACCCCACTCGCCATCCTTAGTAAATACTGGCCTCCTTTATACAGGGGTTGTAACGATTGTTGAGAATAGGCCTCTGAATTAATTTGCATGCTTGAAATTTGCTATAGAAACACAAATTTCCAATATATATCATTAGAAGTATCCACAGGGCCAGATTTAGGTTTGATGAGGCCCTAAGCTACTGAAGGTAATAGGGCCCTTTATATGTCCAGCTGTCCTTTGTCAACAACAAATTGTCACTGTTTTTTGTGTTGAATATATGCTATAATATGGCCAGGGTGCCCAAACTTTTTCCAAAGAGGGCCAGATTTGATTAAGTGAACATGTGTGAGGGCCGACCAAAGTTGTTGACCTTTTTTAGGGTTGAAGTTGAGCTTTTTTTTTTTTTACGATTTTACCCCAGGAAATAAACTGCCACAGGGGCTGAATTAAACTGACCGGCGGGCCGGATTAAGCCCCCGAGACTGACTTTGGACATGCCTGCTATAATGTATGGACCTAACAGGTATCTAAAGCCATTTGCATATAACAAAATATGTATTTTATCAAAATAATTGTTGAACTGAAATACAATTAAGAAGAAGAATGTTAAGTGAAATACTTTTAATTTTTTGGTGGGCCCCCAAGAGTGGGGCCCTAAGCTATAGCTTGTTTAGCTTATACGCACTGAGTATCAGCCGCCTGGCCTGAAACAGATAGAAAATATCTGTTACGGCTCTCTACTTTGGGGCATAAGAATCTTTCCTACATTTCCCAGCCACTCCCCTTTCCTGAGAGTAAAATCCTTTAAATCTGCACGCCTGGTGTCAGGGTCTGGCCTCCTGTTTTATTGATGTGAGCGGCTTTGCCCGAAAAGACGGGATAAAAATAAACAGGCTCGTAAACGAAAGAAGAACTGTGGTATGAAGTTCAGTGACACCCCGTTACTAAACATGTTCTTTGGGAAATAAGCTCCACTGATGGGTTTTTGGGAGAAAGCTTCCTTTCTCCCAAAAGGAAAAGGAAGGACACTTTACCCCCTTATTATTCCCGAGAGCCGAGCCGATTTTTAAACTCATGCAGCCCCATCAGCAAACGCTTCGCCTCCAGGAATTCTGACCCTGTTGAGCCACCCTACCAGCCCCTTGCCATCATGTGATTACAAGTCAGCTGACAAAAAACCACACTCCCGCATGCGGAAGTAATCGCTGTGCTCGGCAAGATGGAGGGGGCGTTGGAGCATCATTTAGAAGACACGTACGTGCTGGGGAGGGCAGGAGGCGGCGGGCGAGCCTTCTCCCTTTTGCCAAAGGGCCGTCGGAGGAGTCGTGGGGCGGCGGGGAGGGTGACGGGGTTCTCTCCTCGGGTGCATCCGGTACAGTAGCAGTCTCTGATCTCTGCCGTTTCCTCCTCCTCCTCCGTTAGAATGAAGAACCCCTCCATTGCAGGAGTCCTGTGCACCGATTCCCAGGGCCTAAACCTGGGCTGTAAGTAACGCCGACACCTTGTTGTTTGCATGTTCCCATAACGCCAAAGATGCTGTCTGTGTTTTTAAAAATAGCTTGCTACCCCCTTGAAGATCCCTTGCCTTCCTCTGTGGTTCTACCTCAACTTGTTCTCTCCTCTCGTCTCCTCCTAGTGTCAGACCAAGGTAGGGCTCTTCAAGCACCTAGCCTGGTCTCTTATTGAATTAATGAGATACACTTATTGGGTAAGAGGAGAAACCCAGATGGTTTGTTTACCAAAATGCTACGTTTGCCCACAACTGGGAACTTAGTAGGGTGGGTGGTGTTAGGTGCAGTGCTTTTTTCTGGGGGTATGCAGGGGTACGCATACCCCTAAACATTTTGTGAATCTAAGTTTGGCCGCATTGAGGGGCAGTATTTCAATATGAGTAGGAAAATGAGAGCACCCCTCAACATTTTTTTTAAGGAAAAAAGCACTGGTTGGGTGTATATGCATAAATAATAGTTACATATGTAATTGAAAAGCAGTGATAAATGTGTCTGTGGCATCTACATCCTTTTTGCCAAATGTTATCAAGATGGTGCCTGAAGAGAGATCTACATGAATTCTGAGCATTCATTGTTTTTAATAGTTTAAATTAGGCAATGATTAAAACCTTGTTTTAATCTAAAGTGCTGTGTATACAAAGAAATTATTTAAAAGTCAGATTGGTAGTTATAGCATTAACAGCAAAGAGAAACTAATAAGAGACCTCCTATTGCTTGCTTATGTGGTAGTTGCATTGCTATCTAGACAACTTGCACAACTTAATACAATCTCCTTGTATTGCATGGTTCTAAAGTGCACAGCTATAGTGAGTGACTTTAGATCAGCCAGCTAGCTTCAAGTAAATCAGTAATGGATGCTCCTGTATCTTCTGAACACTGCTATTTAAGAATTGTGAAGGCATGGCAAATTAAAACATACTGCTAGTTAATAATCACTAACCCGACACAGCTACAAAATTCTTGCTATTAGTTTTCTTTAAAGGTGACCTGTAAAAGTGAGGACACAGGGATCACTATGGCAAGGCAGGGACTTAGTTCTCCTTCTCTCTTGATTGAGCTCATTTATACCTTAACCTCCTATGCACACGCTATCCACTTTCTTATGCAACAACACTAACAGATCTTGCATATCATCTTTCTTCCTCAAGTGGCTCTGTTTCTTAAGGCTGCCTCTATAAAATCTATGTGTCCTAGAAAACTGACAGGTGTTCCTTATGTCTGAGACCTTCTTGGCCTTCACTTAACTATTCCCTAGCAGCTGTAATCAAGTCAGACTGTCAGATAGCGGGCAGGCAGGGGGAAAAGGAAATATGAGGAAAGAGAAAAGTGAAGTGAGAAGGAAATGGTGGTAAAATGGGATATGGAATGGGAGTGAGAAAGAAAGGCAGAAGAAGTAGGAAATGAATAGCTATTTGGGTTTTCTAAATATTTTTAATTGGGAAAAAATATTTGCCTATTAGGGTAAATTGCACCAGGAAATTTTTGTTGCCTTAGAGAGTGATGCAACTTAGTATGTTTATTTTACATATATTAAGTAAACAAAGCTTTAAAAACCTTCAGTACTTTGATTTTTTGCCTCAGTACTTTCATATATTTAATTTGAAATAGTTGATGGGGGAAATTAAGAGCCCATTTAATGTGGTTTAAATGTTATATTGTGTAAAAGTATTTACTGGAATATTCATAAAAATGTAAAATGCTAGCACTGAGATGATTGCCTGAAAAACATAAATTATTACTTTGTAACTGCCAAGCTTCCATAATACTGCAATTGGCATCCATTCTTCGTTATTGTTTTCAGTTTATGGAATTGAAAATTCTCTGGTCAAGGACTACATTTGGTTTCCCCCTTTTCAGTCAGCATGTTTTGTTTTGCATCCCTGAACTGACCACATCCTTTATTTCTTTACTCATTTTAAATGATGAACCATTGTCTTCTAGGTCGTGGTACCCTCTCAGATGAACATGCAGGTGTGATATCTGTTCTAGCCCAGCAAGCAGCCAAATTGACATCTGATCCAACAGATATTCCTGTAGTGTGCCTCGAATCAGATACTGGGTATGTGTATTTGGAGCTATTACTTCCTTTACTTAAGACAAATTAACTGACACGACAGACCCATTGCTTAAGTTGCCTTCTCATATGGATAAGTTGGTTAATTCTCGCTGCTCTCTGGGTTCTGTTCTGTCTTCCATGTGCATGGTAACTTGTTTGGAAAGAACAGCTTCAGTTTCTGATCTTTTGTTCTTGGATTTTGAGCTGGCTTGCAAAAGTGCTCTTAAGAGTGAAGACACAAAGACACAGTTAATGTGTTTTGCCATCAAGCTCTCCGTGTAGCTGGGAAGTAGGTTATCGTTCTTCCCATTTTTCTTAGCTATAGTGCTGCACCTCCCTTGATCATATTGCATGTTGCAAGAGCCTTGTCCTTGTAGTTTTCCCCCCTGCTATGGAATAATTTGCTCTCTTCTGCTAATGGGTTGTGGCAAACATAAGAGGAAATAGGATCATCTGTTTAGGATGCTGATATGGAATAAATTGAAGGATTCTTCCTTGGTGCATGTGGCTTCGCTGACTTTGGAGTTCTGCAGGACTAATTTTAGGCTTTAAACATATACTTATTGGAGCCTTGTAAATACACCTCCCAGTTACTAGTCTGCCTGGAGCTGGCAGGGGTGAAGTGAAGAAGTGAAAAGCTGCATTGTGTGTTGGGCATTGATGAGGGATGGAGTGTACCACCCCTCCTCTGCCAGTTCACTCAGTTGCCTGCATGAAATGGGTACCAGGCTAGGGCACAAATATAAGGCTAAGTGTTAAGTTTCTTGTAAGCAGGGGTGTGCTTCCAAGCCTTGTCCCCTCCAGCATGCCACCATGACCACATTTGGAGCCTTCCATGAATTTGAGGGTGAAGGTCTGAGGTGGGAAGCTTCTACTTACAGTCTCCCTATAGATTTAGATCTCCAGTAGCCCAAGGCTTTAAATTGTGTGTGTGTGTGTGTGTGTGGAGCCTCAAAACTTTTGAAGGGCTCTAAATGTGGTGATGCACCCCACCTCCCATGTTGGTTAACATGTGAGTAGAGCCCATGCCCAAACAGGGCACTGATAAGGTTTACAAGGAAAAAGGTTTAATAAATAATTCTGGATTTAAAGTCTACCTGATTTTGCTAATATTTGAAATAAGTGGTGATTAAAGGGGTGTCATCAAAATGTCTATAGCTGTATTACTAATGATGACAAGCGAAGAGAATCTATTTGTGATATGAAAAGCAGCAGATCTAAAGGCAATAACAGTGGGCTGCAGTTATTTTGGTTAACATTTGGGACTTGTTTCATTCTGTGAAAGTGGTGTGTTTAAAAACAAACCTTCTGTTTCTTTCAGCAATATCATGATCCAGAAGCATGATGGCATCACAGTAGCAGTACACAAAATGGCATCTTAACCTTATATATCCACAATACTCCTTGCTCTTCGACATTTATGCACCTTTGCGGACTACTCTTCTACAGATTAATACAGGTTGAATATCCAGTATCCCTAGGTAGAACCTAGCTGGATTGGACTGTAAACATTCTCCCAAGTTGGTATGGAATCTTAATTGCTCTGAACTTGTGCCATTTCATATTATCATGTGTGGAATGTTTTCCTGTTACATGGCTGGGGAGAGCACCTTGTCAGGTGGCCCCAATACTCAATAAATCAATCAATCAATAAACTAGAACACACTGCTTGTTCACTTCCATTTGACTTAATGTTGTTTTATTTGGTGTGCCTAGCCAGGCAATGACATTCAGTTGTCTTAAGAAAATGTAGTTGTTTTGTACATGGAAGGCAGCTGAGTATACCAAACTAACAATCACATATTTAAAAGGGACTTGACCATAATAGTTGCATGACTAATGAGACAAACTGTTTTGTGTCATCTGCTTGTTAGCTGATGGCAGTGCATTAGCTACCATCTGCAAAGCTCTCTCTTCTGACTTTCTTGAATTCCACTAGCTGATCAAGAGATACACATTGGGTTGATAGTAAACCTGGCTATTTCATGGATCAGGGATAGTTCAGTCAGTAGAGCATGGGACTCTTAATCTCAGAGTTGCAGGTTTGAGCTCCACGGGCAAATGATTCCTGCATTGCAGGACGTTGGACTAGACGACCCTCATGGTTCCTTCCAGCTCTACAGTTCTCGATTTTATGGTCTAGTTCCAGAGACCTATACATCTAGCATTTAGGATATCCTAAGAACGAACAAATCAGAATCCCCTCTGGAGTCCTGAGAACCTATACATTTCAGACCAAACTCTGCCATAGGTTAAATGGTGGAAAGTGTTACTAGAGCTAGAAGTATAACACTAAAAAAGGCACATGACTACAGTGTGTAAGAAAATAGTGCAGGGTCTCATGTCAAGTGTGGAATGTGGGGTTTGTGCTCATCAGAACACTTTCTCAAGTACAACCCAGGATGAAGGGCAGCAGGATAACCATGGCACATAACAGAATCTTTTTCCATCTAGCTTCCATCCCAGTTGAAGTAAAATGTATTAGCTGCTCTAGCAGATTACTATGCCAGAAAATACAAGATGAAGGTGATTCTGTTGATTCTCCTTTCAGCGTTTCCTTATTAACCATATGTTCCTGGACCATCTGTCTGGGTTTGGATTCGAAGCTGTCCTGGTTGTTCCTACCTGGTAGGGAAGTTCTGGAAACTGGGTTCCGTGTGGCAGTTGTGTGGCATATGCCAAGGTTCATTACCCTCTGCTCCATTTCACTTTTTAATCTAATCGAGTGTTTCCCAAATTTGGGTCTTCAGCTGTTTTTGGACTACAGCTCCCATCATCCCTGACCACTGGTCCTGCTAGCTAAGGATGATGGGAGGTCCAAGTTTGGGAAACACTGATCTAATCCAGGCATCCCCACACTGCGGCCCTCCAGATGTTTTGGCCTACAACTCCCATGATCCCTAGCTAACAGGACCAGTGGTTGGGGAAGATGGGAATTGTAGTCCAAAACATCTGGAGGGCCGAAGTTTGGGGATGCCTGATCTAATCCATTTGAAGTAGTTGACATTCTACACAGGCTCCTTGCTGTTGATCTTCTGATAGCTGCATGAAAAATACAATCCAACTTGTATTTTGGATGTAACCATTGTAAAATGAAGTGTTTACCCCTGGGGGATAAATCTTTTCTGTAGGATTAAAAAAAAAACAGGAACACATTTCTAACCTAGAATACTTGAATAAATTTATTTTTTACAGGTACTTGTTTAAAGAAGGAAATATCACATATTCCTCAAGATGACAACCAATCTACCTTTTCATATGCTAGAGAATATTTTTATTGTGTAATCTATAAATAAATAAATAAAACATGCTGATGGTGGTATGCTGAGCTATTTCTTTTTTAAGAAATAATTTAAAGGGAGCCAGGACAAGGGCTTTACCTCCAGGGGCACTGGCTCAATCCACTTGTAGGAAAAAATACATTGTTTTCACCAATGATATCAAGACACTTATAATCAGGGAACAGAGGGCTTCCCCTGAAGCTAGGTTCCAGCTGCTGACCTTCAAACATGCAGGGTTTATTATTTTAAAGGTACAATGGAGCCATTAAGAGGAAATGGCCAGTGTTTTTTACCTGTCACAGTTATTTTGCAATTATTTACTTTCATACCAAAGAACATTGCATAACTAGTCCAAACACATTTCCTAGTAGGGGTCCTGGCACAGTGGGTTCTCTTTATAGCTTCTACAGGTGCAGGGAGGCCTTTAAAATGGAACACTGAACAAAAAGGATCGCTCAGTCAGTGGAGCATGAGACTCTTAATCTCAGGATTGTGCCCTATGTTGGGCAAAAGATTCCTGCATGCAGGAGGTTGAACAGGGGTCAGCAAACTTTTTCAGCAGGGGGCCGGTCCACTGTCCCTCAGACCTTGTGGGGGGCCGAACTATATTTTTTGGGGGAAACAACGAATGAATTCCTATGCCCCACAAATAACCCAGAGATGCATTTTAAATAAAAGGACACATTTTACTCATGTAAAAACACGCTGATTCCCGGACCGTCTGCGGGCTGGATTTAGAAGGCGATTGGGCCGCATCCGGCCCCCGGGCCTTAGTTTGCCTACTCATGAACTAGATGACCCTTGTGGTCCCTTCCAACTCTACAATTCAGTGATTCTATAGAAATGAATCCTGCCTTGCTCCTGAACCCTCTAGCAGGAAGGAATTAAGAAGAATGCAGGAGGCATGGCCAGGCTCCTGCCTCTGCTGTTAGCCCACCTTGGTGGGGAGAGGGACCTGAGCAGGGGAAGCTAGTAAATAAGCAGGGCCTGGTAGAAGTTAGTTGAGGCAGAAAGCAGTTGCTTCAAAAGCCTGTGCAAAAGAACAGTAACTGCTTCTTGTCCTCTTCAACAAGCCTTCTTTTCAGGTGCTGGGGCTGTTTTTTTAAACTAATGCCTACTGGCTGCCTGGATTTTTTTGCTCACAAGGGGTATGCTGAAACCAGAAGTCCTGACCAAAGCACAATTAAGATGAAAGAGAAGTCTGGAGTTTGAATTAAAAAGCATGCAAGACATGCTAGAGCCTAGGCTTCAGCAAAGCACCATGGAGACAAGCCTTTTGTGTTACTTCCTGCCCAGGATGAACTAGGGTCAATTCAGAAGCTTTTCCCTTGAGAGGAAGCAGTTGTGTGACTCACAATACAGAGCAGTTTCTGACACACGGCATTTACTTCCGAGGCCTCCCTTGTCAGGCAGAAGGATCTTGCTGCAAAAGTGTTAGCTGACAAAACATGCACCCTGAACCGCCACAGAGCTTTTAAAAAACAAAACCACTCTGATATATATTTCTTTTAATGTCGAAGCAGTCAAAAACAACTAGAAAAGCAGTAAAATTAAGAGGTCCATCTTGTTCACTAGGGTGATACCAGCATTTTAGTGTTTAAAAACATTGGGTTAATGTTTAAGTTGAAAAACTGCAGGAGCGTGTTAAAGCAGCAATGGCAGCTTTTATTCTGAGGGTTTGTCAGCAATGTGGACTATTATCTTTTGGGTGTAAGAGCACTTTGACAAGGTCAATTTCAGCTACTTGCTGGAGCTCAAATCTGCAGCAGGAATGGAGAGAACAGAGAGTGAACAAGAAGCTGAAGAAAGCACCAAACAACATGACGCTGCAGAAGCTCCCGATGGAGGCTGGGGGTGGATGATTATGCTTAACTTTTTTCTGGTAAGAAAGAAATGTGACATAGTCTGTGGAGGTTTGGTTTTGGAACAAAGGAAGCTGCCTTATACCGAGCCAGCTCAGTATTCTCTACACTGATTGGCAGAGGCTCTCCGGGGTTTCAGACAGGAGACACCAGGGATTGAATCTGAGATCTTCTGTATGGGAGACTAACGCTCTGCCACTGAGCTACAGTGCTTCATCTTTATGTACAGTGGTACCTCGGTTTACAAACACAATTGGTTCCGGAAGTCTGCACTTAACCTGAAGCATACCTAACCTGAAGCGTACTTTCCCATTGAAAGTAACGGGAAGTGGATTAATCCGTTCCAGACAGGTCCGCGGAGCACTTAAACTGAAAATACTCAAACCAAGGCTTACTTAAACCGAGGTATGACTGTATATGGCATTTTACATAAAAATGGGGGTATTTGCACAGGGAATGAGGTCCACACATGCAATGAGCCTTTACTGTCCTCATCCCCTATGTGCACCCTAAGACTTTTTGGGGGTTTCTTAACCCTCCCCACAAATTTAAGGGGGTACATAGGGGCGGTGTTCCATTGCACAAGTGGACTTTGTTCCATACATGCAGCCACTTAGTTGAATGACACTCTGTATATTTTCAGAAGCCACAGAATAAAATTGGGGGCAGCGGGAGGGGGGGGGAATAGAATTTGAATGCTCAACCCCCAAAAACATATTAATAGCCAAGAAGAGAATCTCATGCACACCATGAGATTAAATCTCCCACCTAACATTTTATAATCACTGAGTGGTGGGGGAGAGCTCAGACCCAGCAGGGGTCCCAATATGGCTTGTGAGACATTTCCCCAGACCAGACCCATCTACTCAACACTGGACAACCTATGTAGGCAGGTAAAGACATGGCTGAAAAGGAGCAACCTTGAGCTTAAAAGTGTGCTCCCAATTGCTCCTTGGCAAGTAGGGCTCCCTTTCAGTGCTGGTCTGCACTAGTAAAGACATTCCCAGTAACTTCCTTGTGCAGCCTATGGAACACTTTCAATACTCATGCATAACAAAATTTCCCTTTCAATTTGCCAGGATGGAACTAGACCACCAGCTGCAAATCTGTGTCTTTCGATGCTTGCTTAACAGCCATAAATTGAGCACAGTGGATGGGTCAGGGAATGAGAAGTGGAGAGTTGGGAGGGGATGTTGCGCCATCCATCCCTCTCTTCCCATTCCTCTCCTTCCAGGCGACTTTTTCTCCTACCGTAGGTCAGCTAATTTCTGGGCTTGGGGAAATCTCACTGGAGTTCAGAACCATTTCATTTAGTTTCACCTCAACTGTGAGTTATCCAAAGTTAAAAGCCATCACAAATTTGCCCAGGGAATAACAGGTATTATTCTAAAAATGGAAAATGCTACATTCTGTAGGGCAGGGACAAGTGGCAGCAGGCAATTCACGTGCTTCAATTTTACTGGATGTTTTGTTTCTTTTAAGGTAAATGTATGTACAATGGGAACAGCGAAAAACTTTGCCATTTTCTTTGTGGCCTTTCAAGAGGATGTTGGCGGTTCTTCTGAACAAATCAGCTGGATTGGCTCTATCATGTCCTCACTTCGATTCCTAGCAGGTTAGCACAAATATGGTTGAATATGACTTGGTGAAGAAATACTACTTTATTTGAAGAAATAGTCCCGAAACACTTTTAGTGGTACTTTTTACACACTTACCGCATTTGTTTGCTGCCCCATGGGTTGCTCACAGTAAGAAAAAAGCAAAGCCTAAGTAACTACTGTCCATTAAGGGGAGGGGTGCCTATGTATACAGCAGTCCTGAAAACAATTGGAAGCTTATAAGCACCTATGACCAGAATGTAAGAACAAACAATACGTAAATTACCATCAATGGCATCCATACTGTCAATATGGTGGCAGACTTCAGGGTTAGGGGATCTACTTCATTTTTTCCTTGAACCCTAAGGTCTCCCCAGTGGAGACAGGGAGGACATAAACTGCAGCTGGTCTCCCACAAATTGCCCAGAGATAAACCAGTAGATCCCAGTCTACCTTTGGGCCACCCCTGATGTAGTGAATAGTGCCAGACTTAAATTGGGGACACCTGCACTGAAATCTTCACGCTGCCCACAGAACCTGCTGGGTTAATCACTCTCTGTCAGCCTCATCTATCTCACATAGAAGGACAGAAAGGGGAAATGTCATGCATACAATTCCGAACTCCCTGGAGAAAAGATAAGTGATAAGTATATGTGATAAGTAAGCCCACTAATATTAAGGACTACTCTCATCAGCCATGCTGAAGCAAGTTTTTTTCCTCAGCTCTGTTTAGGCAGCAGAAAACATTCTCCTGACAGCTCTATGATATAATTTGCAAAAGTTAAGCATATGCCAGGTTCAATAAATAAGCATATGCCAGGTTCTCTAAAACTGGCAAAAATGCCTACCTCCAAATCTCTCCTTCTGCCAGTTGCACCCCTTTCCCCAAGCCACCATGAAGCCGTTTTTCTTCTTTGTTGCAGCACCACTGGTAACTATAGTAAGTGATATTATAGGAGAACGACCAGCATCAGTGATTGGGGCTTGCCTGGTCGGCTTTGGTTGTCTTATCAGCATATTGGCTACAAACATCCCCTTTCTTTGTGTGTCCATGGGATTCCTGACAGGTGAGCGTACCTTGACCATATGTTTAAAAATCAGCCACAGTAACAGAAAAGTCTTAATGGAAATAGAAAAACTGAGTAACAGTCAGGTTAATGTTGGGTTGGGTTGAGCGGGGGGGGGGCTTTTGTTTATTTTTTGCAAAGGCCTTCCCCACCAGAATGAATAATGGTCTCCCTGCACTGCTGAGACACAGGGCCCAATTTAGAAAAAGTTAAGGATAATCAAAGGGAGGTACTCTACCTGTTGGGCTACTGGAGGCACTTACAGGCAAGTGCCCCCTTTCATTCATATGTGCCCCAGTAGGTAAGACAAAAATGTTTTGTTGCACGTGCCCCCCCGTAAAAAAATAAAATAAAAATTACCAGTACATTGAAGAAGGTGAGAAAGACATCATTTTGGGCTGTATCCAACAAAATTGTTCCACTCGCTGAATGACTTGAGCCTGTCCTTTCGTTGTGTGGCACCCAAATCTAGGGTTGCCTACCACCCATCACAGGACCCAGGCTGCGCTGTGGGTTAAACCACAGAGCCTAGGGCTTGCCGATCAGAAGGTCAGCGGTTGGAATCACTGCGACGGAGTGAGCTCCCATTGCTCAGTCCCTGCTCCTGCCAACCTAGCAGTTCGAAAGCACGTCAAAGTGCAAGTAGATAAATAGGTACCGCTCCGGCGGGAAGGTAAACGGCGTTTCCATGTGCTGCTCTGGTTCGCCAGAAGCAGCTTTGTCATGCTGGCCACATGACCTGGAAGCTGTACACCAGCTCACTCGGCCAATAACGTGAGATGAGCGCTGCAACCCCATAGTCGGTCACGACTGGACCTAATGGTCAGGGGCCCCTTTACATTTACCTTACCACCCTTCACAGAAGATTTTGGATGGGCCCAGGAGAAGGAGCATCTTTCTTATGTGTTTCTTTTCATTTTAGGATTGGGTTTTGCTAGCTTGTATCAGATAGCAGCTGTGATGATTGTAAAGTACTTCAAGAAACGCCTGGCTCTAGCCAATGCAATCAGCCGTTCAGGAATGGGACTGAGTGTTATACTAACACCATTTGTTCAAGTCCTGATAGAAATGTATGGATGGCAAGGTTGGTAGCTTTCACTTCCCACATTTCATTGTAATTACCACCTCATGTGTTTTGGCTTTGAGAGTGGGACAGGGGAGTGCAACCCTGCTACTCTTCTTCAATCTCTCAGTGGCTTTTTATACTATTGACCATGGTATCTTCCTAGTCAGGAAGGCACTTTATTAGTAGATTCATTCCCACCTGCACAGTCAAGTCCAGAGAGTAGCATTGAGGGAGTATACTTTGCTCCTTAAAGGAACAAGCACATAGATTTGGGGTACTCCTGCGTATGTCTTTGTTATTAGAGGCCCAAATGATCTCAGTAGCCAGGAAAACCTTTTGCAAGTGGAAGAAGACTCCTTGGGGAGTCGGGAAGGAAGGAGAAAAGCGTCTGATATCTTGCCTAAAAGAATGCCAATTCTCCCAGCATGACTGAAAATTAACTTATTTTAGACCCTCTGAAAGTCACCAAAAATGTTCCTTCAGAGGGGGTGCTAATAGAATTTATTAACATTTCTATTTCCCTGTTATCGCAACATAATGTCACATCTCAATCTCTGTCTAATCATTTAGGTGCCCTCCTGATATATGGTGGCGTGATGTTGAACCTTGTTCCTTCTAGCATGCTACTACGACCGATTAAAATGATGAAAACGAAAGTTTTAAGTATTGTACATGAAGACAAACAAACAGCTGGGCACCTAAAAATTGTAGAGACTATTGAAGACAGCCTAGATAAAACTGGCACCATAGAACCGAACAGAGCAGATCCCCTCGATCAAGAATGCATCAGTATGGACAATCTAAAGCAGGTTGGAGTACAATTAGCCCCAGAAAACGACAAGTGTTCTGAAATGCCAGAGGACGGGAGCCACAAGAACAAACATCCCAATCGGAATGGTAATCAAAACTGCTTTCCAACAAACAAGGAAGGAAATTCCAAGCCGCAGCCTTTTTCTTGCAAGCTATGCCATGTTGATTTTTCCCAGCTAAAAAACCCTTTCTTCTACATTTTCACATGGTCTTTTCTCTTCAGCCAGCTAGCCTACTTTATCCCCACTTTCCACCTTGCAGCCAGAGCTAAAACACTGGGTATCGCACCAATGGATACTGCTTACATCATTTCAGTGGCTGGTAAGAAAAACTCAACTTTTAAAGTGGCTTTCTTAAGATCTCTGCATGACAGCTTCACTAATAATTCACTTTGGGTGAAGAGAAACTAATTCCTGTAGAAAAAAATGTAAAACTGCTTATGGCTCAACATACAACTCTTTTAAAAAAACAACAACCCATTTTGTTTAAGTATGTATGAATTTAAAGAAATTGTATTTTAACATGAACTTTAATAAAGTTGACATTTTAAAAATTAAAAAAAAAATTAAAAATAAAATAAAATAAAAAAACAACAACCCAGAGACCTGTTGTTTTTAAGTATGAAATCAAAATATTAGTTATAAAAAGGTCTCATAGCAATACAAGAAAGGATAAAAAAATTACAGCACAACAGAAATGATACTGGGGAAATTGAATCTGATTTTGGATTAATAAATAGCTCCCTAGAAACATTGACCTTGTGTGCTGTGTGCTGCAGCCATCAAGAATGTAAAAGAGTGTTGTTAATAGTAAATACAGTACTTTGAATAATATGGAATATATCTCATCTCTTTGTCTTGAATGTGTGTTTTATATGCCAACTGGTGTGTTTAATCTGCCATCTCATCTATTTTTTTAAAAAAAGTGTCTTTATGAACTTCTAAGTAAATTGTTCTGAACAGAATCTGTTCCCCTCCTCATTTCATATTAGTATTATGTAATAAGAAACAAACTTCAATAATTATAAAGACTTTATTAAATGAAGCCATTTTCTCCCATTGTACAATGATACATAATAGGGATCAGCAAGTAGAAGTTCCAAGCCCAAATCCAGTCACCCACCCAAAATACTCCCCTTCCCCCTCCAATCTGAAATTTGCCAACCGAAAACGAAAGGAGTAACATCTGTGGCAAATGTACTTGTCAGCAAGCAATTTCAAGAGGTAGGAGTTGGAGACTTGGGCCCTAACCCAGCAATTGCATGCAACTAAGTGACTAAGTGACTGTTTTAAGAAAGCGTTACTGAGCAGGGATACAAAATATGAGTCGTGCAGACTGAAGGTAATGGCAAATGGCCATAATTTCAATTGTGCAAACTTTCTCTTAACAAAAAAAAACAAAAAACAAAGAAACTGGCTGCATGCATACATGTAACCTTTTAACATAAACAAGTTTGCTAGACTGTAGCCAGTATACTTTGTTGTAAAATGAAAGGAGGGGAAATGACAGCCAGGACTTTGAAAATATTTTTAGTATTTGTTCATAAAATATTTCACAAATGGCATCTAAGAATCTGGAAATTCCTGAGACATCCCCCCCCCCATGGGTAGATTACCAGGATATCACTGTTGGCGATTGGTAGTGATGAAATACAAAATTCTAATGGATGGCACTTACCTTTCAATTAAGCAGATCAACAAATTAGTCCTGAACTAAAACAAAAACAATCAATGTGAGCTACTGATGTTTTCATAAGAATACCAAGTAAGCCAAATTAGAAGTGGCATAAAAAAGACAGAAAGTTACCTGAGCTGTTTTTATTTTATTTTGGGAGGATATTTTAAAATTGCACAAATAAATACAACCGAGCTATCCTCAATTTTATCGACAAGTAAGAAGGATTCTTCTGACAATACTTAATGTATGTTCTTAACTGTTCTTTAAATCATAATCCTTTTTTATATAAAAAGTATATAAAAAGTATATTAAAAGTATTAGTATATAAAAAAGTATTAGATCTCTGCAAGGAAATACTAAATGTTAAAGAAATAAAAGATATTAAAATAACATTCTTTTTTTTCCATGTAAACTGCCACCAACCTCTGTGCCTGAAATTTTAAATTTTCACATTTATTTTACAGAAATAAAAGAAGGGTACAAACTCTTTCCTTTCTGACCTTTTATCTGTGTTTTTCAAAGCTTCTACATAAATAGTTTGAAAATTCATTATTTTTCTGCTTCCCTTTAGGTATAACAGAGACAGTCAGCCTTTTGCTCTCTGGTTGGATTGCAGATCAGAACTGGATCAAGAAGTATCATTACCACAAGACGTACCTCATTTTTTGTGGTGTCACTAACCTGCTGTGTCCTCTTGCCACAACCTTCCCATTACTTATGACCTATTCTGTAGTCTTTGCCATTTTCAGTGGTGCATACATGGCTCTGTTACTTCCTGTACTGGTAAGCAGAAGAAAGCAAGTAATCATCGCAAGGCGATCCAGAATTTTTATAAAGCACAGCCCATCCAAAACTTTCACCTACTTCAGTACACCGAGGACAAACCAGAAAATTAAAAATGCTTTGAACAAGATATACTTGACGCTTCATTTATACATAGGAACATGAGAGAGAAAACCTTACAGATGCTCTGCAGATCTATTTGATTGGACCCAATGCATTTTGAGTCTGTGACTCTTCCTCCAAAGCATTAATTAAGTATTCTGTACAACCTCAGAACCAAACTACACATGACTTTTGTCACACTTTTGAAAGTCTGCTTAATTGAACCCCTTTGACTTGGGCAGGGTGGGGGGATCAGTTGTAGGGCTCTGATATGAAATGTTCTCCCAGTCTAGATTGCCCTCTCCTCTCCCTGATGAAAACCATCCCCTTCATATTCATCCCCTCTAATTTCAGATTGTTTAAACCTGTGGTGGCCACTCTTTTTTAGCAAGCATGTCACAGGTCTAAAAGATGAGACTGTTCCACTCTACTGCAAGCTACATTCATTTATAGTCCACTGTGCCTTGGGTTGGTTTGACCTCAAATATTATATACTGTACTGAGCTGGGGAGAATGCAGCAGTACAACACTGGATAAACAGGGAGGAGTAGAGATACGATTCTAGTCCAGGCATGGGGAACTTCCAACCAACAGAACAAATTAGACCCTAATTTGTTCTGTGGATAGGTAAACATACGGTTGTGATCTGGAGCTTAAAATGTGCTTCAGATTGTTCCTCATCAAATGAGGCTTGCTGAGAGTAAGCCCAATTGAAGTTGTACGTCCGCTGCAAGTGTAGTTTATACACCTGTAAATCAGGCATAGGCAAACTCGGCCCTCCAGATGTTTTGGGGACTACAACTCCCATCATCCCTAGCTAACAGGACCAGTGGTCAGGGATAGCTTTGCCTGTCTGTGGCAGAAAAGTCTCCATCTGTAGGTGCAGTTTGAATCCAAACAGAATCTGCAAATGAAAAAAGTGAGACTCACTGTGGGCACCAAGAAGCTGATTGGGGCTGACAGTGAGCTCTTTTGAAGTTGTCCCCTGACATCACCATAAGAGCATCAGATGCCAAAGTAGCCCGTGGGGTATGTGAAGGGTCAGGATGTAGCCCTCTGGCTGGAAAAGGTTTGTCACCCCCACTCAAGTCTATGCCAGAGAAATACCCATGTGCCTTTCACATCTCATAAGCCTCTACGGGCTGTGCCAGAGATTGGTCACCTATGGGCTTAATTGCAGAGGCTAGATGGTTTATTTTTATTATTATCTTAAAAAATTTATTTCTAAACATGCAAATGAAGGCAACATGCAAACTGTTTTCAAAATGGGGGACAATGTGTAGAAAATATTTATAAAACATATAAATAATTACTGTAACACTGATTGCTTCAACAGGTAGAGTTTGTAGGAGCCTCCAGATTCCACAGTGCTTTGGGACATGCCTCATTCATTGCTGGCCCTGCAGTCCTCGCTGGACCTCCTATTGCAGGTAACTTAAAACAACCTCTTCCTTCCATTGAAAGAGTGCTAGAATTCCTTTCTTGTCAAAAGCAAGGCTGAGTAAAATTTGCATCCAACAAGGTCACTCCACAAACTGAATGACTTCCAGTCATGCCACAGAACTTCCCTTCCCTCCTCCAGCTGCTTCCGCTCCACATCCCCTGATATCTGCTCTGATGATTCCCCCAGCAGATTTTAAAGGGCGCTAGGAGTCCACTAGGAGAGGAGAAGGAAGGGAAAGTTCAGTTGCACGAGTGTTAAGCCGTTCCACTCACACGACGACTTCATTGGATTCAACCCTAATTCTGTATTGGGTTTCCCCCTCCAAAACACTATCAACAGACCAACCTATTTATGGACTTTCATTCATTTTATCTTAAAAGTCAGCACACAAAAAGGGTTTTCCTTAACCCCGTTCAAGGTGTGTGGAAAAGGAAAATAAAGCATGCACTTGTGTTTTTAATCCTTCCTCTTGCCTGTGGGGTAAAGCTCTCTAGAAGGGGGGGGGGGAAATCCTTAGGAAGTAACAGGAACTGTTGCCCACCCACAAGGGAAATAAGCAACAGCAACTGTGTAGCACCATCTGTTTAAATGTTAAACAATCTCATATCCTGTATTGGGTTTCCCTTTTGTCTATTGTAAAGCCCTTTGGGAAAGCAACCTCTCCTCACCTTTGTGAAACTCCAGGTACATGGATAATGCAATATAAATAACAATAGTAAGGAAAAATATTGCTCACAGTTGATGCAGGCTGGGTATTTGCCTCCTACCTTCCGTCTTCACAGCCCTGGCCCTCTCTCGCTCTCACGGTCTTTCCTAGACTGTCTATTCCAGTAGTGACCTCTGGGTGTTGAGCTGCAGCTCCCATCGTCACTGATCACTGGCCACGCTGGCTGAGGCTGGTAGGAGTTGGGAGTTCAACAACGTCTGGAGGGAATCATGTTGGTTATCTCCATGGACTAGGCTTTTCCCTACTTTGTCTTTCCCTTTTCCGTGTAGACTCCTCTGGAATAGAATTAATTGGCACATTAGGATAAATTATTATCATGGAATAAGGCCCTAAATCCCATCTCACAGCCCCATGTGATAAAGGGTTCTTTTCCCTCATTCCCCTGGGGAAAAACTTAATACATCTCTAGCATGTAACTAACACACCAGTAAAAGGAACATATGTACCTGTTAGCCAAGCAACTTGCAGCAGCATAGGAAGCAGCCAGGAACAAAATGACAGATAATCCAGAAAAGCTGGACGGGGGGCGGGGCGGGGCGGGGGGGAAAATCTCTATTTTCAGACATTGACAGTTCAAATCCCTTGCATGCCTATTGAGATGTAAGCCCCACTGAATTCAATGAGGCTGGAATCCTTTTTTAAAAAGGAGAAGGGAAGGCAAACAGTCACATCTACTTTCCTGCTAGGGCTTGCCAGCAAGGTGAGAGAAAAGGTGGAGGAGCACTCTCACTGTGCTAGCTATAGGGCTGACAGTTTCCTCCCTAAATTGAGAGGCTGTCAGGGGACTAAAAAAGGATTTGGATCCAATTCTTCCCTTGGTCTGCTCCCAACACCCTGCAGTGATTTCCATAGCAGCAGGAAGTAGGCACCCAATGTTGGCTCTCCCTTTCTGCCCTCGCAGGGACTAGAGGAATACAAGGCCCCTTTAATATTTCTGTGACATTCAATGTACTTGACTTGTTTGATTTTTAAGGTGGTACAGACCCATTCAAAGCCAGAAATACAAATTTCCAAAAGGTTATAAAGTCCCACGAAAGCTACGCCAGATTATAGAAACCTGCACACAGGACCCTCTTGTCATGTCATCTCTAAATAGAAAGAAAACAATTATCTGGGGCAATGGACTATGAAGCATTTTCTAAGAAGAAAGCAGTGCAGTTAGCCACAGTTTGCTATCAGAAAATGCTCTGGGAACCTGCTGGAGGGCATAGCAACCTAACAAATATACACACTTAATGATGTCACAGCACCCCACACCAAGTGAGATTTAGCAAAAGGCCTAAATACAGGAGAGAATATAAAGGCACCTCGTTGCCCTCTGAGCAGCCTGCATGTGATAGACAAAGAGAAAAGGGGAGGGGAAGAAAAGAGAAAATAAATCCCATTTGCCCAGGCAACCCGCCAATGCTGGCTTGTCCTGTAACGCTGGCAAATTTGAGACTTTCACCTCAAGCTGTCTTTAGTCCTGCATGACTGGGTGAGAATGTGGATGGGGAAGCACACCTACAACCCCACATTCACATTCCTGGAACTGGGTAGTTTCACATTTCCTGTGGTGGTGTTCGTGTTGTGGAACCACATGCCCTCTGAGTTCAGGGAAATGCCAAAGTTAATGTCATTTTTGCATCTTCTAAAAACACATCTGTGATCCCAGGCCTTTGCTGGTGCTCATCTCCAGGAAGCTGCTATGCTTTTTAACTCTGGCCCGAGTTGCCTGTTTTGTGTGTGATTTTAGTCTTTGATCTGTTTTTCAAAATGGCTATATGTTGCCTCGTGACTTACCGTATGTAGGAAGCAGAATTGAAAACATAAAATGGAAGTTGAAAGGATGGCCAAATCCCTTCAGTAACCTTGGAGTTTGTTTAAAAACCATTGTAATAGAAACTCAGATAAAATGTTCGTTCCCTTTCTAACCTGTGGCATGCAAGTCCAACAGGATACTGGCATGGTTAAACAACAGCGTGAAGAAAGAGGCAACTTGGTGCCCTCCAAATGTTGTGAACTACAACACCCACCACCCCTGAACCTTGGTCATGCTGCCTGGGGCTGATGGGAGCTCTAGTCCAGTAGCAACTGAAGGGTACTACACTGGCTACCTGCACTTTTAAAAGCGAAAGACTTGCCCTAATGAGGAAAATAAAGAACACAAGGTCCGGGGAGGGGGGGGGATCAAGCAACAAGAAAGCAAACAATTAAAGCAATGAAGAGAAAGCTGCTAAAGGCATGAGCAAAACATGTATTTAAATGCAGCAGGTGCAGGAAACCAACCAGGGAGACATAGTACCTTAATGAAAGGCATAAAAGAAGTACTGAATAAGGAGAGGGAGATTGCAGAGGTGAAACAGAATCTTTGCATCATTAGTCACTGTGGTAGAAACTGCAGAGAGATCCAAATCAGAATCTATTGTTATCTTGGAGGGCATTTGAGGAGCTGTGTCAATACAGGCAACAAATGAAGATGTTTAAAGCTAACTGACAAATTACAAATTAACAAGTCATTGGAGCGCAACCCGGTCACATTACCTGAGAGTTCTTAAAAGGAAAAACATGAAATTACTGAACATGCATATATTGGTCACTGATAGCACCCCTTTTACTAGCACTTTCAAGGTAACTAATTTTGTGTGTGTGTGTGTGTGCATGTGTGTGTGTAACAATCAAGTTAAAAGACTAAAATCAAATTAGAATTATTTGGGTCAAAAGCAGCAGATAGATAGGAGAAATCGTACAGCCATTATAGCATCAAAAAAGGCAAAGTAAACTTAGCTTGAGATAAGGGGGTGATCTGAACTGCTAACATGGCTAAAGAACAGGAAGGCGAGAATACTTTATAGATGGTTCTCACAAAGATGGTTCTCACAATGGAGCAGTGGGGTGCTCAAAGGATCTGCATTGAGACCGATGCTATTTAACTTCATAAATATTAACTTTATAAACCTGGAGCCAAGGGTGAGCAGTGGAGCTGTCAGGACTGTGGATAACACAAAATTACTCAGGGTGGTGAAACTCAACACAGGTTGTGATCAACTCTAGAAAGATCTCTCTAAACTGAGTGAATGGTGAACAGAAGAATAGCAACGGCAATTCTGAGTAAGTGCAAAACTTCTTATACATAGCAATGGGGTCTTAACTGAAACTAATGAGGGGAAAATGCATTTGCTTGAGTGCACAGCTCACTGAAAATGTTAGCTCAGGACGCAGTAGCAATAAAACACGAAATGTTGAGTATTATTAGGAAAAGAACTAAAACGGTCGCTGTCTCTCTCTTTGGTATAAATCTAGTTGGCAGCATTTGCAATATTGTGTACAATTCAAAAAGGACTGGAAGGGGTACAAAAAACAACAACTGAAATGATAGGGGCTGGATAAACTTCCCTATAATAAAGATTTAAGGCTTTAAGGTGTTTTAGTTTGGTGGGAGAAGTTGACTATGGTGTGGCATAAAAGAGGTTTATAAAAATCATGCACGGTATAGAGGAAGTTGATAAAAAAAGTAATTATTTCATGGAGTCAATCAGCAAAATGGATACACAGTAGATTCAGAAGGGAGTAGTCTTTCACATAATGCAGTTAACTTAAGGGGTAAGGCTGCAATCCTATGCACACTTTCTTGGAAATAAGCCCCATAAAACACAGTAAGACTTATTTCCAAAGTAAACCAGCATAGAACTGCACAGAAAAACCAGATTCATAAAACTCCATCAGCAACTACCGGTATTAGCCTTGATAGCTAAATGGAGCCTGCCTCTGAATGCCAATTGGCCCCTGAATGGGGTAGATCTACTTGCATGTGGAAGCACCGCATGAATGGAAATCTGTCCTCCATTGGGAGTTCATTTCAGAATACAGTACAGTACCTTGAAACAGACATCTATTATTCCAGTGAAGAAAAAAGAGTGGGCCCTCTGGTGGCACATTTTAAGAACACCTTGGCAGAGGACAAAAATATTGCTCAGAGAAAAACTGGAAGAGTTACTAAAAAAAAGGCCACAGGGATTGATCGATTTATTTGTATGTATGTATAGTGCACCAATCAGATATCGCAAAGTCAGAGCGTATCTCATCTGATTGCTGTGTGGTCAGACTGGTGTTTGTTTCATGCTCCAAAATGTATTGTACAACAAATGCTTTGGGTGGGACAAAAAGGTATTGTACTGTGGACTTCTATAGTCTTGCAGAATAAACATTTAAATTCTCAACTATTTTCCTTGGCTCTTCTATATAGGCTCTGCAGTAGTAATGTTGTGGAAAATGAAGTGATATTTAACTGAAATATCAAAAACTTAAGTAAGTGAACCCTGATTCCCTCCTACAGGTTGGCTACATGATTACACTCAGACATATGCTTACTCCTTCGTTTTTGCGGGCAGCTGTTACCTCGTTTCTTCCCTTTCACTATTCCTTGCACCAGTAGCCCAAAAATGGAGGCAAGAAGAAAGCTGAACTGACTACATAAGCAAGCAAAATTCTGCAGCAATTGGAAGAAGCCATATCATGTAACATTTATAATAGTTTGTTGACTATGTATTAAAAAGAAATAAATTAAAAGACTTTTCCAAAATATATCTTTTTGAAGCTGTTGTGCCTTAACATACCAGTTTGATAGTAAATTTATATACTATGAAAACTGAAATTAAGTATACTTCGAATCCTAAACATACAATTGAATGCCTCTGCCATAAAACCGAGTTTTTACCACATTGTTAGGTACAAACAACATTGCAAGAAACATTTTTAATAGCTAAGTCTAACAAGCCTGGTATCCCATTCCTTCCCAAAATCCTCAAACACAGGAAAAGCTAACTCACCTCTGAAGGTCCAAATACTAGCAATCTAAAAGTGTGAAAGTCAGAGGTCACTACTTAAAGATTAAGCAGAAAACCCAAGGAGGAAAAGCTGCTTAAGGGGATGAAATACATTTAACAGCAAATGCCCCCCTCCCGCCTCCGAAAGTCAATTCCATTTCAATAGTAATTTGCAAAATACAAACTGTCTGAAAGCATATTTCCTATACTCAAAAGGAAACAAGCGCCAGAAAAAGATCAACGATCATGTCACTTCTGATGACCTACAGGGGCTATCACACAAAATGAATAAGGAAATCTGTGAACAGACCCCTTAATTTGTTTAGTTCACAGGTTACAAATGCCCAGAGTCATTTCTGATCATCACACACACATTTTGCTGCATGTACATAAACACACAAATCACCACTTCTTGGCATAAACTTAAGACTGAGACACTCATGTTTCGTATTGTATGGGAAGGGACCATAGCTCAGAAGTGAAGCATATGCTTTTCATACAGAAGGTCCCAGATTCAATGCCTCGCATTTCCAATGTTAAAAGTCAAACAGTAGGTGATTCAGTGGCAGGGGAAACCTCTGCCTAAGACACTACCAATCAGAGCACGCAGCACAAGGCGTCAGGGACAAAAGTATCACCTGCTGTGAGGTAGTTTCCCACCTATTAGTAGTAGTGATTATAAAATGTAATAATTCTTATATCAAATATAAATCAATGTTCTTTCATGTAGGAAGTTTGTAACATGTCAAGTGGCTCCATGTGAGAACATTTTTCCAGGCAGCAAGAATGAAGTATCCACTTTGCTAATCACCCCTGTGAATACCCCACCAGCAAATATCCAATGGAATATCTATCCTTGTACATAATGCTGCTACCCAAATTGTCTTCCCAATGTAATGGGATGCACAGAGAGAATTACCATTTTTAATTAACTTCATGCAGGCATTTAAAACTTCCTAGCCATGAGGGTGAACTGACCAAAATGTGAGGTATTAAACCCTGTAAGGTGGCACAAGCCAATAATATGGTGGATACTTTTATATAAGGTCTCAGGCAACTCCAGCTAAAAATCTAATGTATCCCTAAAGACAGGAATTGTGGCTTGTCACACACTTGACAATCTGCTTTCCCAGTTCCAGACACTAGTTTTATCGCGGCCAAGTGGATCACCATTCATGACAGGTGGGCTGGGTTTGACTTGCGAAGTCTTTCATTGCGCAGGCTGGTAACAGACAGCATTAGAAAAGGTGGCCTGCTGATCTTAGTTTCATTTGAGTTGGTCTCATTAACTATGCTACTAAAGATGTTTCAGTAAAATAATGGAATGAGCCAAACAGAGAAACATGCAAATACAACAAAGATATGAAGGAAACTGGGATCATTCATATTTACCTCGACTTGACACTTTGCAGTTAAGTTTACAGGCCAGATCTGAAGGTGCTTCTACTAAATAGAGGTAGAGTGGTGTTGAATTGCAGACAAAAAGATATAGAAGGGAACCCCATCACCAGCAATCCCAAGCTGGGCAGACCTTGTCCAGCAAAGAGGAAGGATTCCTGATATGTACCATCTGTATAGACACAGTTTAACAAGGACACCAAAACAGATATCCAGTTTATTCCAACAGCGGGCTGCTACCTTGTTTACTAGAAATATATGTTCCAGAGAAATGCACCGTTCCCAGATGTTCAACATCAGCATGGCAATATGAAAACAAATTCTGGCCAAAAATCTTGCTTCATCTCAAAAGCATCCTATACCTTCCACCTAAACATTAAGTCGCACTAAGATGGCAAAACCAGTCTAGTTTCTGTTGTTTGTGTTTATGCTGATACACACTTCTTCTTTGCTTTGGGTGATAGCTCATTTGCTAGCTATTTTCAGGGCTGTGTGTAGCCAATGCATCCATGGAATCATCAGCTCCCTGTCCTCACCAGAATGTGTATGTGTGCATGAAACTAGATCAGCTGTTTTTCATATGATCTACTGCTAATAAATACACGATGTGCTGTCAACTACAGCATAATGTAATATTGGTCACCCTTTTTCTGTACACTGCTTCACTTTGGGGGAGCTGTGTAGACATCTGTCATTAAAGAAGACAAACATTCCACAACTAGTTTAAAGAGACCTCTCCTTCTTGGCAACTTCCTTTTCAAATGTATTTTCTTGTGCATTTATTCACTGTAGATATCATGCTAATTTATCTGATGTGCAACTGACCGTTTCATAATACAGTCATACCTCAGTTTAACTACTGCGGACCCATCTGGAATGGATTAATCCACTTTCCATTACTTTCAGTAGGAAAGTTCGCTTCAGGTTAAGTACAGACTTCCGGAACCAATTGTGCACTTAAACCAAGGTACCACTGTACTAGAACTCAGCTACTTTACAATATTGTCTTAAGTCCCCATGACCCCATCTTTTGCTATAGTGCAACTAATGTACAAACATCTCTACGGAAATAATTGTATATAATCCATGTCATTTCAGCAAAACAAAAGCCTGCAACTTCCAGACAAAAAACCATGTAAGAACTGAAAATGAGTAGAGATTGCATGCTACTGATGGTGGTAGGTAAAAAGGTAAAGGTAAAGGGACCCCTGACCATCAGGTCCAGTCGTGTCCGACTCTGGGGTTGCGGCGCTCATCTCGCTCTATAGGCCGAGGGAGCCAGCGTTTGTCCGCAGACAGCTTCCGGGTCATGTGGCCAGCATGACAAAGCTGCTTCTGGCGAACCAGAGCAGCGCATGGAAACGCCGTTTACCTTCCCGCCGGAGCGGTCCCTATTTATCTACTTGCACTTTGATGTGCTTTCGAACTAGGTGGGCAGGAGCTGGGACCGAGCAATGGGAGCTCACTCCATTGCAGGGATTTGAACCGCCGACCTTCTGATCAGCAAGCTCTAGACTCTGTGGTTTAACCCACAGTGCCACCTGGTAGAACAAGGAAATTCTTGTATATGAAGCAGCAGGAGGGGAGGATGCTACCTGGTTATTGCCCACATTTTGCTGTATTTTAAAACATTAGCATCATTACCGCCCCTCCCCCTCTAGGTTCTTCAGTATTTCAAAAGCCTCAAATCCTATTTTTTTCTAATAAAAAGTGAAAGGTATATTCATAAATAATGGACAAGGTTTTCTATAATATTTATGCTGCAGACAGGACCTGCCTTAGTAGACTATGCCCTGCCGTTTCTTAATTATGCCTACTGATTTCATCTGGAAGAATGTTAACTGCGCAGTGGCTTCTCTTCCTTTGCATAGTTCTGCTTCTGAAAGTCACTGCAGCCATAATATGTTGATCTATAAATCTCTGCTCTTCCCTTCAAAGCCATAACCATACGGCTGCCATGACATTAACTATTGTTACTAACCAAACACTCTTTTAACTCTAGTCTTGCAAAACTACTTCAACCCCTGCTTAACAGGGAATCTCATTGGCCTCATTTTAACAATGGTTATAATGCGAGATGAGCGCGCAACCCCAGAGTCGGTCACGACTGGACCTAATGGTCAGGGGTCCCTTTACCTTTTTTTAAGGTTGATGAAGACATTGTGGCAAAGCGGATTTACAGTAGAGAAGGGACCAACATTACACTGATAGGTGCATAAGTTCCTGGTTCTCCTCCTGCATCTTGTTTTATAAATTGGCTGTTGCATTGGTTATCCTCCAATCCAGTGCTTAAGGAGGACAGGTTTAGTGATACGTGGTAGGTAAGTAGGTTAGTTTAATAACAGTGGGGTAAGAAAAGAAGCACACAGGAATCCTACAAGTGCAACTAACTTTTGGTAAGTAAGCAGAAGTTTCATTGATATGTCTTAGCACTGGTGTCCCTGAATATATTCCTGAATGATCTGGAGTCAGCAGGATGGAGAGTGAAATAGACACCCCAAAGCAGTCAGTTAAATGTTAATACAGCAAAGCTCTCCAGAAAGAGAAAGCACCCTGTATGAAGAGAGGGTGAAGTTTTGTGATTAGCAGCTCCACCTTCCATTTTTAGGGCTTACTCATGTCTGCTTTTAGGAGTGATGTATCTGAACAATTCCACCCATCTTCATTGTTTGCTAGTTCACTCTTAGAAACAGTAACTACTTTACTATTTGGTTATTAAATTTCTATACCGGCCTTCATCTGAAGATCACAAAGGAGTTTATGGTTAAGTGTTGGTGGTTGCTTTTTGTCCTACATGATCTAAACCAGGGCTGGGGGACATATGGCCCTCCTGTGCCCCCAACCCCCATTAGCTCCAACGAGCATGGCCTATTGCCAAGAACAATAGGCACATTAGTCAACATCTGGAGGGCCACAGGTTCCCCATCCAACCTAAACTTCTTTTATTCCAATCCCAACCAGTCATTTCCTATATCCAGAGAAATGATTCTCAAAGTCATTCCCTAATTCCCTTGTGCTCTTAATTTTTCATTTCACTTACTGTGTCCTTCTCATTATTCATATTAGTGGGGCATTTATTATTGCGAGGCAGGGCCATAGCTCACTGGAAGAGCAGCTCCTTTAATGCAAAATGTCCCAGGTTCCATTTCCGGGTAGGGCTCAGAGAGCCTTCATGTCAGAAATGCTGGACAGCCACTGCCAATCAGTACTAAGCTAGATAAACCAATGGCCTAATTCAGTGTAAGGCAGCTTCCTGTGTTCCTATATTGAAGTCACTTGCCTTCACCTCTGACTCCCTCATTGTGACCCAAGTTGTACATGCATTTAAGTTCAGCATTACAAAAAAGGGGGGGGAAATTATGTTAGGGTAGTACGCTACTGTAATCTTCCTGTGTGCTTTGTTATGTGTGAGTGTGCCCTTTTCAGGTATTCAAAGGTGGTGCAAGGACATGCATAGAGGTCCTCACCCCCATGTCCCTACTCTCCTCCCCACCTCCAAAAAAGTGGGTCTGAAGGGGGCTTGAATGTGCTTACCAAGCCCCATTCAGACCTTCCACTTCACACAAGGAGGTTGTGAGTGCAGCAAGCAGGGAGTGGAGCAAGCAACGACATCGGGTGCAGGAGAAGTATGCACACGTCCCCTTCTCACCTGTGCCTGTTTTTTGAGCACCTGAAGACTATGATGTTATCATTGTTGACAAGCAGTATACTTCCATGCTTCAGGAAAATGTCATCCACTCCGTCAAGGAAAAAGCAGGAGGGTGTAAAGTTCACATTGCCCCAAGGCAGTTACTGGGAGGAGCAGCAAAAGTGCCAAGTTCAGTTCAAATCCACCCCACAACTTTAAAGGGGGTCTAGCAAAACAACCCCCTGCACCTTTCTGTATGAAATTTGGCAAGCTTTATCTACTTAGAAGAGGCTAACTTCATCTAATTGCAAAGAGTGGGGAAAGAGCTAGTTGTTGATTACCCCACCATGTTCACTGGAAAGCTTTAGATTTTCTGCAGCAAGGCTCTGCTTCGGACCCAAATCCAACCTGGGATTCTCTGAAGTGGTACAAGGTAAACCAACCTGCTTCGTAAATCACCAAGTACGTTTTTTTCTTCTGAGCAGAGCCCTCAATCTTATTCAGTGTAAATGACATACCTAAGTACCACACCCTCTAATTTTACACATTAAGATGATGTTGATCTAAATTCACAGTAACTCTCCAGGAAATGTTTTAAGGTCATAGAAGAACTTCGCTCAGGGTATCATAGCACTGAAAAGGGCAAGTTCAAAGTTAAGCACAGTATTGGATAAATTAATGAAAATACTGTAAAACTTTACGGTCCAGACATGCCATTACATAGATACATAGCACAGAAACGTTTAGAATTTCATGTACAGCTCAGGCAACTTAACTAGAAAACATGTATTGTAGATAGAAAGTAACAGAGAAGGAACTGGAATGATGTAATGGGATGATGGCTCTCCCTTAAGAAGAAATGGTAAAACATTTGTGGCCTTATAGTTTATAAAGTGGGGAAGAGGGAAGAAAATGGAATCACTTAATTTGGTTTAATTCAATTCAGTGTTGGATTTTGTTCCTTATCTTTAATGTTATGTTTAAGTGACTTCATTTTACATCACTTGGATATTTTTTATGAGTTGACAGTTTATAAAAATTATTTTAAATTAATCATTGTAATTTCTAAAAAAAATTGAATACTATAGAGAAGTAGAAACTTGTGAATTGTTTTTCTTCTCTCTCACTACTAGAAATTGACATCACCCAACAAAGTTGACTAGAAGTAGATTCAGGACAGACATAGGGATACTTTTAGTTAACATGTAACAGCTACTAATTTAAACAGTTTTTAAAAAGACCCTGGCCAAATTCATATCTTTCTGAACCACTGAATAAATACCCTAAATATATCTGTACCATAAATGTATTGAAATGTCTGTTTTATGTTCAGTCTCTTTCCCAAAACTGAATTTCCCACCTTTGTTAAACTGACTTAGTCACTAAAGATCCTACCGTATGTGTCAATAGGTAGTCACATATAGTCCAATGGAGAAGAAAAATTCTACCTTAACTGCAAGTGTATCTCCATGGTTTGTATCCAATGAAGTAATCCCATTTGTCCAAGGACTTCTCTATGGACAAGATAAATCGCTCTCCTTCTCCTGGCACATCATCTGCAAATCTGCTCTGGAGGGTTGGGGGGAACCCCCCAAAAGAGATTTGAGGGTGGAGGAACAGACAGGGAGAAGAGAGGAAATTCTGTTGCACAGACAGGATTCCTTGCACTAACTCAATAACTTTTCCCTGTATACTGCCTCTGTAAAAAAGGTAAAGGGACCCCTGACCATTAGGTCCAGTCGTGACCGACTCTGGGGTTGCGGCGCTCATCTCGCGTTATTGGCCGAGGGAGCCTGCGTACAGCTTCCAGGTCATGTGGCCAGTATGACAAAGCCGCTTCTGGCGAACCAGAGCAGCACACGGAAACGCCATTTACCTTCCCACTTAACACGAAATCTCCTGACATTGCTCTTTCGTCACCCTGAATAATTGCACTAGTTACATCACAATTTATCCCCACTCTAAATCATGGTCCATCCTGAGTAATACAGGGTGAGATCCAATGTGAGTGTCCACTTACACATTGGGGATTTCCCTTTATTACCTTCCCCTGAAGCCCTTTGCACAAACCCCAAATCATATATCAGTGAGGGGGGGGGGAATGCAGGGCACTGGAGAGGGGACAAAGAAACTAGATTGTTGGGATCTGCAGGGAAGAAGAGAAACCAAAAGTCCATTTCCATTCCACAAGCAGGCATTATCACTGAATGTTTGGTGCCAACCATGTTTATTTTGGCTATGTCTGATTAATTACTCCACTGCAGTCAGTATTCTCCAAACAGAGTGAGTATCAAGATTGAAGTATCTGATTTGGATGAAAAAAAGAAACAGCTTGGTGCTGTTACAGTATACTGCTCCAAACCCCATCTTTCTCCATCTGGAAGGACTTTACAGGTTAATGGCCTAGGAAAGCAATGAGCAGCTGCTCATTACTCAAGACCTCCTTGAAAAATTAACTTCCAAACAAAGGACTCCACTTTTCAATGCCTTGTCAGCCAGGAGAGGAATGACTTTAATTGACAAGAGACATCCCATATATCAGAGTACGCAGTGTAATACTGAACCTCTGATATTGTGCGTTTTATACGTAAAAGAGAATCCTTTGAAGCAAACTGAAAGTGGTATACACAATAACAGCAAGTGTGTGTAGAAATGCATAGTTCCTGAGTATGCAAAGCTCAAATTCACACATCTATTTGCTAACTGGAACTTTCTGCCAATTCGCACACTACAGAAAGCAGCAATGATATCTTTGATGCTTTTATTGCAGCAATAGTCTCCCTTCCCAGTCATTCAGGTCTTCCATAAACCAGTCACATCAAACACAGCATAACTGGTGGGCACTGCTACTCATGAATGCCTGGATTGTAGTCCTTGCTCTGCCATTTATTATATGCAACCATGAGACTGATAGTAAGATTTCAGAACCCTAGGAGTATATCATAACTCCTGAAGCTTTCCAGGAACAACCAAACTAACCTGCCCACCGTGTAGAAAGGAGGGGGGGGCATTTGTGCCTCCCAAAGTTGAATGACAATAAAGTTCTCTCACAATCTATAGCCAGAGTATCCATTTTTTTACCAGTACAATGGACCCTCCGGATACAAACTTAATTTGTTCCAGGGGTCCGTCCACAACCTGAAAAGTCCGTATCCGAAGGCACCGCTTCTGAGCACTTTGCTGCATTCGCAAGCTGAAGTTTACGTATCTGGAGGGATACGTAAGTAGAGGTACGACTGTAAGTATTGGTTCCTAGTGGGTCCTGCTACACGCGGCAGTCCAAGCAACTAGAGAAGAAAGATCCAAAATGACCAAGGGCTCCAAGAGTCCCAGGTCTTCCTTGAAATGCTTGCATCCGCATTTACTGAACCAGTATTTGGGAAATATCCAAAATAACCTAAGGCACCAAGACCTCTAATTCCATGAACATAACTCTATGTCACAACCTTTTAGCACATTTTCTTTTTTTATGACTAGGGCATTTTTAAAGACACTTGTCCTACCGTGTTTCTCATATTATAAGACATGTCTTATATTTATTTTTTCCTCAAAAAAACACACTATGGCTTATTTTCAAGGGATGTCTTATTTTTTCCCTTCTCCTCCTGCCGCGGCCGGCATTGCTGCTGCACCTATCACTATGTCTTATTTTCGGGGTATGTCTTATATTCCTTGAATGCTTAAAAATCCTGCTATGGCTTATTTTATGGGTATGTCTTAAAATATGAGAAACAGGGTATGCTCCACCTCACTGCCCCAATGCCTGGTTGGCTCCTTCAGAAGAAACACTGTTCTTTACACAACCAGATTTTGTAATAAACAAATTATGGTCTGTTGTTTTGCTCACTACTGGTCCTGTGTTACACAGCAGAAGCAAATGACCAGAGCATCACCATGCCCTTAAAGTGCTTTTCTACACACTTTGCTCTCTTCCACTTCCCATTAAAATAGCAATTGACTGCTAATTCCTCTCCCACCCCCATTCATTCACTCCCCAGAGCAAAAATTCTCAAACTCTGCAAGACTGTCAAGATGTCAAGGTGAGGTGTTTAGAATAGAATTAGGGTATGAAGCAGCTGGAGGAGGGGTGGGGAATTTATTTTTGGACTCAATCAGTGATAGCCAGCATGGACAATGTTCAGGGATGATGAGTTGTTTTCTAGTAACATCTGGAGCAGGCGTCGCCGTTTTCTGCCCGTGGGCCGGAGGATTCCCACGGACTATTGTCCGTGGGCCGGACATGGGCCAATTTCCGGTGCCGCGCTGTCCATGTCCAGAACACCGGAAATGGCTTCTGTGCATGTCCACAGCTGCGCAGAAGCGATTTCCGGTGCTGGCTGCCCATTTCCAAAATTTCCGCAGCGCCAGAAATCGCTTCTGCGGCTGCATAGACGCAATTTCCGGCACCACTCGGCGAGTTCCCGTGCCGCGTTGCACCGGTTCACGGGCAGCCCGTGGGCCGGATAAACGGTATCCATGGGCCGGAGGTTGCCGATGCCTGATCTGGAGGGCACCAGGTTCCCTACCCCTGAGCTACAGAAATCCTTGACCTTCATGATACCTCTTCTCCCTTACCATCAACTAGGCTGATAAAAGAATAATTATTTCTCTTTTCCTAGAGTACTGAATATGAAAAAGCAGAATGCTCCCAAATCCATTCTGTATTCAGTTAAAAACTGGGATGGTTCTCAGATCCCCCAATCCTTGGTGCCCAGAATAGGAAGTAAGAGAAATGCACTATATTGCTAGTGTTCAATATATCACTGACTGGTGGCTACTGGATAAAACAGCTCAACTGCAACCAGAATCTCACCTGCGGTAGCCTTTCATTTTTACAACTGTTCCAATTACGGTAGATTTGCAGTCCCAATGTCAGAAACGCACACCAAGCAGACTAAAAATCTACCTCCAGCATGCAAGGCTGGATTGAAAGCAGAAATGGATATGCAAGCTATGCAACACAGCTTGGTGCACACCTGAGCTTCTTGTCTCCTGACCTAAGCAGTGAAAGAGGTCCAAGTGATCAGAAAAACACAGCAGGTTAATGTAGGAAAACGAATATGACATTTTCTTGCATTTACATTTTCTCAGAAGCTCAGGTGCCACAGACGAAGGTGCCACAGATTAAATTCTGACTGCCTGTAAATGGAGGGCTGTGTGCACTAAAATCAAAATTCTGTACTCAGAAAATCTAAATTTAGCTAACTATAAATTATTCATGCTTACATATACTTGCTTATATTGCATAATTTATTTTGGTTCAATTATTAATGAGGAACAAGTATCTACACAGGGCATCAAAACCCTACCCTTCTAACCAGTGGGAATGCTATTCACATGTCCCCTCATCTACTAAAGATGTAGTAGGCATGTCTGTACACATCTTCACTCCCACTTTAAACCATGAAAGCAGAAGGATGCTGCCTTCTGGGCAGAATATTTAAAATCTGCCTCTGTGCAGGATTACAGCACACACAAAACCCTGAATACATCTAGTGTTGCCCCAAAGGAGACTGCAGCGTGGATGCATTATGTGCAACAAAGGTCTGAATATTAGCCAGAGGTGGGGAACATTTTTCCACCCAAGGTCCACATTCCAGTCTAGACAACTTTCCAGAAGCCACGTGCCACTGTTGGGGATGCCCAGAAGGAAAAAGCAGGCAAAGCAATGCATGTGAACTTTTACTTTTGTGTACTAGGCTAATTTCTTCACATCCACATATCCCTTACTACATTCCAGCCAGAGAAGCAAGGAGCATTATCAAAAACATTCCAGCCAGGCAAAAGTACTCAAAGGAGAGTGCAAAGCAGGACTGATGAGAAGTGTGACTCAGGAGGGAGTGCGGCCTGGAGAGAGTCCCGAGTGCTAGTTAGAGAGGCCTGGAGGGCCACATCATGCCCAATAAAAGCTGTAAATGGATGCAGCCTATAACTGTAGACATCCCTGACATTAAGTTGCCAAGATATAAGTAATTTCACACACAAGGTTGATTTCTTACCAAAAGACCCTCTGTTATTTGGATAAACACTTTTAAGCCCTCCTTGTTAGTATTACCTGCTTGTTTGATATACAGTGGTACCTCGACTTACGAACGACTCGACAACTGAATTTTTCGACTTACGAATGGGGGTAATGGCCGTGCGCTTACGAATGTCTCGACATCCGAAAGAAAACCACGGTGGTTTTAGATAGGGATTTTTTGACTTAGGAATTTTTAGATAGGGTTGCTTCAACTTACGAATTTTTCCGTTTCCAGTCATAGCTGCCAAGTTTTCCCTTTTCTCGCGAGGAAGCCTATTCAGCATAAGGGAAAATCCCTTAAAAAAAGGGATAACTTGGCAGCTATGTTTCCAGTGCATTCCTATGGGAAATCGCGTTTCCAATGGCGTTTTTCGACTTACGAATTTTTCGACCTACGAAGGTGGCTTCGGAATGGATTAAATTAGTAAATCGAGGCACCACTGTACTCTTCAAGTAAGAAACCTGGCATACCTTATGCGCTCATTCTCCTCTACATATAAAGATCAATTAATTGGATCACTCTCTTCTGATTCAAAGCCCCAGATCAGGAAACATCAGAAGGCAAAGTCCTCACATTGTTAGGATGTCCAAAATGGGATCCATAAAGCTCACACAATCTTCTCGGGTTCAAATGCAGTACTGACAATCTATAATGCAGATGTGGAACCTGTACACAACTTCCACAATCCCTCACCAATGGCCATACTGGCTAAAAACCCAACAACAGCTAGAGTGCTAAAGTTTTCCATCCCTGATCTAGTGCTAATTGTAACTTATTTCTCATGATCCAATGTTCTAAAGCAGCCTTCCCCAACCTTGTTCCTCAAACATTGTGGTCCAACAACTTCCATCATCCCATCAGTTGGGCAACTGTCAAGGATGAGGAAATCACTAGTCCAATAACATCTTGGGGGAAAAGGTTGGAGAAGACGCTTTACAGAGCACAAGGCTCTAAAGCTAAGGGAAGAACAATGTTAGTCTTTCTTATATGTTCAATCTAATCTAGTCTTCACCAACCTAGTGCATGCCAGATATTTTGGACTGCAACTTCTATCTGTCCAAAACAGCTGGAAGTCACAAAGTTAGGTCTAACCATGGATCCCCATGGCCAACCAACTTCTTTTAAATTTACAAAGCAAAAGTACATACTTAAGAGTATCCTATCCTGTGCAATAAGTGCCCTGCTCCCAGCTTTCTTTCAAATAATCCCAGAAAGCAGCAGGCACAAGATTTGCCAGAAAATAATCAGTGGTCTATGACCACTGACAGATCACAGCCTACTTTCTGCTATTAGCAACTGCCAGAATATATTGTCCAGATTTTATACTTTTTATCGTCTTAGTTTTAACAAATTACCTGGAACAGAATAACTCAAGAGACACTAACATGTCCATACCTCTACATTTTACCAATTGCTAAACTTAAAATTTGTATTAGATGGGACACTTTGGATAAGCTTCCATTGATAATAGCTTTCAACCAATCAATTTTCCTTTACAACCTAACAAAATAGCAATAGGAGGTGTCCAACTAAGTTATACCCAAGTCCACTGATCTGTAGTCAACTCAGAGTTGGATACCATCCTATGAATACAGAGAAAGTTCTTTATAGCTCTTGTTGCGAAAAGGTAACATAACATCTAGAACTATACACTGGTGTGTGAATTCTATGGGGATCTAATTGATACTTCTTATAATTAAGAATAGGTGTTTTTCCCAGTCCTCCTTCAGACACTACTAAATGTGAAGTGTAAGTAATTGTTATTTGTCAAATATTCAGAGGCAGAATGTAGAAGTAAGAGTTTGTATACAACTACAAACCATCTCTTATTGAGGTGCAGAAATATTTTATATTGTTTGGTGTATCTTTTATACATTTTATAATGAAATGCTTAGCTTGAAGATTTAGAACCTTAAACACTTATCTACCAATCCACTTTCAATTGTGTCAGTTATATTTTTTAAGTTGATTGTACATTATTTTTAAATGTTTTCCTGTTTGTAATCGTTTTCTTATGAAAATTAACTAATGCTAAAGAGCAATGGCTAAGCACTTTTCAGTCCCATTGATTTCTGAGAGAAAATACGTATACTCTTCATCCCCCTTAATGAAAGTCTATTAATGGGGCTTAACTTTTGCTGGATCACGCTCTTAATATACTGAATGGCAAACTCGGTGTGCAGTTCAAGAGAAGCAAAGAACTTCAAAAACATTCTTACCATAGAATGCATAGTTATAAAGAAGCAGGTTCAGTATTTAAATACTTTTCTGTCTGCTTGGTACGCTTACAGTGTGCTTAAATCCATTTTTTCATATTCTTATATGCCATAGCCCAAGCCAACTTAAGCAGCAGGAATTCAGTATGTTAAGAAAAATGTACAGTTTACCTTTCAGACAAAGATGTCCCTCTAACCAATCCAGAGGGGCTGACCAATCCTGTGAAGAAATAACTCACTATTATGGAGCAGCCATTAGAGCATCCCCCAGCATCACAAATGAACTGCAATTAAAAGATACTGGGGTAAACAATAAGAGGGAAAGTACAAACGACTGTGTAGTTTTAATTCAAAGTGAATCAACTCAATTCACCTGAACAATCCTCTAAGGAAAAACCATTAAAGGAATACTGCAAATATAGCAGACTGCATTTCAAGTGTGAACATCTAAATCAGCTGTGGCATTCGCACCATCAAAGTAGGCTGCAATCCTACACACACTTACTTGGAAGTAAGTTCCACTGAACTTTACAGGATTTACTTCCAAGGAGTCATGCACAGGATTGTGCTGCTGATGGTCCCAATTACTCAGATTTTGATAAAGGATGTGTAACCACCTCTTTCCATTTCTTTAGTTAAAAGGTCTGTTTTCTTACAATACTTAAAAGACAATTGAGGGGAAATTCAAATTACTTGCCAAAACCAGGACAGTTGTGACAAAATTTTAAACTGTGCCTGTTGATACCAAGAAGCTGTGTTCTAATATGCTCCAGCATTCCTCAATCAGATCTGTTGTATCACTTCGCAGAATTCAATATCCTCACAATAAAAAGAAAGTTCTGAATCACTTAAAATCTAAGTATGACTATCTCTTCACATTCAATGACCTTCCTATATATATTCCATGTAGGAAAAGGCATGATCAAATGACGAGCATCTGCTTGTTTCTAGGTAGGCACACAACACCAAGTGTGCATTTTCACATGACTGCATTGATTTTAATACAGAAAAGTAGACCATATAGAAAGTCATGTGTGAAGCAGCCCTTTGAGCCAGTACTTTAATTTACCCAACAGAAATATCCGCATTTATTATTAGGAACAATGGGTGGTATCAAACTAGTCATACTTGGTAGGCCCACTGAAATCAACAGACTTAAGTCAGTCATGATTAACTTAAGTCCATTGATTTACCAGTAAATGAGTTTATTCTCAGAACTACTAAGTTGGATACCACCCAAAAGGTTGACTGCTCAACAATTTGCAGATTTAAAAAAAGGAAATCAGAAATCAACTAAAAGTGACATTAAATGACAAGTTTGAATTAGTACTCAGGCATCCTGGAAGTCATTGCACTTTGGGTAAAAGTGAGTTAGTAAGAGATATATCAGTTACCTAAGGACTTGGAAGGCTACAATATAATGAGAAAAGCCTAAAAGCAGTAAACCCAGCTCCCTAGAATTACAATTTAGTTTGACCTCTTAAAATCCCTTACCTGTTTAAGTGTTTTAAACAGCAGTTTGCCTTGGGAACACATAATTTGTGGAACACAATCGTTGCATCCGTGTGTTGATAAGCACCTGCTGCCTAGCAGTCATCCTGCGTGAATACAGGACAGTGCTAGTGTTCTTTATCCACAATAGGTTAAATATTTCAAGGCAACCAGAGCAAGCTTGCATTTCAAGATGTCTTCCATCTGCATGTCAAATGGCAACTAGTTAATTCTAAGACAGAATGGCAAACATATGCGGTTTCTGCAGCCACGGTGCAGGTGCAGCACTGTTCGCTTCCTCTTGACCTCTGGTGGTGTGACGTCAACCATGCCCCGAAGTCTCCTGCAGCAAAGAGTTGTACTCCTGCACAGTGGGAACAGCTTTCCAAAGCTCAAGGTCCCCAAATGCAGGGACACATTTTTCAAAGTGTCACCACTTTTTTCCTCCTCTCATCATCTGTACTACAAACTACAAGTTTGCAGTGGTACCTAGGAAACGATCACGGTTGCATGCACATCCAAGGTGTGTAGACAATTTGCTTCAAAACTGGTCAAGAGCACCAATACCAATGGTACAGGTTTTAATGACAGCATTCTAGCTCTCAGGAACTCTTCATCCATTCAGAACTACACCCAGGACTGCACAACTCTGGTGAAAAGCCCCTGGATGCGGAGGAGCTCTTTCAAGTGTGTCTGGAAACGCGCTATCCCTTAAAAAATTTTGAGTTACTTTTTCTTTTTTTCCAATTTGGTGAAAAGGTTTCTATGCGCAAGATGCAAAGCAATTTCAAACTTTCTTCAAACTAAAATCAGAACTAAGGCCAAACAAGTTAGGTGAACAAAACAAATCAAGAACTTAAAATTCAGGAACTCCAGCTCTTCAAAATCAATGAAGTCCCAGATTTGTACACTGTTCTGAGACTTAAGATGCTTTCCCTGCTTCTTGCATGCCAGCAACAGCACCATTTCCTCGTAAAGATGAGGAGATAGCAGCCATTGATCCCCATTCACTGTAAACAATGGGACACAGCAACACAACAGACTAGATTCTTCAGATCTGATACAACAGGATGGTCAATATCAATGCGTAGGTCTCCCTGCTTCTTGTCTGAGACCCACAACTATCAGATCGAGGAGGAGGAGGAGCGGCAGCAGCAGCGGCGGCAGCAGCAGCAGCAAAATACCCCCACAGCTGCAAACAAAGGGGTCAAAGGTTTGTTGTCAATTCATTTCCAGGCAGAAAAACCACTTTCCTCAAAAGAAACAATTTATTTAGAATGAAACAAAATTAGCTCGACTGTGAGCGCATGTTTTGAGTGACAGCTAGTTTAAGCTGTGTGAGCCATAAAAAGGTTTTTTTCCTTTACTTTTGCAGAAATCTTGTGTACACAGCACAAAGCAAAGAGGTCAATTTTCCACTTAAAACACGGGCATTGGCATCACAATAGCAGATACACAACTTTTTTTAAGCTGCCATTTTAGTAAAATGCACAAATACTAAACAGATAAGCTTTCTTCCACGAGGCCCATGTAAATTCCACACAAGCCAGAGCTTTTCTTCGCAAAGGTCCATTAGAGCTTGGAATCCCTTGTTGTCTTCGGCAGTTCAACAGCCTTGCTTTCAGGAGGAAAGAAGAGGTTATTCAGTACAAGTGTTTACAACAGAGTTGTCCTCTCCCTACATTAACAGATAATTTATAGAACTACAAGGCTTTTCCTGAATATTCTAGGGGAAGTCTGAAAGCACCAATCACCCTTCACTGGCACAAAACTTTTGAAATGAATTAACATCTATATATAGATGCACAATGAATAGCCCAGGGGTTTTACAACGTAAAATACAGTTTGAAGTTATTCAACTGAACTGGTAAAAAAGGTAAAAACCCAGGAGGAAAATCAAGTCACACAATTTCACTTTTTCAAAAAGGCAACTCAAACAAGAACATGAAAGTTAACTGTTCTGTTTGTATGTGTATTTTCTCACTTTACTGCATATTACCAGCAGCAAGCTCACTAACTGCAGGAAAGAGGGGAAGCCAATGATATACATCAAATTCCACCAAATTACATCTGCACCCCTCCCCGGTTTTTCTAAAGTATTGCAGTTTGGTCAAATACAACTGGAAATGTTTACATTCCATGACACATCTGGAGTATCTATTCTTATCTACACAAAATAAATGGAAGCCAGGGTAAATTACTACACATCTTATTTTTACATTGATTTCTTCACTTCTAATTATTCAAATTTTATCAAGTGCCCAAGTATAGTTCCTGAATACACTTTAGTGGTAACCTCTAGCTTTTCCATTTAACCATCTAATTCCATGAGGTTTTTCCATGCACCTTTTCACTCTAAATCATGGCCACGCTCCAGCTGCTTGCTTAAGACACCCAAATAAGTTATTTCTTTTGCCTATTATACTCCTAGGGAAGTGATCCACACTGAAGATTGCTTTAAAAATGCTATAATCTTGCCTCCACTTCCATTGCTCCCATTTGGACTGCCCATGTAGGAAGCCATTCTACAGAACACAGAAGTGGATCTCACAATAATGAGGTAGCCTTAAATTCATGCCATGTTGCCAGCCAACAGCAGTCTTTATGCTGAACTTTCAAGCATGCAGTCACTGGCTAACAGCCAAACCGCTGTTTAAAGTTTCCAATTGTTAAAAAAAAAAAGTATTAATGGCAATATGCCACTTAAAGGTTTTTCCCCAAGCAACAAAAAGTGGCTATTAAATGATCTATCAGAAAAAGATAATTCTCCATTCTAACGCAATACACTGTAATGAATGAAAACAGTTGTGAATATATGCACCAATCAAGTGTGCTTCGCTCATACTGAAGCTCCATAATGCCATATACAGAGAAACTAACTCTGATCTGTTGTGTATAAGTGGCATTAAATGCAACATTTGCTAGTGCTGAACTCTTACCCAGATGGCTCAAACGGATAATCACTCTGCTATGCACACTCAAAAGTAAATACAGCCCCCAAACTTGTATTTAGATTTTATGGCGGTTTTAACTAAGTGCTGTGACATTTAATGTTGCTTGTCATTTATTTTACCCTACAAAGGGCTCCTAAAATGCTAGGTTTCCTTTTCTAGTTAACAAATGAACCAGATTTTTTACTTAAAAAAAAAATCTAAGTAAGGATTTGGAAATTGAAATTGCCCATTTCACATAACCTTAACATACTTCAAGTCATGAAGATAAGCAGCAATGAACATAATTTGTTTCCATTTTCAAAGAGGAAAACCCCCATGGTGTTGAGTTTTTCTGACACCAGTTGTCAGTGGCTTGCTAGTAAGCAAGACTATTCATACAATTTATTGCAAATTCAAGTTCTGTAGGGCTTTTCTCAAAAGTGAGCACTGCATATTGGAGAAATGGTACTATTGTTCACAAGTATAAAGGTTTTGAAGGGTTACATAGGTGGCCTTCCATAAATGACTCAGAAGTCTAACATAGAGATCAAGCTGTTACAAAAACCGCAAGAGAATCCATTCTATATGCCACCAGTGCTTGACAAGTGCAGTAACATGGATAACTCAGCAACAGTCATGTTATGCACCAACTGGCAACATAGGCCTATCTTACTGAGACTTCGTCTGGAAGCAGAGAATATATGAAACAACTCCCTACACAATTCTCATTAAAAGTAAGGAAAGTGGCTAGATTTTGCATGCACATTGAAGGGCTCTTCAGCCCACAGTTCAAGGTTTTCTTCCTTTATTACAGGACAGCAGACATTTTCAGTGTGTGCTGGTGGTTATTTGAAATTTGCAATTACTCATCAATGGGGTTTAGGGTGCTAAAGCTGTTTTTCTTAAAAAGTGAAAGGATTGACTGATTTCAGAAATGAGGCTTCACTCTAAAAAGTGACTTTAACGTGCTTCTCAATTTAAGCTTACAATGAGCAACATGTCACCTTTCAAAGAATGTAAACCTTTATACCTGGGCAAAACCATTTTACACCAAGTGGAAAACAGCACTCTTCATTACTCAGAGGCTGGTACAATGCCTTAGAGGGTTAATAAAATGTTTGAATGAAAAGATTAGAAAAATGAAGCCACATGTCTGAACTACTTCCCCCTATCTATATCAGGATGTTTTTGTGGAGTTTAAAAAACCTCATTTCCCCAAAAAACAAATTATGTTCTTTGAATAAACTGAACTGCTTCCCCAACACTTGGAAACACAAGACTGCAAAAATGTCAAGATTAAAACAGTGCAATCCAGACTATAAAACCTTGCATAATGCCCATATTTACCTGAAAGTAACTACCAGGTAGCATTCATTTCTATTTTCATGGCTATAAAATGATATTGAAATGGTTATGTGGCGGAACTTTTTACAAAAGTTAAGTGCCATCTCTGAAAATTATATTTCCAAGTTACATTTTGGAATTCACTGTCCCTAACACAATTAGCAAAGGGCAATAACAAAAATGCAAGTAATCACAGTTGTCTTAAAAGCACCTGCTTCTTACATACTGAAGTGCAAGATGTTCATGGATTATAGCAACGCTCTTGGTTCTTTATCATGTATCACAACTATAACCCCAAATGAGTAAGATTCAAAAGTTCACCTGTGTACACATTCTTTGTGTGCATGCACTTCTATGAACTTGGCAACAAAACTAATACCCAGTGAAAGAAGCCTAGTGTACCACAAAAGATAAAGTATCATCTGCCTTGGGGAAAATCAATCCTGAATCAATTCAAACTCAGATGTTATTTTCAGGTTCTTGATGGAGGGATTATTTTGATTTCAAGGCTACAAGCCCAAGGCCTTCACTGGACCATACGGCTCACAATGGGCATTTGCTTTAGGCATGTGATTCTGTATGAGCCACAAATGTTTTAAATCTGGCCATTTAGATTTGTAAATGTAGGGATGTTTTTATGTCTACTTTAAAGTTATGAAATGAAAGAGGACAAGAAGTTAAAGGGTATTTTTAAAAAGGGGGGGGGAAGAAAGAAATACGCTTGTTCTGGGATTCATATTTTAGTTGAAGCAGACCTTCCATTCCTGCTACCTGCACATCAGCAAGACAGTCATGGTAGCCTAGCCATACTAAAGAACAGCTAACAAGTCTGCCTTCTAGAGAGTTTATAGAAAACTGAGGGGAGGTAAGATTAACTACATATCTAATTAAAAATTATACTTGGGGAAGTGGCTAAGGCTTATCGCATAGCACCTGGCAGACACTGGAACAGAGGGGAGGGGGGCTGTGTAAAGCAGCAGGAGAGAGCATAGAAAGTATTAGGGCTTTAAGATGCACCACGGACAATGATCATGACCAAATAGTCATCCTCTGATTTAGCCAGGGCCTTGGCTGTAGAATCCAGGAACTGCTGAGAAAAATCACAGGGTGGGAAAGCATGCAAGACCCCGCTGTTTTCTTTGTCTTTATTGCCCCCTACTGGGAGGCTTATCACCCCAGCTGCCTGTTTTTGTTTAAGATAGGACACCAGGTTTCTGAGCGGCCGCTGTGTAGAGGTGGTGTTAGCTTCACCAGCCCCAGATGAGGCACGGTTGTCTGTGGTACCAGGCACAGCCAGGAGAATAGCATATCCATTGGGCCCTGCCACTTTGATACGACGGGTAACTTCATCCAGCTTGGGCTGGTCCAAACGGAGGCGCTGTGTGATCTTTAGCTGGGCCACTTTGCCACCAGTTGCTCCTTCCACCAGGAGACTGCTGGCCACACTCAGATCCCCTTGAAGTAGGTGCATGTTAGACGGAAAGTTGCTGTTCTTCAATAGAAGCATTCCTTGCCAGGCGAGGCATAGTTTGGGGGATGACCCAGACTTTGAGGTTCCATCCTGCTGTTGTTGCTTTTGAGGTGGAGGTTTCAACCTAGATCCTCCACCACTGCTGCCTTCGGATGCATGCTCATCCTTTTTAGCTGGACTCTTGCATTCTTGGGTGGTAGCAGTGGTAAGTGTGCGATGCTTTCGTTCCCTTTCAGAGCTTTTGCGGTCACGCTTCTCACTCTGGCTTCGCTCCAAGCTACCCCTGCGTGGCTCTCGGATGGGTGAAGGGCGCTCCAGTAACAGTAAACGAGAGGTTGGTCGTTCTGCATCACTACTATAGCGGTCTCTGCCCATACTTGGCTCAGGACTACGATCTTGTGGAGAGGCTGCAGCAGGACAGTGACGTTTGCGAGATGAAGATGATCGTTCACTATCCGGAGAACGATCCAAATGCCGCCCCCCATCCTCCACTAGCCTTCGCTTCCTGGGTAGATCCCTACTGCTTATGACTAACTCCCTTTCCCCACGAGTTCTTTCTAGAGACCAACCATCTCGCCGACGTTCCAAACTTTCTAGTGTATCATAAACAGTTGCTCTGCTCCCCCTGTCCCGAACTGGAGGTGGGGGAGGCACCCACTCCGTCTCAGGATAGAGATCTCTGTCACGATCGCCATACACTAGGGGTGGAGTCCTATCCCGAGCACCTCGGAGTGGATCAGACGGGGCTCCACGATGTGCCCCAAAGGCAGATGTCTCTGCTACCAGATCATAGTGAGGAGGGGGTGGGAGTGGCAATGTCTGCAAATAAGGTTGCTGATAACGATGCTCAGTGTCAGCAAAGTCCACCCGGAGACGGCGGTCTTGCCCACCCAAAGGAAAACCACGCATGTGGCTACAAGCAGCTTGTGCAGCATCCAAGCTCTCATACTGGATGTAAGCCCATGAGTCACCTTTACGATAGTCAATGGTGCGAATAGTGCCAAAACGGTCAAACTCCCTGGCAAGAGCAGCCAATGGTACCCAAGGCCCCAGACCACCCACCCAAAGTCGTGTGGTTGGGGTGGCCTTACCATAGCCAATTTTGATAGGGTTACGCAGCAGCACTTTACCGGACATAGCAATTTTAGCCCGGTGGGCCATATCCAAGTTTTCAAACTTGAGAAATCCATAGGTGCTAGTTTGACCTCGGGATGACCGCTTGATGTCCACCTCAGTGATAACCCCAAAGCGGTCAAAACCTCGACGTAGATCCGATTCAGTCACCGATATGTCCAGATTGCCGAGGAACAGGGTACGATTGGCTCTCTGGTCATCTTCGGGGCTAATCTCTTCCTCGCTGGCTGTTCCAGTGCCACCAACCCCACGAAATGCAGCTGCCGCCACCCCGGCAACTCGATCCAGACTGTAAGCGGGCCTCACACGGTCATAGAAGCCCCCATAATCTCGTTCTCTTTCCAATTCCCTAGGCAGAGGTGGTGGCGGTGGTGGCAAGCGGCCGAGGGCAAGCTGCTGTAGCCTGAAGTCTCTGTACCCCAAGCCAGCTCCTCCACCAGCAGGAGAAAGCGCCCTCTGAGTAGCCCCAGTCGAGGGGTGCCTGATAGCTGCAGGCGCCGCACCTGCTACACCCACCGCTGCGGCTCCGTAGGGAGATTCCTTGTCCAAAAGGGCAGGAGAACGGCTGGCGCGACGCCGGCCGCTCCCCCCTCCGCTGCTGCTCCCCACGTAGACAGCCTCGATCTTCAGCGGCCGGTCGTAGAGAACCAGGCGGCCGCGAGCATGCTTGGCAGCTCGGGCGTCCTCGGGGCGCCGGAAATTGACGAAGGCCACCCGCTCGTCGCCAGCGCCGGTGCCGGGCGGCAGGCGGCTGATTTTGACACTTACGTCCCCGAAGCGCTTGAACTCGTGGAAGAGCCCGTCCTCGATTGCCTCGTCGCTCAGCGCAGAGCCCAACTCGCTGATCTTCAGCGTCTTGTACTCACTGCTGCTGCCGGAGTCGGAGGGGGGCGCCCGGGAATCGCCGCCGCCGCCGCGGCTGCCACGCGAGGACGATTCCGCGTTCTTGCTGCTGCTACTGTTGCTGTAGCCGTGGCGGCTGCTGCTCCCGCCGCCCCCGGAGCTGCCCACCGTGGCGGAGTCATACTCGCGGCTGCTGGCCCGGCTGGCCTTTTCCAAGTGAAGGCTCCGCCGACTGCTGCCACCGCCGCCACCCTCGCCAGAGCCGCCGCCGCTCGCCGACTTCCCGCCGCCGTTGCTTGGCTTCTTACTGCTCCGCTCGCTCCGCGCCGAAGAGGAGTCCTCGCCGCCCCGGGACCGTTTGGCCTTGGCAGGGGAACGCTCCTTGCCCTTCATGGCGGCGAGCGCCAGCAAGAGGGAATCGCGCGCCGAGTATCGCGCCTCACGCACCCGCCGCCATCTTGGAACACTCCTGCACACGGCAACTCCGCCCACTTCGCATCCATTGGACGACTTAACCGAGGTCCGTCATTCTCATTGCACAAAAAGTGTGTCAGCGTGAGGCGAGGGAAAGGGGAAAATCAACCCAGAGCCCCGGAAGCGGAAACCCTCCTTCTTAAATAGCGCTCATCATCCCATTAGACGAGGCGGCAGTCACTCCGAGGGTCCGTGAGCTCCGCTGAACTGCGGCGGCAGGAGAGTCACACCATAGGTCGGCTATGGAGAGGGTACGAGCAGGAGCTGGGATTGGGTTGGACAAAAATCCTGTCAGTCGTCTTTATTTCTCCCTCCGTCACAGCCCGAGTCGCCCAAGCATTCATTGGCCATTTTCTTCGAATCCGGGCTCCTGTCTCTCCCTGTTCTTATTAGCGCGGGACCGGGCGGGGCGGGGAGGTCTCGCGCTGCAACTTTGATTTGATTGGATGTTGGCGATGCCCAACTCGACCGTTTCAACTGGCGGCTGGGATTCAGTAGCTGTCTGCTCATTGGTCTGTCGACGATTGTCGCTAGAGATGAGGCGCGGCCTTGCTCGTTTGATTTGGCTGAGGCGCGAAGGCCAGGAGGCGTTGGTGGTTCCGCTGGGAAAAGCTCGGAGCCTGGCGTTTCCCGTACACAGTGTTTCCTTCATCGTCACCGGCCTTCGTCCCTCAGAACTCGCCCTGCCTCCGTTGCAGAAATCCCGCCCAGAGTCCCGCACTGATAAAACGTTCATAAAAACCTCTCGGCCTTGGCTCCGATAGTATATAAGACGTTAAGGACAGTAAAAACACCGTAACATAAATATACGTTCAGTACTTCGAAATAATAAACGCTAACTTTGAAAGTCCAAACGAATAAAAATTTTTTGCCTAGGTCCTAAAGCCCACCACTAGTTCCGCAACTGGGGAGGACTCTTCTGTGGTACCCAGATCCTAAACCTCCATGCAGTCCTAGCGACAGCTGCAGCTCCCTCTCTCTTTTTTTGCCGAACATTTTAAATAGGCTGCTTCATGCAGTAACTGGTACAGTTTTCACAAGCCCTGGTGTGCGTGCCAGGAGCAGGAGCAGCCCAAGATATTTTGACACCCGAGGCGAACCTCTCTGCCAGGGAAGAAGAATGGCTGAGTGAAAGTTCACATCAGGAACAAGAAGGGGAAAAAGATGTATGTTATGTACTGCTGATTGGTCCGCAAGCAGTACAGTACATAACAATCTACAACAGGATATGCTGCCCCTGTGGATCCTGCTGCCCCTGTGGATCCTGCTGCCCAAGGTCCCTGGTCAGTAGTGGTAGATTCATTACCCCCACATGCAATTCCTGGAAAGGGGAGGGCTCAGTAATAATTATTATTATTATTATTATTATTATTATTTATACCCCACCCATCTGGGTGGGTTTCCCCAGCCACTCTGGGCGGCTTCCAACAGAAAAATGAAATAAAATAATCTACAAACATTAAAAGCCTCCCTAAACAGGGCTGCCTTCAGATGTCTTCTAAAAATCTGGTAGCTGTTTTTCTACAGTGATCTAGGCTGCTTGCACCAATAAAATGCACCTCCTGAGATGCACAGGCAGCACAGAGATCACTGAAGACCACATTTGAAATTGGGCAGGAATTTTCCATCCATGCAATATACACAATATTGGCCGGTAATAACCTTAGTTTTCAGGAGCAATTGTACCGTTCAAAAATAATCCATATAATCTACAGTGTGGTCCTATATGTATACTTAGAAGTAAGCCCCATTGAGCTTAGTGGAACTTACCCCCAAGTAACTGTATAAGATGGTACGCAAAGAGGAGTATCAAAATATTTCCTGGCAGATTTACTAACTTCTCTGTCACACCGTTTGGCATTATTCGTAGCAGGGAAAACCTGATACAAAAAAAATAACGTACTGTTTATGGATTCATAAATCCGTATAAATACCAACTCACCCTGGAAATGCAACAAATCCTAACACTTTGATGCATCTTTAAGATGCCTGGGGAGGAGTCAAGTGATTATTGCCTGCAATAAGTCCCACTGAACACAGTGGGACTTAGATAAGATTGTCTTGTTAGAATGGCCAGATGCAAAGGAGGTCAGGGATCAAATGTGTAGCTTCTCCCTCTTGTACACAAGTATTAAAGATGCAGGTGCCCTGTCTTCTTTTGTATCTGACCATACATAAAACACTCCTTACATTCTGAATACAGTGGAAGCTGTTAATAGTAATTAGGTAGAGTCAGGGATTTTATATAATTCGTAAAAATAATTCTTACTTGGCTTTTTAAGGATTCCTAGACTTCCTACTTGGCTTTTTAAGGATTCCTAGACAATGTGTATCAAATTAAATAAAGAATTTATAACATCCAAAAAGTGTTCAAACAGAATTCATGTTTGTTCAGCTTTAATTTAGTTCTAATTCAGGCTAGTGGGTTCTTTCTTTAGTAAAGGTTTTAAAGCAGAAAAAGAAGCAAAAATAGGTGAATAAATTATACTGTTTGCTGTCTTGAGCCTTTTTTATTGATTAAAAAAATACATTGTGCATAATGTATTTGCTGTATTAAAACTCGCTGTCTATGAAAGTTCATTTCATCTTAAATGTCTTCTGTCTGTGTATATGCAGGAGCAAGCCCCAAAAGTGTTAATAACACCCAGGAGCAACTCTCATTGAGCTCAGTCTCAATACACAAGCTGCACTGAAATTAGTGGGAGGTGTGGAAGAGTTCTACCATAGTGACAATAATTTCTTACAAGATCTGGTTCATTTCAATGAGATTTCCATAGGAAAATTTCCTGGCAGATGGATAGCTTGAGAATCATGTTCTGTCCAGTGATTATCTCGATCATGATAATCTGTGAAAAGAAAAAAGGAACAGTTTACCTAGAAAAAGCTATTTCTGCCAGTATCATAATGCTCTTATATAAATCTATGGTGCAAGCACATGTTCAATTCTGGTTGCTCCATCTCAAAAAACAGCTGGAAAAAATTATAAGGGAGTTAGAGCAATTTTGCTAGGAGGAATGGCCAGTACACTGGGTAGGGGGTTGTTTAGGAAAAAAAGTGGGAGAGGGTATGAGGGAGATTTAGGAAATTATGTGAAGTGTGGAGATGGGGAACAAAATCTCCTGTAATACCAGAACCAAGGATAATCTAATGAAACTGATTAGCAGTACTGTAGTTAAGGGCACACTATATGTGTGTGTACTGTATATATGTATCCCCCCCCATCTTTCAGATACAAACCCTTCTAAGATGGCATACAAGTAACGAAGATACTTCAATAAAACCACAGCAATGATTTTGGAATATAATACTTTACTAGGATCCTTTCCAAAGGGCATGTGGTAGCAGGGGCGTAGCTAGCGTACCTTTTATCACTTCAGTAGATTCACAAGTTGCAGCCTCTCAGAAAAGGTGGAACTAGCATCAGATATTCATGCTTTTTTTTTACTTCCAGACTAGACTAAGCTTCTGGCCATGTCTGCTCTTGGTATTGTATTTAGAAGTAGAAATACAGTAGAAATACTTCATTGTCACCGTACCACTTGTTTACAGTGAGATTAAATGAGCCCCCTTCCCCCTCCCTCCCCCACAATCTCTCAGTCCTTGTTACACTCTGTGCCCGAACATCAGCCGCAATGTTGCTGTCTTCCGTTCAGCAGCCTCACAGCCCATGGATAGGAACTGTTCTTTATCCTGGTTACAGGTAGGTAGCCGTGTTGGTCTGGATCGAAGTAAAAAAAAAAAAAAATTCCTTCAGTAGCACCTTAAAGACCAACTAAGTTTTTATTTTGGTATGAGCTTTCGTGTGCATGCACACTTCTTCAGATACCTGTTTATCCTGTTGGTGTGGCTTATCATGCTTCTTTATCTCCTGCCCAAGGGCAGGAGATTTAAAAGGTGCTGTCCAGGGTGTGAGTCATCCCTGAGAATGTTCCTTGCTCTTCTGAGGCAAAGGTCTCCCGCGATAACATCTAGCAGACTCAGGGGACAGCCCGCGATGTTGCATGCTGTCTTGACCACCCACCGTAGGGACTCTGTCCATGGCTGTCAAACCAGCATACCACACCGTGATGCAGTATGAGAGAACACTTTCTATTGTGGGCAGATAGAAGGAAATCATCGGTTGCTGTCCAACCTTGTTCTTTCGCAAGACCCTAAGGAAATGAAGTCTCTGTTGGGCCTTCCTAACCACCTGGGCTGTATTGACCTTCCAAGTTAGGTCTTCTCTAAGATGGACTTCCAGGTATTCAAAGGAAGAGTCTCTCTCCACACAGCCCCCCCCCCGATATACAACGGGGCTAGCTCCCCCCTCTTCCTCCAAAAGTCCAACACCATCTCCTTTGTCTTTCCAATGTTTAGGTGCAGATTGTTCTCTGAGCACCATGTGGATACATTTTTGAACCTCCTCCCTGTACACAGATTTGCCTCTGCCTGTAATTAAACCCATTATAGTCTCATCAGCAAACTTAATAATTGCAGTAGATGGGTCAGATGAAATGCAATCATATGTATACAATGAATACAGGTATGGACTTAGCACGCATCCCTGTGGAGTGCCAGTGCTGAGCTTCAGGGAGGTAGATGTAACAGGTCCAATCTTCACTGATCTCTTTATACTTCTTAGTGTGACCCCCTTCTTCTGCCCCCAGCAGAGGAATGGGAAGAGGTGGAGGGTGAGAGTGATAGTGATGGGGACATATTGCACCTTCTGTTATGCCTCCTAGCCTTGTGTTTGCTGTGCATTTTAGTCCCCCCCTGCCTGCAGATGGAGGAACAGGAGGGACTGCAGGATTGACAAGGACCCTAATGGGAGTCTCTACTACTGGTGTTATGGGAGAGGTCCTCGCCCCTTGTGCCTCCTGAGCCACTATGCCCTCATCAAATGCTTTTACCTGGGTGGATTTTGTCCATCAACACTCCTAGCTTGCCGGGATGAAATGGGGGGCAGGGAAACAGGCTGTATCCTTGAGATAGAGAGGCCTGAAAGGCTGAATTTCGCCCCCAGGCCAGAGGTTCCCCAATCCTGTTCTAGCCCCTGCACTGTTTAATAACGGTGTTAAGTTGCCTAGTTCAGTATTAACTGGTATGTGTATTGTAGCCTTGTGTATTTAAGCTGATGTCTGTGGCTGTGATTGGTGAATGGTGACATCTGTTTACCGGACCTGGTCATATGGAGGGGAAACGTCCAAGTGAAATACATGAGAAATTTCCATCCAAGCATAGAAGTTTCACCCATTGTAGAAATTGGATGCAAATCTCCTTTGGGGGCTAAATGCAAGTATGTTTAGCTTAGCTGTAAAGTGAATTGGGCTACAAAGTTTACACTGAAATATTACACTGAATTAGTCCGATATGTATTAATCTTAGAAAATAAGAGCTAATAACTTCATATTTCAATATAGGTTACTTTCATGTGGATAAAGATTTACGAGTCTGTGTGGGAGACAGGCAGAAGAACATACTCAGTTAGACTGGGTGTCATAGAAACGAATTAATGGTTTGCATGAATCTATTTTCAAATCACATTGACAGAGCCTCCATTAATTTCTATTTTGAGCAGCTTTACTGGGTTTGGAGAAGGATGACATAGCAGAAAAGCATACACAACTAGCTTTGATCTTAATGGGATTTAGACCAGATTGTCATCAGCTGTAACCTATCTTTCTACATCACTGAATACAGTATTACTGTATACAGCATTACTGAATATTATGCTGGATCTGTCAAAGGCTCAACCATTTTCCTCACCCCCATTTCTTTTTTTAAGTTTAACATTCAAATGTACCTAAAGTCTTGAGAGATGCAAAATGACCATTTTATTACTAGAAAGGCTTCTAGAGTAAGTTTCTTTACATTCACAAGGAAGGTGATTATGCAACGTTTTATACAATTGCAAATTATTATTATAAAAAATATTTATCTAGGATATCCTTTGTCAAAATCACATTTAAAAATATTTTCAGTCCAGTGTCACATTGTGTTGGTTTTGTTTCTGAGAAGAGCCATTCCGCAGATACCGGGAAAGAGCAGAGAATACTATCAGGGGCAGCATTAGCAAGTCTGGTGTACTTCAGCAGTCAGAAAACCATTGGTAAAGTCCAAGTGCAAAGATTACTGAGCAATCCTTTACTTACATCATGCCAGGAGTGGAGATTTGCTGCCTCTGTGTCACAGGACAGCCCCCATATCCAATGTATGTTCTATCCAATGCAGGTTCCCTGGTGTGTGATGGGGGCAAGCCTTGCAGAATGTAGGATGCAGTTAGGTGTTGAAGAAGAGAGGCTGGATGAGGGGAGAGGGCAATGAGATCTGCTCAGCCCATCAGGTAAAATAGGAAGGGGCGGTCACATGGGTTGCCAGCAGTGGGCCAAAAAGATTAATTGGCCCATGCAGGAGCCAGGCTTTTGATCCATGCAGCAATCCTGATTGGGTCAGGTATGCCTGATTGTTGAAAGGACCTAACCACTTTCCCTAATTTGAGATAATAACCTAGATTAAATCCTGGGTCATCCTGAGCATACGTCACAAGCTGCTCCACCTGGCTGGGGTCCCTCCTACAACCCTTGCCCTTCAGGAATCTATGACTGGATGACTGGGGTAGACAATTGCACCATGATATGTTATGTACCAGAGGGACGCGGTGGCGCTGTGGGTTAAACCACAGAGCCTAGGGCTTGCTGATCAGAAGGTCGGCAGTTCGAATCCCTGTGACGGGGTGAGCTCCCGTTGCTTGGTCCCAGCTCCTGCCAACCTAGCAGTTCGAAAGCACGTCAAAATGCAAGTAGATAAATAGGAACCGCTACAGCGGGAAGGTAAACGGCGTTTCCATGTGCTGCTCTGGTTTGCCAGAAGCGGCTTTGTCATGCTGGCCACATGACCTGGAAGCTATACGCCGGCTCCCTCGGCCAATAACGTGAGATGAGCGCCACAACCCCAGAGTCTGTCACGACTGGACCTAGTGGTCAGGGGTCCATTTACCTTTACCTTTATGTTATTTACAGTATTGGAACAGCTATGCTTTTTCTTTGGCACTGAATCCCCAGCAGAGGGCAGAAACCGTGTAGGAATTTCCCTGTTGCTTTTCTAAATGTGCTTTTCCATCTGTGGTTGACCTTAGATAATAGTAATAAGAGCCTCCAGAAACAGAACTGTAAAATCTATTGAAATGTCTCATCTCACCGGAGTAATTCTGCCTAATTGTACCAATCCCAGCTCAGTCAAATGACGACTGGTGGTGCCGAGTTTTAATAAATAATGAGAGACCCATTAATGCAATCATTGGCCACTTTCTTCTAGTGTTCTGAGTCTAATGGACAAAAGTTGAGGAAAGTGGCAGAACAGGCAGCACTAGGCAATTGAGTACTCATTGAACCGGAAAGATGGCAGAAGTTCCTTCCTTTCCTAGAAGCTGTTGATAATTAGATTTTTTTAATTAAAAAAAATCCATACCACAATTTGTCAAAAGATTGCACAGCAGTCTAAAATATATTGGGATGGCGTTGCGAATGAAGTGCTAAAATTCATTCCCTCTCTTTAAACACTTTTTCGCCCAAAACCCCCCAATGACTCTTTATTGAAGTCTGTACTATTAGCTCTGTTACAGTTGTTAACCACAGAAGCAGTAGTTTGACCCAATAGCTCTTCATATTGAGAGAAACAAGGAGGTATTCCGTGGTCCCTGGTGCCCATTGAGGCTAGTAGGGCAGAACACAGGTAGCCCAACAGTAATTTTGAGCCAGAGCCAATGACAGGTAGTGCCAATTCTAGTTTTGCCCCTGCTGAGTTCTATAATGCCAAGACGGATGCTAAGAAGGAAGAAATGAACAGGTAGGGCCGTCCCACCCCCACCCCCAACAGGATGCAAGTAAAAAGGCAGGCAGGTAGGGTCTGGCTAAGGGGAGACTGAGGTTGATTAGTGGAGCACTGTCCCATTTGCCTTAAAGGACCAGCCTTCCCCACTGGTATGCAGTTGTGGCTGTTGGCTATTGGGACCACCTGGGCCAAAAACAGTAGGTGAAGCCAGAAGTCAAATGCAGGCAGGGGCAACTAATTCCCCCTCTTCCTTACTGAAGGCAGACTGAGGCTGATGCAACGGTGCTCCATTCTCCTTAGTGGACCTGCCTCTACATGTGGCATTGACAGGGGTCTTCATTGCATTGCCAAACCACTTCAAATCTCATTTGCAATGCAGACAGATATAGGTCCAATAGAAATTCAATTTAAGCAACAATGATGAACTGATCTCTTGCTCAAATTTCACTCTTTCCAGATTTCTCCTACTAAAAACCTTTATAGTAATGCTGCCTTTGTGCCAACGCTTTAAAGTTGGAGCATTAATTGCCCTTCCTTTCTTATATGACTTTTCTCTTCATTGTTATAGTAAATTAGGAACTACTTGGGCTGGTATTAGAAAATGTTGTGAATACTCATGCTAGAATTGTTTTAACAGTGCCAATTAAGCCTTGACCAAAAGCACCGGTTTATTTTTCAGAATTAAAAGGGTTTTTTATATTTAAAAAATCCTGATAGATTGCATGAAAAATACCCTATCATTTTTCTGGCAAGGCACCAGTACTACTAATGTCCCAGTTTAATTGTATTGCCTTAAATGAGCCTTTTTCTGGAGAGGTAGATAAGTTTATTGCTCCCCACCCCCATTCATATATCAATTTTACATTGATCCCTGCCAAGCTTTTGTCTACAGTGAAGAATATTTCTATCATAGAGCGCTCTGAAGGTAACCGTTTGGCATTAATTGCTTCCTGATTTTCTTGTATTCGCTATTAATTTTATGTTTTATTGTGTTCTGGCTATTGTGCTCAGAATGTTTTCTCATTGAAATGATGGGAAATTATAGGGCTAATAGAATAGGCAAGTCATGTAGATTCACACCTTGTGCTGAGGTAGAAGTTCTATATTGGAAACAGAAAATCAGGTGCAATCATATGCATGGTTACACAACAGTAAGTCCCACTCATCGCAATGTGACATAAGAGTACAGTGATACCAGTTCCTTGGTTCTCGAATTTAATCTGTTCCAGGAGTCCGTTTGACTCTCGAAACAGTTCAAAAACCAAGGCGCAGCTTCCGATTGGCTGCAGGAGCCTCCTGCACTCAATTGGAAGCCACGGAAGCCGCATCAGACATTTGGCTTCTGAAAAACGTTCGCAAATCGGAACGCTAACTTCCAGGTTTGTGGTGTTTGGGAGCCAATTTGGGAGTCAAGCCGTTCGACTACCATGGTGCCACTGTATATAATATTGTAGCTGGAGGCACATCCAGCAAATACACTTACCTAAGAAGAGTCTGGCTGGATGAGATCAAAGTCACATCTAGTTCAGCATCTTGTTCACAGTGGTCAAACATTTCTCTATGCAAAGCTCACAAGTAGGGCCACGATCTCACTCTAGGAGTTTGATGGCATTTGATCAGATAATAAAGTCTACATACCCAGATACCCCAACTGTGATAGTACTGATGCCCCAAACTGTAGGGCATCTGGGATTGCCTTGAGTTTCCAGGGATGTATCTTATCTATGCAGACCTAGGCCTGCACATTTGCAGGAAATTCCTCCATCAAGTTATGTAGGTCCTTCTGGTACTCCTCATCTGAGTATGAGGACAAGGGGACTATAAGATGTGCTTTTGGAGAGTTACTTCTCAGACACTCGTATGTAGTTCAACTTGTTTATGATGACAGCCCCCTTCCCTTTTTTTGGCTTCTTTAATTATGATGTCAGGATTGTTTCTGAGTCAGACTGTTGGTGGCATGCTCTGCATAGCTGAGACTGAGTAGGAAACTTGTCCCAAAGTGGAAAGGAGCAGAAGTCCCAGTAAAGGAAGAATGGATACAAAAACGTACGCAATATGCAGAAATGGCGAAACTCACTGGAAGAATAAGAAATCAAGATAACAAACTTTTCATAAAAGAATGGAAATGGTTTATTTAATATTTACAGATAAATTGTAAACAGACAAAAACATTAGCAGGGTTATTGTAATAACCTGCAGTTTCATAAGAGCATATGTTTACAGTAGATAATTAAATGAGCAAGTTAAATGAATTTGGATATGCAGAAGATATTTTTAAAAATAAATTTAAGGAACCGCAGAAAGAGGGGGAAGGAAGTCAAATTTCGAGATGTTAAATTGATTGTAAAACTAATGAAATGTATAAACTTGAAAAGTATAAATAAAAACTAATTTTAAAAAGACATTTGAGAATATTAGAGAGAGAGAGAAAGGGGGCCCTCAACTGGGGCATATTAGCAAAAGCAATCTAGGTAAAATTCAAACGTGTGCTTACTGATACATTTTTGAAAATGATATTGTCAGTGCCTGCAAGGAGTGCCATTATAGCATGCTTAATCACCCATTAAAGTTTTCCAGAGCTAAATCCAGGAACAGAACCTGACAGATCCTATTTATGATGTTATACTGTAATGTTAGTCTACATGTAATGCTTTTATATAGAGGTGCCCATGTGATCACTAGAAAACGTCTGTCCCTGAACACATTGGGCATTTAAATCAGAAATAGCCTTTTGACTGCCATTAATCTGCCTCCAACTTGCTTTTGGTGTAGCCTTGCCATATTTCCTTGGCCATGTTGGACAGGAGAGGCATTTCTAAGGAATAAGGGCAGCATTTTGCTCAAGGGGGTTTACTGACAGGGATGTACAGCAGTGTGGAAGCATTCCTGGCAGGCAGCCATTCTCGAGGGTTTCCACCCAACCCCCAGCCAAAGCAACAGCTTCTGCATTGGGATTGCTTTGTGCAAGAGTTGGTTGAGCAAGAGATGGGGAAGGAAAAGAGAGCAAGTGAGTGTTCCTGACTGTACAAGCACGATAGTGAGATGGACAGGAGACACTAGTGGCTTATGGCTGGTGGGTTCTACAAGTCATCCACCAAATGACAGTGGATTGGTACTTTATCAGCAATTGTGTTTGCTGCAGATAGGCTGTGGTTTCCTGCAGAAAATGCAGTGTTGGAAAACAGGCGTATTTGCTCCTATACCCATATACACTGGTCTGGGAGCCCTGGTTAGGTACAGCCCTATGACACATTAAGGAAGAGTATCTATGCATCTGTTGTGGGGAACACCAACAGTAAGCATGTGCCTGCTTGAAATGTGTAGTTGTGCTTAGATTCTGCTTTGTTAATAGCTGTTGCGAGACACTGTCACTGTGCTTACCTGCTCAGGTAAACTGCCTGATGCGTGAGACATCCTAAAGCCATTTAAGCAGGGAAGGGGGAGTTGAATGGCCATGGCTGCACACTCTACCACTTGTGGGATGAACCTGAGAGAGAAGTCTTTTTTTTTCATTTAGTGGCATAGCATGCAGGAAATGGCCCTTGGATTCCAAGAACACAACAGTGCCACCACACTTTCCCTTCTTGCTCTCCTGCAGTATCAGCCCCTTTGCCACATGCACAAAAGCCTTCATTGCCAAGGCTAGTGCCATATGCACAACATTTGTCTATGTTGCCTGGAAACCATGGTGCAGATCCATTACTAGCTCTGTAATTTCTGTTTGAAAAGCTGTATCATTGCAAACATGCTCCTGATCTTAATAGGAGAAGGGCTTTGGAAGCTCACTGGCACTAAACACTACAGTGGGACCTCGACTTATGAATTTAATCCGTTCCGAATGCACACTCATAGGTCGAAAACTTCGTAAGTCGAGTTTCCCATAGGAAAAGCGGTTTCCCATAGGAATGCATTGGAAACGAAAAAATTCGTTAAGTCGAGGAAACCACATCTAAAAATTCAGAAGTCGAGGAAACTGCATCTAGCAGTGGACGGGTTTTCCATTCGGATGTCAAAAAAATCGTAAGCGCGCAGCCACTTTTTCTGCTCGTAAGTCAAAACGTCGGATGTCGAGTAGTTCGTAAATCGAGGTCCCACTATATTTCCTTGAGTTAGCTACCTGCTTACCTGTGTCAGCTCCTGTCTTTGATTGACAACTGATTGGGGACAAGACTGTAGTTGGATGTACAGCCCCACTAAAATTAAAGTGTGTCCATATTGGTGTCAGAGAATAACAGCTGAAACTAGTGCTGTGCTAAAGCCTCTCTTCCAGTTTCTCAAGTTTCTTCCCATTGGGCTGAGCCTAACCCCCTCCCCCCCGTCTTATTCACAGGGGTGCTTTAGAATTTCAGATCTGGGGTTAGGGATGGAGGGGATTTTTTTTAGAAAAAAAACCAATTTTTTATTGAAAGTTTGCAACATGAAATACAATAAAAGTCAAACTAATCTAAAGAGAAGGAAAGAATAAAGCAAGAACAATAGAAACTATTAAAGAAAGAAATAGGAGAAGAAAGGAAGAAAGAACAGAAAGAGAACATTGTTCTCTGATAAAATCTTTGACATGTTTTGAATAACTTCTGCAACGAAATACTCTACCAAGAATATGGACAATTAACGTTAAGTTAAAAAATATATGCAAATGTGCAGTCAACAAGGTAATGATGGACCCATATTAAGGATGATGGAAATCACAATATATGGAACAATATATGAAAGAATCATATTTTCTATGTAAAAAATTATTTGTATGTGAGGTGATTTGTTTTCTTTTTATGTCTTGTGGTGGAGGGATTTAATATCTAAAATCAATAAACATTAAAATTAAAAAAAAGAACAGAAAGAAAAGAAAAAGGTAGAAAGGACTTCTAACTATCTGTCTGTCAGATATAAATTCAATAGTTCTGCAGAATAGTCAAATGTTCAGTCAAAATTCATATTCAGAAGCTCCCCCTCTGCTTGGTGATTTTCCAGTCTTCGATCCAGGACTCTCCAGTTCATTAATTCTTTCAATTCAAGAAGTCTGAGGAATATTCTCCAAATAAAATTATAAAAGTCTACAATAGTTATCCTCCAGTGCAACATCACAACGTTGCCTCCAATATTAGGAAACATTCGATCCATCTTCTTTATTTCCTGGATGGAGGAGAAATTTGATTCAGTTCACATTTAAAGGTAAAGTTGCCTAATTAACACTTTCCAAAAGAGAAGGGGAACTGAAACGCAGCCATCCTTCCAAAGCTGCACATTTCCAAATTTTGTGGTGCTGTTCTCCAGCAGAGTACTGTGCACAACAATGTATACACTAAGGGAAATGTTTCTGTTAGTGAAAACAATATAGAACGAAGTATGATACTGGGGAAATTTGCATTGCAAAAATGCATTTACAGTATTAGAATAAATACTCATGAAAATGCTGGTGAATTTTCATCATGAGAACTTTTTAAAAAGAACAACAACAACAACAACAACAACAACAACAACAACAACAACTTGCAGACTGACGTGGAAATGTAGCAAACTGAAGATTGGAAAAAATGAGAAACCGAAAGAAATTGAAATTAACATGTTCACATATCCCTGTTTGGCACTGAGCTTACATTATTGTTGGGTTGTGAGGTAGCCAAGAGTGGTGTGTTTCCTCCTCCTGCTTTCCATTAAACATTTCTCCTTTGCTTTGCAGTCTCCCTAGCTGCCCACACTTCCTGATCTGAAAAAGCCCCATGGGAGGAGTTGCCTAAACATCTTCCCCCAGCTTGAAGAAGATGTGGGAAGCGCTGGAGGCTGGTTATTGCGCCTGAGTTCAGTGCACTCAGTGATTTTGTTTCTAAGGGGAGACTTTTACCATTAAAAACAGTTCCACAATGATTTCTTTGAAAAAAATGATATTTTTTTAAAAAATGAACAGCTGTCTAGAGCATGGTGGACAGCTTCCAAGGATTCTCCTGCTTAAAGGAAAGCCCATCTGCAGAAGTTATGGGGTTTTCAGAAAGTGTGGGCACCTGGCAAGGCTGCAGAATGCAGGCCACTGGAGATAAGATTTGGAGAATGAAAGAAATGATGCTCAGAAAGCCGCTTGGTCACCTGAAAGGCACAGCAAGCACAACAAATACCCTACATCCTATGAATGGGACCCCCACTGGAATTTACCCTCCTATTTGATGGTTGGCTTGTATCCAGTGCAGTTCTACATTAGCATCCCATCAGCACAAGGATTCCCACTTGCACCAGGAGGCTCCCCCCCCCATTGCTCCTCCCTGCCCTCCCCCCCATTCACTCCCTAAATCTGTTTTGGGTGTTCCCTTAAACCTCTGGAGCAGAGTTGGGGAGAGCAGGGGGAGGAGATGGGGGGATGTCCCATTGTGCAAGTGGGAATCCTTGTGCTTATGGGATGCTTCCTTAGCACTGCATTGGATATATAAGCCCTTGAATTCTCCCATTAGTTGATGGAGAATGGCCAGAGAAAATGGGGAATAAGTTTTTGGCACAGCCCTAGCTAATTGCCCTTCATTGCCCATTGCTCTATAGTGCTCTTCAATATGCCTGTAAATTAATGTGCATGCCCTATCTTTAACATCTCGGAAGTACTTCACCACCACTACTGCTGGGCTAAAGGACAACAACCACATCCAGAAGAGGATGTTGACTGGCAATATTCTAATACTGGGAAATAATATATAATGAATTGAAAAAAATGTTTAAAAGTACCCTTTTTTTAAAAAAAAAAAAAGTCCTTTTTGTTGGGGATAATTCAGAGGGAAATCCCCAGGTGTCAAAAAAGACTATTTATGTACACCACTACTATGTCTTGTTAGTTAGCCCAAAAATGGAAAATGTGTGAGGTCCCAGCCAAAGAAGAATGACAACTTAAACTAATGGAATATGCGCAGCTTGCAGACTTAACATATAGAATAAGAGAACAAGAAGAATGCACATTTAAAGAAGACTGGTAAATGTTTACAGAATATATGGGTAAAAACTGTTTTCATTTTAAAATGCTGGTAGCATTAAGATAAATTCAACAGTGTAAATAAGTTTTGATAGATGTAATAATGGATTTTTGAATGGTTTAGTTCATAGTGGTTTTCCTGTTCCTGCTGCTACAGTTTAACATGACTACATTTAACAATGTGTTTGTTGTATGCATGCACACTTTCCACCAGAAGAGAAACAATAGCATCTCCCACCAGGGGTGGAGGAAGGGGGGTGCGGTGGGGGCAGGCCGCCCCGAGTGTCTTCACTGAGGGGGGTGACATTTGGCAGTCGCGGGCGGGCGGCACACCAAATGTCCACCATCGGCGGCTCACTCTGCCCTCTGCTGCAGGGCACATGTACTGCTCTGTCCACCCGAGCGGCTATCCCGTGCGTGGGAGGGCACCCTCCGTGCCCCGCCCTCCTTGGGAGTGCGCCCTCCCTGGGCAGCTTGGGCATATGCTCCGCCGCTGCCTCCTACTTTGATATTTTATCCCTTGGCTCAGAAAACACAGCCAAAAAATCTTATGAGCATATAAAGACGGATGAAGCTGAAACACCACACTGTCCCTAGTCTCAGGCGGCAACAGGTACAAACAGCAGGTATGGAGGGCGATTTGTCGGAACTGCAAATGACAGCAATTGAGCCGAAATGCAGGTCTCCACTGCGACTGCAGTGGGAAGCAATCCAAATCTGAAAACAGAACTTTGCATTTCATATACATTCTGATCCAGGGGTGTTTTAAGATGCCAGAGCTGCGGAAAGAACCCCTGCTGACTACTCACTAAGGGGTGCTGATGAGAAGCAGGGGCAATATGCTCTAAGCAGGTGGGAGGGCAGAAAAGCTGGTAGCTGTGTGGGAAAACATGCCTCATTCATGCTGTGCCCATCATCACTTCTCAGCCTTTGGGCTAAGATCGGGTGGTATTGTAATAGATAAAGGGCAGTGGGTCAATTCACACATGCGCAAAGTCACTTGATCGCAAAGTCACTTGTTTCCCCAGCCACTCTGGGCGGTTCCCAACAGAATATTAAAAATACAATAAAAACATCAAACATTAAAAACTTTCCTAAACAGGGCTGCCTTCAGATGTCTCTTAAAAGTGAGATAGTTGTTTATTTCCTTGACATCTGATGGGAGGGCATTCCACAGGTCGGATGCCACCACTGAGAAGGCTCTCTGCCTGGTTCCCTGTAACCGCACTTCTCACAGTGAGAGAACCGCCAGAAGGCCTTTGAGGAGGACCTCAGTGTCCAGGCTGGACAATGGGGGTGGAGACACTCCTTCAGGTATACAGGCCCAAGGCCGTTTAGGGCTTTAAAGGTCAGCACCAAGACTTTGAATTGTGCTCAGAAATGTACTGTATCTGACCTCTGCTCTGGCTCTTTCACACATGCATGTTATTCACAGATATTTCAGGCAGGAAGTGATGAAGAGGCCATAGTATTTTCTCTGGCAATGTGTCTGAAGCAGCTGGGTTTTGGGATGCTTTGTGCCAGTAAAAACCTTTAGTCATCTGGGCACTTGGCATCTAATTAGCATTCCACTCCCATCCCATTTCTTAGCACAAAAGTCAATACCTCATAAAATGTGTGCTAACCTGACTGAGAAGTCTCTTATGATTGTTTGGGCAAACACACCATCATGACTCTCACTTCAGCTCTTGTCCTAACCCTCAAGCTCCATCTTAATCAAAGCTCCTTTTGTGCAAACCAATCTCTGCATCAAACTCTCTGCCTCTAGATGCATGTTCTGTTCCATTTCCCCGGCTTTCGATCTCGCGTGGACAAACAACACTCCTCATTTTTTTTGCAGTGCGGAGGGTGCACACTCCAGAAAAAAACCCCACACTTTTTTATATTTATAGGGGTATTCAGCTGTTTTCTATGCACATTTAGCATTTGTAAAAATAATAATAATTCTGGCCAGAAGCCACCCACTGATTCAAAAGGAGGAAACACAATTATTCAGAAAACACATTAAGATGTATACAGGAATTTCAAGCAACAGGAAACAAGCTCAGATGCTAAGAACAGCTGGGGGGTGAGGTGGGGGATACAAAACATACCTTCCATCAAACCCAAGGCCACCCATCTAGCTTCCTTCAGTGGGGCACCCTCCATTAAACAGCATCAAAGGCCAGCCCAATACATTTTGGCACTTGAGGTGGAGCTCAAAATGGAACCCCCCTCCCCACCAGGGAAGAAGGGGCGAGGGAAGATCTACAATCAGGAACAAGGGGAAGAAAGATTGACAATGGGATCTGCTGCCCCAGTGGAGCCTGACGCCTGAGGCAGTCACCTCACCTTGCCTCATGTGTGGGGCAGCCCTGAGTTGTGCCATCCCCGATGTTGTGATCTCCTCAGAACTATTAGAATTGCACTTCTAGTACCTGCTCTGTACCTGCGCACACTCCAGGAAGTTACTTTCTCAGAAGAGTTTGATGTCTTGTGTTTCTGATGAAGCACCCCAAGGATGAATTCAGATGACATGGTTTCCAGAAATGGGACAGCTCCCATGAGGATCTAGCTCAAGGTTTCAGCAAGAAGCAATTTCCATGCATATGCCAGTCATACAATGTGCGTCAAGTTACAGAAATGGTTTGGGGCCGCTGTCCTATGCCTGCCGTATGAAGGAGCCTGGACCTTGCCTTGTTGGTGAGCTTTGACAAGGTCACAGAGCCAAGATGGTGTTGGCTGCTGCAGATTGAACTGTGCCTAATACAAAAAAAACACAATTAGGATCCTCGATCCAGATACGATACGCAGTGTCTTCGAGACAGCCGTTTCCACATTGTTCCATCTACCCAGTAACCTGGGTTATAAATGGACAAGCATTTATTGTACAACAAAAGCTAAGGATAATCTCTCTGAGGCTAGTATAAACCCTTTCACTTCTAGCAACAAACACTCTTTGGACTTCAATGCCTGGTACGATGGTATCACATCCACCACAGAAAAGGGTATCTTTAATTAAATGAAAACAATCTTTTAGAGAATTGTGTTCTCTCTCTCCCCACCCCACCCCTACCGCCCCAATTTCTCTTTCTTTTAACTTATAAAGTCATACCCACATGTTGTTTGAGATTGTGCTTTATTCCTTTGGAAACAAACGTTAGACCTGACAAGAGCTGGCAGGTACGATTCAAAATGTGCAGAAGTCCCCCCCCCCCTCGCCCCAATCCTGATCTTGAAATGTGTTCTTTGTAATGTGAAATGTTTCAAAGCTATTTTGTTGCTCAGACATTTTTTAATGATGTGTGCCTTGTCACCTCTGATTGGAATAAAGGCATTTAATGTCGGGGTTCTATTTTCTTGCACTGTGGGCATTCCCACCTCTTCCAACATAGAGAGGCTACATTTAGTGCAAGGCAGACATATGAACTAGGGAACTAGGAAACAGAGAACAACTACAGAGAAATTGTTCACGCACAAAAGACAGAGTAACTCCACCAAACCGTCCAAACCCTGTTGTTTCCAGTGTACTTATTTATTCATTTCCATATAATAAGCATGCTTATATATTTGAAGTCTAATCTTTCTCAATGATGTTTTTCTGCTTCTTTCTTTTTCTGGAAGAATGGACTTGGCTCTTCTGACTTTGGTTGGATTATCTGGATCCATCCGTTATAGAATGAAAGAACAGTTGCGCTGGAAAAGTTCTGACTGTTGAAAAGTCTGACCACTCCCATGCTATAGTATCACTTGTTCTATATTACCCCTCGCTATGGCACATTCCACTCAAATACTTATTACATATTAGTCCATATCTTTCAGACTACATTTAGGGGGCATGTGAATTCCACGGCAAGTGCCAAAAAAAAACTACAGAATTTGGTTCTGGGTACCATAGCTGCCAAGTTTTCCCTTTTCTTGCGAGGAAGCCTATTCAGCATAATGGAAAATCCCTTTAAAAAAGGGATAACTTGGCAGCTATGCTGGGTACTGAATCCAGAATTTAATTTTTAAGAACAAGTTTCTAGGCCACATGGTTGCAAAGCTGGCTTGTGGCAACCTCCAGTGAAATCTCTGAAACTGCAGAGGAACCCAGTAAATTTCCCAGTGCTCAGCAGTTATGACTTCAGTGGCTTACAGTGCTATTTGAACCATGTCTACTCAGATGTAACTCCTACTCAATGCAATGCAATGCAGGGTAGTCCCAAGTAAATGGGGTCAGTGTTGCAGTCTTACATAGCTCCTCATCTCTCTCCATGGTTACCTAGGGTTGCCAGACTCAATAGAGGACAGGACTTCTGTGCCTTTAATTGCCCTGCTCTCTTTTGAGTCTGGAAACCTTAAGGAGAAACCAGGAGACCCTTTGCTTGGAAATTAAACAAAGGGTCTGCTGGTTTCTCTTTAAGGTTTCCAGACTCAAAAGAGAGCAGGGCAATTAAAGGCACAGAAGTCCTGTCCACTATTGAGTCTGACAACCCTATGGTTACCAGAAAGAGAATAACTTGTTCCAAATAAGCAAAATTATGTAAAATTTTCGTAATTTATGCAGATCACAGAATTGGTGCAGAATACGGCTAAACATTTTATTTTATTTTATTTTATTAATGCAGAGTATAGATTGCCTTGGTATTACACCACCCTGTCTGTGCCAACTTAAGCTGAGCATTGGGAAGGAGTCATGAGGCTCTGGCAGGGTCCTAAAGCCCACCTACCTCCTTCCCAAAGCCTGGTAAGCACTTGCTCGGCTTTGGGAAGGAGAAAGGAGGACTCTAGAACCCTGTGAGAGCCCTATGCCTCCTCCTTGAAGCTGGTCCAGTGCTAAATGGGCTTTGAGAAGGTGCCTTCCTCAGCTGCGCAGTGTGACCACGCCACTCGCACTGCCCTAAATCTGCCTCTGTACATAGCCAACAATGTGGTAATTCTGTGCCATAGGGCAGTGACTACTTCCTTTACATTATTAATTAATTCCTATATACATCTGTACGTACCCTTGAATAAAACGAAAAAGAGGAAAAACCAAAATGGGACGTTGCAAGCAAAAAGAAGCAGGTTTTTACACATATACCTTAAACATAAGGGGGTCAGTTATATAATGGGAACATGAACATGCTAACCGGCATAGCTGCCAAGTTTTCCCTTTTCTCGCGAGGAAGCCTATTCAGCATAAGGGAAAATCCCTTTTAAAAAGGGATAACTTGGCAGCTATGGCTAACCGGCTGGGTGTTTTTTTATTTTAAAAAAGCTCAATGCTGATTACACTTCTGTTGTCACAAAAAGGTAGAAGGTAAAGCCACAAATCAACAACATTAACATAAAGAGGGGAGGGGAGGAAGAAGCGCACTTCCTGGTAACAGAGAATATTTGCCACATTTGAATGGATTTAAATCACACCTTAGGAGTCAAAAAGCTGAAACAACAAACTGACTCAGAAACGCTGGCAGTTATTTTGAGCCTTCATTGAAGTTAGACATGGTGCTGGGAGTCTGGGAAAAGGTAAGGATAATTCCTATGTTTTGAAATGGGGGAAATTATTATACAGGAAATTATAGACCAATCACTTTAATTTCAGTATTTAACCATATGCTAGAATATGAAACAGCTGCCCTTTGTGCACGTAGCAGTAGTGTGCCATTAGGAACAGCCGAAATGGATTTACTTATACATTGAAGTGGAATGTTTCTCTAGGTGGCATAAAAAATGGAGGGATTGCACCAGCCTAGGTATGGTAAGCTTTGAAAAACCAATAGAATGAAATGCAAGAAACTCTCATGAAAGAATAACTAAACATGCAATGGAGGATAACCAGCTCAATTTCACACTCCTGTAAATCTGGCTAATACCATTTAGAATGCAGCAGGAATAATAAATGTATGGCAAGGAGGACTTCCAGGTCCAAGCAAGGGGAAATGCTTTTGATGGAGACCATTTGGTGTCAGAGTAGCCTGGTTTGGTCTTTTTTTACTCTCACAGCATGCTTAGTGTGTTATCTGAAGCCAGGCTCATGGTTAAGCTTCCTCTTCAATAACCATGCACTGTAGCCAAGGTTTTTGGCTAGGCTAGGCTAGGCTAGGACAAGCTCAGTATGATGTGGGAGGGGGGAAAGACGCTGGAGGAACAAAGTAGCTGTGAGGTCTTCTTTGGGAAGCTGCAGGTTTGCATGGTTGCACTATGCCATAGTTTGACTGACTGTGACACTTGTGACAGTCAACATGTCTTGATTGTAATGCTGGGTTTGGGTTTGGGCTAGATCCCTTGGCATCCCTTCCAACTGGCTGATTTGTGATTCTTAAGATTTCTGTGAATGGGCTTCTGATCAGTGTAGGTTGCCTGAGGCACACCTGAGCAGAGCATTGGACTTGCTAATAGTTCTGGCAAAGCTGCCAGCAAAGGTAAGGTAAAGGACCCCTGGACGGTTAAGTCCAGTCAAATGCGACTATGGGGTTATGGCGCTCATCTCATTTTCAGGCCGAGGGAGCTGGCGTTTGCCCACAGTCAGCTTTCCGGGTCATGTGGCCAGCATGACTATACCCCTTCTGGTGCAACGGAACACCGTGATGGAAACCAGAGCGCACAGAAACACTGTTTACCTTCCCACCTCAGTGGTGCCTATTTATCTACTTGCACTGGTGTGTTTTTGAACTGCTAGGTAGGCAGGAGCTGGGACAGAGCAACGGGAGCTCACCCCTTTGTGTGGATTCGAACCGCCAACCTTCTGCTCGGCAAGCCCAAGAGGCTCAGTGGTTTAGACTTGTTAATAGTTCTGGCAAAGCTGCCAGTACCATCCCTTTATTGGGGGGGATTAGCTGATGAGTACGTTATTAGCCAGAGACAGTTGTAAAAGGGGGAGAGTCATTTTGGAGAAGGGAACATGCCTTTCTTTGATGGCAATGTCATCAAGCTATGTGTGTGAAGAAATCTCAGTTTGGAGAAAGGGAGAATGGGAAACAGGGCCAACGCAAGAATTCTACCACCTGAAGCAAAGCCGCCACCACCCCATATGCTGCTCCCTCCCAGTGCTGACCTCATTCCTCCTCCTCCTCCTCCTCCTCCTCTTCCTCTTGACTTTGCAGCTACAGCAGCAGTGGCAGTGCAGGTGTTCTGTGGCTATCCAGGTTTCCCAGCTGGCAAAGCCTCATTCTGATGAATGACCCTAGGGAATGTGGGGTCCTTGCAGAGCAGAGCAAGGTGGGCCAGGCAGCCTCAAAGAGTGCTGTTTTGCCAGCACTGTCTCAGCAAATCCTTTTTAGATTTATGGGTAGCAAGCAGAGTTTAAACATTAACAGGTAAACCTTAAACTAAGATTACCAGATTTTTTTCAATGAATCTGGGGACAATTTTCAACTTCAATGGATTTTGTATGGGAACTGATTTGTAAATCTGGGGACAGTCCCTGGGAAATGGGGATGTCTGGTAACCTTACTTTAAACAGCATTTGTTGTGGCAAAGCATCAGAGGGGCAGGCAATCTCTGAACCCTTCTTCAGAGCAAGATATGGGTGATCTGCTGCTACTGAAGAGCCCTGTAGGAACACAGCTGACCACTATGCTACAAGAACAAGGGGGCAGCAGCACTCCTAGAGAGCTAAATGGTGGTGATGGGTGTTCAAATTCAATGCCCTTCCTAACCAACTGCCTGATGTGAAGACCTCAGGGCAGCAAAGGAGTGGGCTGACCTTGCTGAGGAAAGGAAATCTTAGTATGCTGGTTGTTCTCCATGAAATCTGACATGGATTCAGTGGGTTTGGGGGCATCTGTTGCAGATTCACGGTGCTAATGCTTAACATGCACCTTTATAAATGCACACAAATATTACACAATGCCAGTAAGCCTCCAATGACCTCCTACCAAAGCAAAGCAAACCCGGACTAGCACTAGAACTGGGGTGTATGCAAAAGTATGTTCAGCCTCAGGGCAAAACATTCCTGTTGTCACCCCATTCAACTTTCTGCTGTTCTAATATTGAAATTGTTGTCCTTATTCTAATCTTGCCACTTGTCTATTCTCATTTCATCTACACATTTCTGATTCCTTCCAAGAATGTCTTTGACTCTTTCTCAAGAAGGTCTTTGGTTTTTTTGGAAGTATGAAAAAAACAGAGAAATAAAATTTGGGGAAATGTAGTGTGCTTCAATGGATGCCTTTTGAAGCCTGTTTTCCTGCAGGAGATCTTCAGACCAAGAATCCTAATTCTTGTTTAGCCTGTATCTCCCAGATGGAGTTTATTAAAGACATTTGCTTTGTGGAGATGGACTGTATGACATTCTCAAAGCTGCTTAGGTTTCTGTTGGGCCATATTTCTACCTGTGTAGCCGCTTTCTGACAGGAAGTGCTGTTGCCCTGGAGCTGAGTCTCCATGGTAACACTTGCTTTTCAGACACTCGGTTGAAAATGCTAGTATGAAGAGAGCGAGACTCATGCTGGAATACTGATTCAACCCAAGTGTCTGTAACACAGACTGAATTTTAATACCACTCAGCTACCCCATGGGCTAAAAATACACACCATTCATTCTCTTCCTGAACTTCAGTAAGCATCTTAAACTGACTCTGCTTTGGCTGTAGCTTCTGCTGAGATTCAGAATTTCTATGAATCAGCTACAATTAAGCCAGAATGGAACACGTGAAGAAGCGTCCAACCAAAGAACTGCAGACTAGATTAAGAATTTGCCATTGTTCATGGGAAAATGAAATGGGCTCTTATCCAGGAACAAGTGAGGTGCATTGTAGTTAAATCTATCTAGACTAATAACACTGTGTACTTCTTGTTTCTGGGATAGATATATTTCCAGAGCATTTCTGACTGTACGCTGCAATTGTTATTGTTATTTTTATTGTTGTTATCTGTTTTTACTGTGTGATGTGGGTATCTCATGAGAGTGCTCTTCCAGCCTAGAAGGTAATTGTTGTTGTTGTTTAGTCGTGTCCGACTCTTTGTGACCCCATGGACCATAGCACGCCAGGCACTCCTGTCTTGCACTGCCTCCCGCAGTTTGGTCAAACTCATGTTCGTAGCTTCAAGAACACTGTCCAACCATCTCGTCCTCCGTCGTCCCCTTCTCCTAGTGCCCTCAATCTTTCCCAACATCAGGGTCTTTTCCAAGGATTCTTCTCTTCTCATGAGGTGGCCAAAGTATTGGAGCCTCAGCTTCACAATCTGTCCTTCCAGTGAGCACTCAGGGCTGATTTCCTTCAGAATGGATAGGTTTGATCTTCTTGCAGTCCATGGGACTCTCAAGAGTCTCCTCCAGCACCATAATTCAAAGGTAATTAAACAGAGCTTAACTTTTAGTGTTGGTATGACTACAGCCAGAAGCGGCTTTGTCATGCTGGCCACATGACCTGGAAGCTGTACGCCGGCTCCCTTGGCCAATAACGTGAGATGAGCGCCGCAACCCCACAGTCGGTCACGACTGGACCTAATGGTCAGGGGTTCCTTTACCTTTACCTTCACCTTTATGACTAAAGCCACTGGGTTACATCCATAGAATCATAGAATTGTAGAGCTGGAAGGGTCATCTAGTCCAACCCCCTGCAATGCAGGAATCTTTTGCCTAATGTGGGGCTCGAACCCACAACCCTGAGATTAAACAGTCTCATGTTCTACCAACTAAGCCATATTTAAACAACTAAATGTTACTTAGAGTAGACCCACTGAAATAAATAGAACTACGTTGTTATTACACAACAATAAACAGAAAACACATACATTTAAACCAGTATAAAACAAAAAGAATCTAAAACATATTCATTTTAAAAAAAAGCAGGGTTAAAACACCCACTGAAGGAGTCCACAGATAATTCAGATCCAAAGGCCTGGCAGAAAAGAAAGTCAGGTTCATTAATTTCAGTGGGTCTCCTCAGAGTAAGATCAGCATTGAATCCTCACCTATGACTTTACTTTGTCCTACTGAAAGCAAGACTTAGCCCCAACTAACCTTAGCTGGATCATGACCATTCATCACCTCCAGTGACAATGTCACATGATTTCACGTTGCAATAAGTTCAGGCACTGGCCTTGTTTCTAGTTTCCATCTCACTGTGCCAAGGCACAGCGAAGATGTATGGAACAAAGCTGTGGCTTTCTGCTTCTCCTTTTAAGGGCACTTTGAAAGAAGGGAGGACCAGCGGCCTTTGGAGAGGTAGTATGGTTAAACATGACAACCTGAACAAATTCACTTGGGCAGTTTTCAGTTTTCTGAAAGAAAATACTGTATGCTCTTTTCTCCACCGACTGCCACCACTGTTATGTCTTGCTTTAATTGAGTTCAGTTGCTCAAATCTCTGCTTTGCACCCCAGATATTTCTGTTTGGCTGGGATGTGTCTTTGAACTCTGATAATGCCTCTTGCTTGTCTGGATGGAGGATAGAGAGGAGAGTGCGATTTGCAGAAGAGGGCAGTAGGTCGCGTGGATCTGTGTTGCTCTCCCAGCTTCCCACACAACCTCTTGCTGCTGCTTCCCAAGAGGGAAAGAAGCAAGGCAGCAGGACGCTTGGCACAGTGGCTGGAGGGTCAGATTGGCTCTGCCGCCAAATTCACACTGTGCCAAGCTCCCTGCTGCCCTGCCCTCCACGCTCTTGGTAAAAGGTAAAGGTAAACAGCCCCTGGATGGTTAAGTCCAGTCAAATTCAACTATAGGGTGCAGCACTCGTCTCCGCTTTCAGGCCGAGGGAGCTGGCGTTTGTCCACAGACAGCTTTTCTGGGCCATGTGGCCAGCATAACTAAACCACTTCTGGCACACGGAACACCATGACAAGTGCCAGAGCGCACGGAAACGCCCTTTACCTTCCCGCCACAGCAGTACCTATTTATCTACTCGTGCTGGTATGCTTTCGAACTGCTAGGTTGGCAGGAGCTGGGACAAAGCACTGGGAGCTCACCCTGTAGTGCGGATTCAAACTGCCGACCTTAGGATCGGCAAGCCCAAGAGGCTCGGTGGTTTAGTAGAAGCATTAGTAGAAGCATCTTCACAGCAACAGCAGTTCAGCAATGGAAGTAATTGCCCAGAGGCTGGGTGGCCTTTTCCCCATAGGAAGTCTTGCAGCAGAGGTTGGACAGGCGTGTGTGCATTTGAAGAATACGACCCCTGAGTTTTCTCCTCTCCATGCCAAACTGAAATTGATGGCATGATGTTTCCCCCATAAGGCAGCCACAATCTAGGCTGAATGTTTCAGTTTCTCTCTTTGATTCTTTCCCACAAGTTTGCGATTAGGCTACACAAATACTGTCTTTCAGTTCTGATTGGGGGGAAATATGTCTGAACTGTGGACTAGAAATAAAAAACAAAGTTGACATCTGTTTGGATTCAATCCTGTTAGATGACAGTTTGGGTTGTTTTCCTAGATCAAAAGTCTTTGTCTCATCAGCTCTTTTGAGCCCCCTTTCAAAGTACTTTTCTTTACCAAAATGTTCTCATTATATTCAGCAACTACTCACAAGTTCAAAAAACCCAGGCATGCTGAGTGAAGATTCTATTTTGGGGTTTGTGAATTCATTCCATTGCTTTCTGCGCTTTCTTCTTTTCTCTTCCTCTGTGGTCTCATGGCCTTTTATCTCATCTCCTATGCTAGCTAGCTCCCATTACCTTTTAGGTTTCACTTATTTCCTTCCTTCCTTCTCCTCCTAACATTCTCTGTAAAATTCGAACACTCTCAAAAGGCTGCTCTTCTGTCTAGTTTGCTTGCCCCCTTTCCTTCCCTGGGAATTGAATCATTACTTTTGTCTGCTTAACAAATCTTTACACACTCTCCTTTGTTATTGTCTAGGGGCAAATTTATTCCAAAAGCTAATTCCTGCCATTTGTCCTCCAGGGCTTTGTGGCCTTGAGGGAACTTTTAAGGAAAACTGTCCCCAATCTTCATAAAGAAAATACCTACTTATGCATACGCACACTTAAATGAACATATACAAGATTCATGGGAGGCCTGGTCAACAGGGGCAAAGCCCTATCTACATTTTGCACTTTACTGCTTAAATATCCTGGATGCCTGGACCCCTTTGTAATTCCTGGATCTAGTGCATATTCAATTGCTAGAATAGACAGGCCAGCCTGGTAAATCGCTTGGGAGATGAGCCATTAAATCAAATCGCTTGGGAAGGTAATGGGCCATTGAGAAAGCCAAATGGGAGGGGGCCCTGCCTTAACTCAGAGTTACGGTAGTTTAGAAGACAAAAGAGAGTTTTGAAGTAAGTAGAGTTTTAGATTTGAGTTTAGGATTTGGCATTTTTGCATGATATCTGGTACATGTGACATTCTGTAAAATGAAGCAAGCTGGAGAGAGAGTCTGAATCATGGCTGAGGTCAGTTTGAGTCCAATAGTGCAACTATGGGAGAAGCAAGACCCTCTTGGGATGTCAATACTGTGAACCTCTCCACCATAAGCTCAGGTTGTATATATGTGTAAAGAAACAACCCCCCAGTCTCCGCTGTGCCTCATTTCCAAAAGGAAACACGGACCCTGGGTAAGCGCCTGGAACCCCTGGAATCTCACACTGCTAGGAGATTGGGGTGGTGTGTAATAGTATCTTTGCAAAGGAGAAGGACAGGGAGAAAACCATAAAATGTTGGGGGCCCCTCTGGTGACCCTCTGGCCTCGAGGGACCCCGTTAGCTGCTCCCCCAGGCCCAGTAGTTACCAGCTGCTGCTGAAGAACATTGTGGGTGGCTTCTGACCCTTAAAGCCTGACTGGAATGCTTGATATTTTAGACACCGAATGTATATAGTTTGGGTACTTCGAACCCGAACTTGAGGCTCTTGTTCCAGGAAGTAAGACCTGCAAATAAACCAAGCTGAAATATTTATTTGAGTATATAGAGACAGTGTGCAGTGAATGGGGCATTCTCTGGAATTCTTTGTCTCAGTGTGGCCACCACAAGTGAACCATTAAGCATGGTATATTAGAACCTTTTAGTATCCTCACCATGTTTCATCTTGTAATGAGCACACACCCTATAAAAATATTTTCAACAGAGGTCCTCCAAACAAATGCTTAGGCCCATCCCAAATCTAACCACACACACACACACACACACACACACACACACACACACACACACAATATTACTACCCCAGATATATGTGTTTGCCGAGTCCCATGGTTCATGTTGCAACCTAGCTTTTTGTTAACACCCCACCCTGCTAGCACCTTCGGCACCTTTATGTAAGGAGAAATTTAAGGCAAACCATTTGAATTCCACTCAGCACAAGCCTTCACTGTGTTTGACAGAAGCATTCCTAAGTGCTGGTAGAAGGCAGTAAGTGTAAATGTATAAAGGAAGTAAAAAGAGTTTCCTTCCACTGCCAATCAAATTTGGCAGGCAGAGAGATTTGGAGAAGATTCAAATGACAGCTCCTAAGTTCATATGGAGATGTCATTAATGCACATACAATCTTGCTGGGCTATGAGATCTTTTCAGAGAGTTGAAAGTGTTTCCCGATATCTTACCCTTTGGTGATGAAATTGCAAAAAACGTGTTTCCTTTGCAGTGGTATCTGTTGAGCATTAGTAAAATGTCATGTAGGGAGCTGGTGGAACATAGCCCCTGCAGAGCTATGTGTTTTGGGTCACAACAGATATCTGAATGTTCATGTTCTAGTCGAATCCAGGGACTTCTAGTCTTTGCATGAGCAATTACAATTGACAACTTAAAGAAGGTTTGTGTAGGTGAAAGGTAAAACAGAAATTTGAGGGTGGGGTGAGTAAGAAGAGGAAGGAGGAAGCCGCAGGAAAGTTCAGGGAGCAGGTGGCATATAGGAGGGAGAGGTACAGGGAACCTGAAACACTAAGACAAGAGCTTAGTCTGTGGAGTTTTGGTGCAAAAGTGCTGCTTATACAGTTCCGTATTGTTTGAGGAACAGCAGCAAACGGTGACTGTCTTACAGGGGTCATACATGGTACCCAAAATAAAGTTATTTTGGCACATGAAGCACAAAGTCCCCCAAGCCCTTTCACCACCCCATGGCAATAAAAAAAAACATACAATCATAATAAATTAAGTAACCCCTTGACATCCAAAATCAGCATCTCGAGGCAGATGCCTCATTCTGCCTAATGGAAGCATATACATAAGTAAGCATGCACAGAGTTGCATTTTTAACTGTATCCTTTCAGTCACTAACCTGGGTTAATGGTTCGATTCCTCCACCTTTCTAATGTTCCTTTTCTTTCACTGGTGTCAAGTTGGATTTGAATGCTGGAGTGTGAGTTTCATGACAGATTCATTTAAGGAGCATTCTGTACTTAAGTAGCTCTTATGACTTGTCCACACTGGAGTTGACTGTGTGTTAGCATTCCCATTTAATTTGTATAGTCCACATAACATTACCCTCCAACAACATAATTCTTCCCTTGTAAATTTGGGTTTACCTGATAGAGGTAATGTGACAAGTTGTGGAGACTCAAGCTTCCAGCCACTTCACTCAGGGTTGCAGACTATTTGTTTCATTCTTTTGGGGTGTGTGGCTTAATTTTCACTTTATGCTACTCCCCTTTCCATGTCTGCTACTTCCTCATTGCTTCCATTACTTTTCTGGCTGTGCTTGGAATGATTTCCAGTGGGGTTTCTTTTTTTCTCTTTTGATCCATCAGATTTGCACAAAACCAGAACATTGCACAAGCAAACGAAATAAAAAACTTCTATGCCAGAATCATATATTGGGCAGTCTGAAAAATTGTGTGCTGAGAATTTACAGCTGCTTTCATTTCTTTTCTAGCATTCTAGTAGGGGCACATCACAAGCTTGTGTATGTGATTCTTTGGATTCCTCAGATTTGCATGAAACTAGAAAACTCCACAAGCAAATCTACAATTTCCTGTGCACTTTTGCACATGTCTTGGGTAGACTAGAAAAACAAAACAAGGTGCACATGCATGGCCTGTCAGTACTTAATTGGCATAATGGAATCAACAAATCAGAAGGCGGATACAAGCACAAAGGGGAATGCTTACTGGTAGGAACAGGAAAGAGTGAAGTTGCTCTTCAATATTCATCCAAATACATGTGGGAATGGACCACATTGGTCTAATTTGCATGGGTGACAAGTGCATAAATTGCTAAATAATAATGCTCAAATGTGGACAAGCCCTCCAACTTACCTGCACTTAAACCAGTGCCTTGGTCACCGAGGAAGCTGGTACCACGTACAGAGCAGCTCCCATATTTTTCTCCGGCATCGAAAGTTGCATCTGCTTATATTGATCAGCAGCAATTTTGGAAACAAGCCCTGCTGTATAATATCATTAGCACCCCAGCAATGCCTTCAATGTCATTATGGACCCAGCAGTGCAGCTTTCAGGCCATCCGGATTTACAAATGGCTTTTCCCCATCTCAGCGGGCACTATACAGTTTCTCTCTGTGCGTCAGAGAGTTTTTATCTGTAATTGACGCTTGGCCATCAGCCACAAAGCTTGGATTGCTCAGGATTTGATGCTGTTTTTCTTTCCAGTTTAATTGAGGGCCTTGGCTTCGGAGGAGCAGGGCTGGTGCCAGCAGCCAGAGAACCTTGGCAGCTCTCCAAGGTCCTTGGTCTCTAGGGCAGGGAGATACAATAAGGGCCGAACCCAGTCTGCTACTGTTGTTGCCAAAGATGGACCTCAGATCAAAGGTTGAGGGACAGCTCAGTTCTGGCTCTTGTCTGCAGCTTGTTGCCTTCCTGCCTGCAGCAGAGGATGAGAAGGAGGCTGTTGCAGGAAAGCTGGAATGACATTTCTCTCAGTCAAGGTCTGGCACTCGAGGTGAAAAACAGCAGCACACTCTGGAACTTGTGGATCTGGCAATCTCTCTGGCTACCAGCTGCATTCCTAGAACTACAGCACCTACTCGCACTTTGCTCGGGTCCTCACCTTGGTCCTCCCGACACTTCCTCACAGGGTCCTCTTGATCTGGATCATCAAGGGTGCAACTGATGCTGAGAAGCAGCAATTGTAGCCTTAGAACTTTTGCAGCTGGAGAAAAAGTGGGGGGCGGGGGGCAGAATGCCCCCATGTGTGTGTCTGTAAGATTAAAGGTGCAGGCAAGAAAATAGTGCTCTCCTGTGGAATATGCTACTGAAGCTACAATTTCACCTCAGCTCATGGAAAGCAGCAGGGCTGAGTGGGGTTTGGGTTTAAAGCAACGTTCCTCAGTTCCAGTCCCATTTCCTTGAACAGCCTCAGGCTTTGTGAGAGTTAAGCCGCCCGGCTGAGACACCCTGCATTTAACACAAACAGAGCAAGCTCTCATGCATTGCAATCTGTGGGAGCTGGATCCAGGTTGCTGTGTATGAGGATTCCCCAGCGATGCAAACAATCTAGCATAATAGTATTGGGAAGGATGAACTGCTAGAGTTCTCGTTTGATGCTGAAACACGTAATTGCTGGGGGATGAAATAGAAAAGGGGCGTGTCTTTGCTTTGCCTCTTGGCTGAATCACAACAACCTCAGCCCCATCGCCGCCACCCTGCCTGGAGCTTCTCAGGCTTCATAGGGAGGCTGCCAGGTGACTTAGCCAATTCCACTGCTGCTGATAAACAGATAGCATGCAGTGACATCCTTGCGCAAGCCCTTTCAATTAAGCGAGGCTATGAAGTCGGGTTAACACGTGAAGTGAGCTGTGCAAAAGGGAGTTGGCGTGTGCCTTCGCTTTTGCTGCAGGATGCAGAAGAAGACCATGCCGTGGGCACCAGAGTCTTCTTGGCTAGATAATTACAGTCCATTTCACTGGCACAGCAGCTCAGTAGAACTTCACTCTAATGGCTAGGTAGCTTGAACCTTCCCAGTAACCAAGAATAAGGCAACAGCAGGAATACCCAAAAGTTAGAATTCAGCTCCCACATCTCTTTATTAAGATTTTAGGTACAGTTTGACAGGAAGAGGCATGTGTACAGCACAGGAGATAATAGTACTAAATACTGTCTGGGATGCAGTAGTAGCACTGGGGGGAAGCAACATAGCCACCTCTCCAGTTTAATGGTCCTGCCTTTTTCCTGTTATAATAGTCCACAAAGCTACTCTGTCAGGACTTCTCCTCTCAACGTCTTGTGGGTTCCAGTTCCCAAACAATTCCACGAATATCATTTTTAGAAAGGGAACATTTCCATTGAAGAAGTCTGGCGCACATACGGCAGAGTCTAAAAAAACAAGCGCTGCAGACAATGCTTGGCACTTACATACTGAAGCATCTGCAGGAGCCTGCAAGAAAGTTATCTAAGATTAGCAACGTCCATCTATGACAAGGTCCAGGAACCATTTAAGTTACTACAGTGGAGCTCAGTAGCTATGCCAGCCAACAAGTCAGTTAACACAATAAAAAAAATTAGAGGATGTTGCTGCTGATGGAAGAGAGTTCAGGTGCTGGTACAGGACGAGAGCCCATGATGACACTGGCAGTGTGGAGAATCCCTGGGATGCCTCTGACATGTTTTCACACATTGAATACATAGCAAGCAGGATTACAGCAAATAGGAAGGTCCTCCCGGCTTACATTCTCCCAGTTTACATTTCTAACAGGATAATTGCTCGAGCCAATCCCAGCTTCTAGGGACAGTCACTGAGGATTCAACAGTCCTGCAAAAACAAGCATTTTCAGATTCCGTCCCAGTAAAAGATTCCAAAAAGGGGAAAAGAAAAGGGGGAAAATAGTTTTCCAATCAATGCTTCGTTTATGCTTGTCTCTGTGTCCCATGACAAAAGCTTTCCTCGGAGCTGGTTAGACAGGAAGGCATCTTTTCAGCTCTTTTGATTTAAGAGACCTGGCACTGAAAACACTGTTAGATACTTTTTTTCCTCCCATTGATTCCTAGACATGAATGGCTTATATATATATATATATATAAGCATAGTAAGGGAGAAAATCATAGCTGTGCGCTGGAGAATCCAGAGGTGCTTCAAAGGGAAGAGCGGTGGTGAGTCATTCGGCCTTCTAAAGGCTGGAGAAACTGCCCAGACAGCACATATGGTAGCTTGGCTGAGTCAGAGGGAGAAGACAAAAGCTCAGTGGAGAATGACAGCACCATGCCGAAGCAACCACAGAGAGGGTTAAAGCATTGTTACCCTACCTATATGCCCCTGACCCCAGACAAATGCCTACTAACACCATATTATCATTTCTTAGACAAGAAGTAGGACCTTCCAATGAATAAAAATTCTTTTCATAGTAGCATCTGTCTAAAGCCAGGACAGACTCCATGCTTCAGACCTCATGTAAGGATTTTGGAGCATGTATATTTCTGTACAAGTCACTAGCTCTGCATGGAGTGGCTATTTACTTAAGCCTTATTCTTGATGGAACTTCAGGAGAGTGTTGATTCAGCCTAGGTACTGTGCCGAAAGCACATACCCTTTGATGCCTAAAAGGTGTGCATGGGGCTGGGGGAGCTTGATAACTCTGCTGTAGATAGGTAAAGGTAAAGGGACCCCTGACCATCAGGTCCAGTCGTGGACGACTCTGGGGTTGCGGTGCTCATCTTGCATTATTGGCCAAGGGAGCCGGCGTACAGCTTCCGGGTGATGTGGGCAGCATGACTAACCTGCTTCTGGCAAACCAGAGCAGCGCAAGGAAACGCTGTTTACCTTCCCGCCGGAGTGGTACCTATTTATCTACTTGCACTTTGATGTGCTTTCGAACTGCTAGGTGGGCAGGAGCAGGGACCAAGCAACGGGAGCTCACTCCACCGCGGGGATTCGAACCGCCGACCTTCTGATCGGCAAGCCCTAGGCTCTGTGGTTTAACCCACAGTACCACCTGCGTCCTCTCTGCTGTAGATATTAGGTATTTAAAAAGTAACATCAATAAATGCTCTTATAACACACTGCCTTTTGCTGAGGACGCATGTAATTTCTCTACCTGATTCCTCTGTGGCTTGAGCACTGCACTCTACACTCTGGTTAGGCTGTCATTTGCCCCTGGGAGTGAGCCCACTAAAAATATGCAGGACAAACAGCCTAAGATTATATCCTAGGCAGGTATCCCAATTATCCCAACTGAGGGGTCAGATTGCCCTTACTTTGAGTAGCAGAATATTTCAGCTCTACCCATCTATTTCATTATACAATATTTCAAATCTTTCCCCCTTGTTAACTATACAGAAAGGTCATGTATGAACAGAATATATATATATATATATATATATCACACACACACACACACACACAAAACCAGTTGAATGAAATGAAACTGAGGCTTAAGAGCTCCTGTAAATTGCAGCAGAGGCTGCTTGGGAAGTAAATTGGAAAGACACTTGTCAGTTATAATGCCCATATCAATCAATAATCACTGTTGGTCTAGTTTCTATACCATTGATTCAGGAGTTCTAGGAAGGAAGGAAGGAAGGAAGGAAGGAAGGAAGGAAGGAAGGAAGGAAGGAAGGAAGGAAGGAAGGAAGGAAGGAAGGAAGGAAGGAAGGGAGGGAGGGAGGAAGGGAGGGAGGGAGGGAGAGAGAATTTATTTTATTTTTAATTGTTTTGAAGCAGCTTATATTAGATATTAGCAGGACCTGGGCAAGTAGTAGAGCTGGATATACAGTATAAAGCAAAGGGACATCAATAGAACAGAATTGTCATGTTCTTTCAGAGTGGTGTTTTGGTAGGAATTTTGAAAACATTCTCATAGTTTATTTTATATTTAGAGTAAATGTTGAAACAATTCTGATATTTGACAATGCTATAAACAAACAAAATAGAAATATTTTGCATATCTTTAGTAAAAGGGCCCGTTTGAGGCAACTATTTCTCATCATGTTTCAGGTACGAGAATTGAAAGTGAAAACGCTTAGAATGAACAGCTCCTACCCTCTCTTTTCTGAATGACTGCGAACCAGACAGTAATAGATAGAATATGCCTCTTGCAGAGAACCTATTTGGATGAGAAGAAAAATTATTGCCTGGATTCCCCTCAATTTACAAGCCAGATACTTAGGTGTAGAGAAATGGAGTGGCTTGCCCAAGCTTTTATGGCATTCAGTCAATAATTAAATGCCAATATCTGGATTTTTCATCCACAGCCTTAATTGCCAGGCCGGTCTTTGCTTGGAATCCACTAATGGTTATCCTTCTGTTACTGATATCACAGCACAGTCAATTATGAGAAGAATAGCTTTCAGTGTGCTCATAACCCTTTTTACGGATGTAAGTGTGTGCCATTAACAGCTTTATAAGAGCTATCCAGCAAGTGCTGCTCTCCCCATTATTGCAGCTTTTTGCTGGGTAATGCTTCTTCTGTTGAATTTTGCCTGTCATACTTCTTTTGGAAGGCATTAAGCAAAACCAGGGTGAAAGTGGCAATTGTGGGTGTGAACATGAACATTAATGAAGTATCTTCTGCTTCAAGCTTTTGTGGGCTTTTAATCTGGCCATAGTCAGAAGTAGCTATGGGTAGATTCACACAAAGAATCACAGAACTGTAGAGTTGGAACCCTGAAGACCATCCAGTCCAACCCCCTGCAAGGCAGGAATATGCAGCTGTTCCATATGGGGATCGAACCTGCAACCTTGGTGTTATTAGCACCCTCTAACTAACTGAGCCATGCATCATTTATGTCACATCTCTTGAAGACTAAACACTCTCATTTGCATCTGGCTGTGTGAACTCTGTGGATCAAAAGTTCTGGTGTTTGTGATCTGATGTCTCTGCCACGGTGTTTCATTTGCAATAGCTGTTTCACACATAAAATGCACCATGTGGTGTGCAGCCATCAAGTGATGGATGTGTGGACTTGCTGTAAGCTTATTGGGGCCTCTACCAGGAAAGAGACTTCCCACGCAATTCTCCTGTTGCTTATAAAAATGAAGAGGAACCTCTTCTCACTCTGCAGGACAGAGAGGCTCTTTTGGTACCTCAGCTGGCTATCTGGATTCATAGGTCTTAGTAGCCATGACAGCACTGATACAAAGACTCAGTATTTGACATATCGAGACTCCAAAATACTAGGGCTGCTTCACAACCAACGTTTTCCCAAAAGGGTAGAGTGAGGAAAGTGTGAACTAGAGATGGGGAAACTGTGACCCTCCAGATGGTATTGGACTCCAACTCCCAACAGCCCCAGCCAGAGTGGGCAATGGTGAGGGATGCTGGAAGTTGTGATCCAGTAACAACTGGAGGGCTACAGGTTTTCATGTGTGAAAAATGCACGCGTGTAGTTTTAGCCACATGCTTGGAAGCTGTTGCAAGATGCAAATTTCAAGCAAATGTACATGTACGGTAGCAAAAGAGACACTTGTGCAATTTCCACACACAATATTGTAGGTATCCCCCTCTCCAGTCTGTTTATTAAAAATGTAATAAAACCCTCACCCAAACAATTTGAAGGAAACAAACCCCGTTTAAGCTCCTGGAACCCCTGGAATCATGCATTGCTCAGAGATTGGGGTAGCATGCAACAATATGCATTTTTGTACATACGGTATTCCTTTGCCAGAGAACTGCATTGCAAAATTCAGAGAAGTGCACATTTCAAAGGATGACTGCGCTTTGGTTTGCATGTTGTTTGTAAAGTGCAAAATCAGGTAGGCTTGCCTTTAAATGTGAACTGAAATGTGATTTGCAAAAGCAAAGCAAGCAGACCCAATCAAAGTGCAGGTAAGGAGAATTCCAACATTATCCCCTTGCATGCAATGGCAGTTGCAATGGCACAAGTAATGTAACTTCAAAAGAAGAATAGTTATAGTAATTGGGAGGGCAGACAGCATAAGAAGAGTCTGGCTAGATCAGATCAAAGGCCTACCTAGTCTATCATCCTCTTTCCACAGTGGATGACCAGGTGCTTATGAGAAGCCCACAAACAAGACTCTCCTGCTCATGATCCCCAGCAACTGGCCTCTGATCCTGTTGGTAGTATACAACCATTTGACTAATAGCCTCATCCTCCATTAATTTGTCTGGTCTCCTTTTATAGCCAACCGGAGACGGTCACTGTCATTCGGTTAGACCACTTACGCACAAGGTTTTCCCTGAATGCGTATGCACCAAATCTGAGCCCACTTCCTGCTTTGTACTGATCTGGGAGAGTTTTCTATGTAGTGTAAGAATAACACCATCACAAAGTACAGGCACTTCCTTCTTGGTATAGAAGTGTATTAACCTCCCCAACTAGCACGTCTTTCTTGTTTTATGGGCTTAAGATGCTTTCCCAGGTCAGCCCCTCTGGGACTGCTCTGCATTCAAACCTCAGTCACTTGACACATTTGTAGCTGATTGGTTGCAGGCAGCTGCATCCTGTTCCCAGGGATGGGTCAGGAGATCAGCAGTTGCACGGGTGAGCATGGCCTTTCCCAAGGGATGAGATCTAATCCATCTAAATTAGCAGGGAAGGAAATACCTTTTGGGTTCAGCAGCCTGCACAAAGTTTGAAATTAGCAGATTTAGCATAGCATGCCTAACAAACATCTCTCTTGCTCCTCTTCCTGGTAGGTCTCAATAAAAGTAGGTGAACCTGAAGATCAATTTAGAGCTTTTGGACTAGCAAGACAGCGGTGAAGTGCTCTCACTGGCGTAGGAAGTCGCTCGGGCACCCGGAGGCAGGGCGTCGCTACGTAGCATGCATGTGCGCTAAGTAACGGGGTGCTGGCACCGCTGCTTGCGCTGCCCCCCAAAATATGGAGCTGGGAGCAGGCTGCTCCCTCTGCTCCCCCCTTGCTATGCCCCTGAGTGCTCAAGCAAAGACTATGGTAGCCAGATAGCTGAGAAGTAAACCTTTATCTTTCAATTGATCTATCAAATAGAAGGTGAGGTAGCTGCAGATGCTGCTGGCTTTTGTTGGCCCTCCCTACTCCACAGCCTCCTATGGGGTATCCATGTAGCCCTGGTTGGTGCTGTAAGTGGGGTGGGGGGAGAATGAAAGGTGACAGGGGGGGAATGTAAGATCAACCACTATCTTTCACTTGATCTGTACATTTAATGGTAATTGCTCGTTCTCTGGGTTACAGTCTGGCAACCCCTTGAGACTCCATCTTGATCACTTGAGTCTTTCTTCACCTTTGGATCCTAAGTGTGTTGGTGTCAGGGGAAAACATTTCAGATAAATAAACTTAAAATTGCAGCCTTCACCGGAAGATAATGAGGAGGGAATGGAGGTTGTGTAATCCCTCTTTTGTGGCTTTGACTCTGTGCCTCTGGCCTTCCATTTTATTCCATGGAAGTTTCTTCTTAACTTGAAATTTCCTCTCACTGTGTCTCTTTGGGGAAGCTCAATCTAAGGAACATTTTGCACTTCCATTGTGTGGATATTACAGACAGGCCCCACATGTTATGTGCTTGAGAAGGAGAGCAGGGCAGGGTGGGGAGCAAGACCTATTGATTTATCAACAGCGAGGAGGCTTCCAATAAGCCTCTTGGTATCTCACTCCCTAATTCTGGTTTTTGTTCTCACAGCAGCAGGGCTATTAGTCATGCTTTATATACCAAGTTGCATAATGCCAAGTCTAAAAATTGCATAGCAGAGCTGCATGTCAGTTCTAATAAGCGCTGCCTGAAATAATATTATCCTTGCTGATTAGGAATATGCTTGGTCCACAGAGGATTTTCCATGTCAAATAGCAACAGGCTTGTCCTTGGTTCAAACAGAAATCAGATTCAGACCCCCGGCTATCTAACACCAGAAAGCCAGTAACAGAAGCCATCTGGCTATGTATCGCCCAATTATGGCTCCTCAACCCACTTGGTTGCTCCCACTCTTTCGTTCAGTGCCAAAGACCCTGTGAAAACAACTATCAAAATATTTTCCACATCCGTTTCAATCCCAGTGTCCTTTCCAGGTTTCCTGCAAGCACCTCATACAAGCACAGAAGTGGAATGGTGAAGGAGAAGGCTCATTGGGGTAATTTAATTGGACTTCCTGCCTGACAAAGGCCACAGCTGTCTCATCAGTAACGAATAAGCTGCTTGTGACTGTGCTAAACCCCTAGTCCTCAGGGCACACACACACACCTTATTTTACCCTTGACTGCTATATTAACAGATAATTGCAACTCATCTATGGGGAGCTAGAAGCCTGCAGTTAAATGACACTAAGCAGCAATTTTCTACAAGTTGGCAAAAACCTATTAAGGAATATATGCAGCAGCCCAGCTCCACAAAATGTCAGACCACAAAACCACCACTGTGTATGCTGGCCTACCAGGGCCTTGATAAAACTTCCTAGGTTCCCTCTTCCTCCCTGCTTTCATTGCCTGCCTGGGACTGCAAAAGCAGAGGTGTTTTATGCACCCAACAGGCCACAATATAAAGCTGGAGGTCTGTGGTGGACTTTGGGGTGGGAATTGTGAGTTGTGCAGAGGTGCTCTAACAAAACACAACTGGCTGCTTCCTTTGTTGTCCTCCCTAACTGTTGAAATGTAAGTTTCTGAAGGAGCAGGGAATTTTCATTTTTGCTATGTTAATAGACTGTCCCATATAAAAACAAGACATAATGAAACTAAGGACTTTGTCCAAAGTAGCACTAAGAAAGACTTCCATCAGCACAAGGATTTCTGCTTGTGCAACAGAACTTTCCCCTCCATGGGTCTCTTAAATCTGTTTTGAGGTTCCCCAAACCCTCCGGAGCAGATCTATGGAGGGGGCAGGGGAATAGGAAAGAAGTTCCATTACACAAGGGAAAATCTTTGTACTGATGGAAACACCTTAGTTGAATACCACTGAAAGTTAGATATCTCCCAGCTCCTCAACTTGCTCAAAAGCTATTTTTCAACTAACAGGTATGGCAGGTAGGAAGGCAGCTAATAGAAATGAGGGTGTGTAAAAGTGCATAGGAGTTTATTTATGCGTGTTCAGCATTTAAAAACCCTGGGTACTGGACAGGAGCTTCAAGTTACACTGATTTTTGTTTCAGTTTCAAGGTCAAGGGGATTTTCACCATAGCTGCCAAGTCTCCTGTTTTCCCCGGGAAACCCCCGTTTTTAAAGCAGTTTCCTGCTGTCCTGTAATATCCTGTAATTCCCCCGGATTTCTTCCAGTGCTGCTCTGCTCATGTCTGGGCACCGGAAATCGGGCAGCGCCGGCACTGGAATTCGTTTCTATGCATGTCCGGACATGCGTAGAAGCGACTTCCGGTGCCGGCGCTGCTGATCCCGTACTTTTCTAACTAGGACTTGACAGCTATGATTTTCACTGAGCAGCATAGCTGCCAAGTTTTCCCTTTTCTCGCGAGGAAGCTTATTCAGCATAAGGGAAAATCCCTTTAAAAAAGGGATAACTTGGCAGCTATGCTGAGCAGTGCCCTTTTCTTCCCATGTTTCTGAGTTATGTCCAAATGCTGAAAAGTTCTGGCTAACCAGCTACCAAACCTAACAGTGCACAGGTTGTCCACAGCATTGCTCATTTGGGCATCAGTTCTGTGCTACTGCACCCAGATGAAAGTGCAAGCAGCATGATCTAAATGCCTTGCCTCAAGTGGGCATCTACAGAAGCATCTACATACCAAGAGCTGGAAGTCTGTACCACCCCCGCTGGTCACAGAGGAGACCTGCAGTGTACAAGAGCAATGAGGGTGGTGAGATGTGAAGCAGAATAAGGCTCCTGTATATAGATTATTTGGGTTTTATGCAGCCCTCAATGTTAAGCCATTCCTTTTGGATGAACAAAAGATGGAAATGCAGAAACCAATAAAAAAGAATTCCAGCAAGGATTAAAAAAAAACATTTGCTGATTCAACTCAGTGGTGCTTCAAAAAAAATCTATTGAAAATATCCCAAATGATGGTGTCATAACAAAACAGAAGGAATTAACAAAGCTGACAGTTGATTATTTAAATATGATTGGGCAAACTACACCTCCTACAGGTAGGTAGCCGTGTTGGTCTGAGTCGAAGCAAAATAAAAAAATTCCTTCAGTAGCACCTTAAAGACCAACTAAGTTTATATTTTGGTATGAGCTTTTGTGTGCATGCACATGTGTGCATGCACATGTGTATCTGAAGAAGTGTGCATGCACACGAAAGCTCATACCAAAATATAAACTTAGTTGGTCTTTAAGGTGCTACTGAAGGAATTTTTTTATTTTACACCTCCTACAATTATTTTAAAATTAAATTAATCAAGGGTGCTATTTCAGCTCCCACATCTGATCAGATTGGACTCTTGTGCACACCTGTGATGGACCGTTTTGGCCCAATGGGTGAGAAAGCCCTGAGTGTACCTTAATAGCATTTCAGCAAGTGCAACTTGACCTGCAGGGCTGAGAATAGTTGTGTCTGCTAAAATTCCCTCTTCTGCGTAACTGTTAATGTTCCAAATGCCACACCCTCCTTTGGATTTGATCACCTGTAGCGCACCCAATCCCTCAAATGCATGCCTGCGTGACTTCTGACGTGCAAAATTGGCCTTATTCCCCATTGGGGTGCTGTGCAGCTGAGCCAATTACAAATAATGATATTCTTCTCAGATACACCACAGTGATGACAGGCAGCATATATCATTTCTCTGATCAGCTGGATCCTATTTTATTTCTCTCCAATGAACAGAGTGTGCGGTATTAAGCATATTTACTGCATGACTCACTAAGTGTTGAGAATGGCAAGCTTAATAGGTAAATGAATACACTTAATTTTTTAAAAATTGCACAAGTGCCAAGTATGCCCCTATGGAACAAGTGCCTGACAAACCTGCCGGATGTAAGCAGCGGATTATTCACTGGCGTAATGCAGAGTTCGTTCAGAGCTACCAAAGCACAGGAATTACAAGCTGGTGGGAGTCTCTGCATTTTATCTTTCACCTTCCTCAAGTTTCAGAAACAGGAAGCTCAGCCACATCCGAGAACATCACATCCCTTTGATGTTAAAGGGATATGTGCAGCTAGAAAGCAGAAGCTGAGGAATCTTCCAGCTCAGGCCATCTAGAAATCCTTGATCAGTCTCCACCAACGTGGTCCCCTCCAAATGCTTTGGACTAAAGCTCCCATAAGCTGCGGCAAACATGTCCATGCTAACTGAGGTGACAAGATAACAGGATAACTGAGTTGGTTAGAGCATGTTGCTGACAATGCCAAGGTTGCAGGTTCAATCCCTGACTGCTGCATATTCCTGCATTGCAAGAGCTTGGACTAGATGATCCTCAGGCTCTCTTCCAGCTCTAGGATTGTATGAGATAGCTATGAGGCAACACGAGGGCAGCAGGTTTGACTACCATTGCAAGGCAGCAAAAGCAGAGGCCACCTTCTCACCTGCCTGCCCTGGGGCAGCCTTAGGTGTCCTGCTGGTTGTTTGTTTGTATCTATACTGTAGCTTGCAATGGTAATAAGTATCAGCAGTACAATATTTGTGTGTTTGTTTGAGAGTAGGCAAGAAAGGAGGATGGGCAAAGACACCAGTGGGGGAAGAGGGTGGGTGTAGAAGGAGGGGATGTAGCATGACAGAGCCCAGCCTCTTAGGCATTTCCATTCTCCACAGCATAGATGGGAAGTAATAATCAGAATAAAAGGTTGGCAGCTCATTTTTTGTGCCTAAAGCTGTGTCCAAACAATAGCTCTCCATGGCGTAAGTTCAGCTTTCATAAGCTAAACTGTTAGCGTGGGAAGCAAATGGAGCAGGTGTTTTGAAAAGACAGCTATCCTTAAAAAAAAAAGGCTCACTTCAAATTGTATACCTTATGCTGGCATACACCAGCTGCTGTCATTGTTACATCTCCACAAGCCTTTGGAGCCAGGGGTGGGGGATTTGTAGTCCTCCAGATGCTGTGGACTCCAACTCCCATCAGCCTCAGCCAGTGTGGCCAACAATCAGGGATGATGGGAACTGTAGTTCACCATCATCTGGAGGGCCACAGGTTTCCCAGTCCTGCTTCAGACTGTGCTTGCAATTGTGCTGTTTCCATGGTGTGACCTAGTTTTGAAATGGATGCCATCAAACTAACAAAACTAACAAAATGAATTTCAATAGGGACAAATGTCAGGTTCTGCACTTAGGCAGGAAGAACCAGCTGCACAAATATAAGATGAGGGACACATTGCCAGTAGTACATGTGAAAGGGATCCAGGGTTCTTGGAAGACCACAAACTTAACACGAGTCAACAATATGATGCAGCAGCAAAAAAAAAAGAAAAAAAAATTAATGCTATTCTAGGATGCATCAATAGAAGTCTAGTGTCCCGGTCAAAGGAAGTAATAAACCACACCTGGAATATTGTGTCCAGTTCTGGGCACCACCCTTTAAGAAGGATATTGACAAGCTGGAACGTGTGCAGAGGAGGGCAACCAAGATGATAATGGGTCTGGAAACCAAGCCTTATGAGGAATGGTTGAAGGACCCATGGATTCAAGTTACAAGACAGGAGATTCCAACTAAACATCAAGAAGAACTTTCTGATAGTAAGAGCTGTTCCACAGTGGAACACACTCCCACAAGAGGTGGTGGGCTCTCCTTCCTTGTATGTTTTTAAGCAGAGGCTGGATGGCCTTCTGACATGGATGCTTTAGCTGAGATTCCTGCATTGCAGGGGGTTGGACTTGATGACCCTCGTGGTCCTTTCGATTCTATGATTCCACGACTTTAATGCACAACCAACCTGGAAATGCCAGAACCGAAACAGCAGTAACCTCAAGTATGGTGTTGGAATACAATTGAACTGTACCAGATTGCACTTATTTGCATTTTCTCTCTTGATATCTGTGTCAAGAAGGAGCAAGTGAAACCCCTGTCCAGACATAAACAACTGATATGAAAAAAGCACATGATCCAGAGCTACTTCTGGAACAAGTATAAGAAAATTTGCCAAGCAATAGATGGTTGTGAGAAGGTGTTTTTTTTTGTTGTTGTTTTGTTTGCTCTGCTAATTGCTATGAGTGCAGCTTAACTAGACAGGCAGCTTTCCCAGCAATGCACACAGACGCTGGTTGAAGTCACCCTAAGCGGTTAAAAATGGGTTTTGTTTGTTGCCAGGGAACTGCATGAAGGCATTTCACAAAGAGATCTGTGCCACCAGGAAGGGAGCTGAGATCATTCTTTGGTATCACAATACTTCATAGGTTCAGCGTGCAGGCACTCATCACACAGAAGCACACAGATTTATGGGCATACATTAATGCTGGAGAAACAGACATGAAATGAGTTGCATTGCCTCATGATCAATTACTCACTTCCACATCCATGTATGTGCACTTAGACATACACCATCGAGCTCAGCTGAGGACTGCCAAAATCAATAGCAGCCTTCTGCTGTTGTGAGAAGCAGCACCCAATATAATTCCTAGTTCTGCAGAGCTATTTACAAGCACAGGAGGCCCATCATGGACTGAATCCAAGACCCTCAGTATGCTTTTAAATGATCCTTTCTTGGAACAGAGACCCACTACACCAGGCATCCTCAAACTTCGACCCTCCAGATGTTTTGGACTACAATTCCCATCTTCCCCAACCACTGGTCCTGTTAGCTAGGGCTCATGGGAGTTGTAGGCCAAAACATCTGGAGGGCTGCAGTTTGGGGATGTCTGCACTACACTCACAGAAACAATGGTGTGATTTACATTGTGCATCAAATTACGCAAACAAACACATTCCCTTGTCCACATATCTCACATGTGGTTTGCTCATCTGCATTTTAAATATAGTTAATATATAAAATCCACAAATCCCATAGTTAGGGCCTTTCCAGATGATGAGTAGGGGCAACTAGACTGTTATAAGCTAGCAATAGAAACGTGTCATGATCTAAATAGCCTGCTCAAAATACCCTTCTTAGTCCTCATCTGGATACCAGTCCCAAATGAAAGTATCATTGCAACCTTGTTGATGCTCACCTCACCATGCTATGAAAGCACGGAAGCTCCCCTGCTACTTCTTTGCAGGTAGATGACACCAATGCCAGCTTCTCGTGTCTCCAGTTGAGCACTGGAGCACGCAGCTAGATGTTTTCTGAGACAGACACCTATCCTTTCCTGTTGGGATAAGCCCAAGTGTTCACTGTGGGATGCTACCTCTGAAGGCTACACACCCCATGCTGGTCCCTGTCAACGTCATAGGTCAGACAGGAACAGGAAAGGCTGACCTGCAGATTGGGAGACAGGGATGAGCAGATACTGAAACAGTATCTGGTGATCCCACTCCAGATTTGTGAAGGCTTTGCTCCTTAGCCTTTTCTTCTCCTAAAGATGATCTGCAAGGCAGTGGAGGTTTAGGGTCAGAGTTTTCCTTCTCCTAGATGAACAACCTTCCAAGGTGGACAAGTCCCAACTTGCCTCTACATCACATGTAAATACAGCCTCCCTGACCATTGGACCCACTATTGGTCTTACCTGCTGGAGCCTTTCTTTGCATGCAGAGGACGTCCCTAACTTACCAAGGGTTTGAGACCCATTGGCTACCCACTCCTGGCTTAGCCGGCTGGTCGAAGCCATTCCCCAGGGTGTGACTGCTGCTGCATGTTGACAAGGCTTCAAATCTAAGCAGCTGGGGAAGGGAGGGGAAACTTGGGGGGGCAGTGGTCGTTGGACTTGGCCAATGATCAGGGAAGATGGGAGCTGCAGTCTAGCAACAAGAACAGGGCCACAGGCTCCCTGTTCCTGAGCTAAGGCTTGCTTTTCAGTTCTCAACAAAGAGGCAGAGAGCCAGCAGAACTGCTCATACTAATGACTCAGCCTTATTTGATTATGTTTTCTCAACTGTGTCTGTCTTAAAAGTACTGCCAATAGCTGCTGACTGCTGGTGTTATTGGAATCAATAAACTTACCCTGTTACTGTGAACTGCTTCTCTTTTTAAAAATCTACCCACTGCTCTCCTCCTATGCTTGCTAGTGTAAATCAGAGCTCAACTGCTCTGAACTCATAGGATATTAACAAGGACAAGAGTTGTAAATCAGAGGGAAAATATGCTTTTATTGCTGAGAAGGGATATTAAAAAGCCATTTGGAATAAAGGCTGGCAGGCATAAATAGAGCAGAGGCTGAAGGAAGTTAACTAAACAGGTAGATGGGCTTAATAGATAAAGTGGAAGGGAATCAGATAAATGCATGTAACCTGAGTCTCTCTGAAAAGGCAAATCTAAATGGAAAGATGTAAGGGACAGATGCAAGAAACTGCCATTCAGGTGGCTTGGGGGTTAGATAACTCCATACCCTCCAACATTTACCCTATGAAAATAGGGACGTTCTAAGGAGAAGCAAGATATTCTGGGATCAAATCAGAAATGGGGGTGGCTTCTGTAAATCCTGGACTGTCCCTGGAAAATGGAGACACATGGTGGGTGTGGAAATGTTCTGATTAATGTAACAATTCTAAGGATTGCCCCCCCCCCCATGTGAAATTTGATACCACAGCTAAGCAGCTACTCACTTTCCAGAACAATTGCCTATATTTGTGTGTATGTATCTCTCTCAATGTCCTCACCCTATTGTCTCATTTCTCCTCCATTTTCACTGTTTCTCTTCTTTCTTTGCTTTAAAACAATGCACATTTCTGCCTATGCATCCACATACTCTGCCCTACACGTAGACACCTCATTTTATTTGTTTGTTTTTCATGACATTATACAGCCCCAACGGTTTCTATATTCCCTCAGAGATGGAGGCTGCATGCAACCTGATATTTTTTCACACTCCAGTGCAAATGTAAGAGTACATAGGCGTTATTTGGGCCTCTTCAGCATGTAAAATAGCTATTAACCAAAATAACAGCCTACGGTCAAAGAGGAGGAAGCACACAGAGGCAAGCACAAAGAGTAGTTAAAGCGACATCAAGGAAGAACAAGGGGCAACAAACCATGAGGAAAGAAACTGTGAAGGACCATCTCTAAGGGGCTTTGGTGTGGACATATGGTGGGGCGGATGGGTGAAGGAATGAAGAAGAGTAAAATCAAATACAGCCACTCTCAAAGTTTGATGAAAATTGAAAGAAAGTAGGAGGTGGGGTGGGAGGTTATGAAACCCAATCTGAACATCTTGGCAAATCTGCTCCAAGGACATGAGTTACATAGCCTAAATAGTTGGAGATGGAACAGAAGCACAGACCAGGTGTGGCTTTGGTTAAAGATAGTCAGTTCTGATGAGCTACCTGAATGTAAGAGGAGAGTATTGCTTCTTGTGTGCAAATGGACCCGCAGCCCGAGTGTTCATATGCCTTGAAATCTCTTGTTGACGTGAGGGGCAAGGCAGCTACAGCTTCTCTCATGCATTACCTCCCTGATCTTGCGCTCCATCTGCTTCCCAACCATACCTGGAGTCTTGCTTGCCACAGCAGGTGTCAGAGGAGGGTTGTTGGCAGGACCAAGAAGGTAGAGGGAGGGAGATGTCACGGCTGCCCTGGTCACATCCATGCCATTTTCTGAAGCACTCTTAGGATACTTTAACAGATGTGCCTTTCCCCCAAGGCATCCTGGGAACTGCAGTTCATGAAGGGTGCTGAGAGGAGAACCCTCGCAAAGCTACAATTCCCAGCACACTTGACAAATTACAGTTCCCAGGGTGCTTTTGGAGGGAAGCCGTGACTGCTAAAGTGGTTAAATATAGGCGGTGGATGTGACCTTTGTTTACTGCTTCACTGGGAGACTTAAATAAACGTCCTCTAGGTCCCAACCTGGCAACTCTATCACAGGCAGGAAAAGAGCATGAAGGGTTGTGGGCTTTAAAAAGCAGCGTTTCCTTCCCTTTTCAGCTGTGAGAAGGACTGCAAAGCAGCCCAGCTGGGACACCTGCCTCATGAATGTGCCTTGTTCCTTTCGTCCACAACCTCCCCTCCATCCTCCAGCGTTTGCCTCTAGGTCTCCTTCATACCTTTCCGGATGCCACCATCAGCAGTGGAAGAGAAATCTCCAGCACTCAGAAGAAAGCAGGTAGCTGCTTTCTTGTTTTTGTCCCTGGTACTGGAGCGCCTCATCGGCTGGTTCTCCTCGTGAGGTGGCGAAAGAGGCTGCTCCTCGTCCGACAGCACCACGTTGGCATCGCCGTTCTGCTTGGTATCTTGGAAAGGGGAAAGAATAGGCAAAGAGGTAAGTGTTTCGGGGGGGAGGAGACTGGATCTGTACCTGCTTGGCAACTAGGGAAAGAAGCAAACAACACAGAAGGTTCTGGAAAACCTTCTGGCAGGCTCAGTGAGAGTTCGCTCCCCACAGTGTGTGATGCAATGGGCTGGCCGGCCTAGTGGTTAGAGTGTCGAGTGGGATTTAACTGAGGGAGAACTATGTACACCACCTCAAGCTCCTTGGAGAAAAATGCAGGATATAAATGCAATAAATAAATAACAGAAGTGTTGTGGCGGGGAGGCTTTTGTCCCTCAGCTCTTCTTTCACTGCCTGCCTTGCAAGCTGAGGAGTTCTGTAGAGAAAAAGAGAGGCAGTGAATCTGAAGTAAATCTTCACTTTGCTGGACAATGTTAGGCATGTGCTACCGAGAAAGCCAACATAGCATAATCAGCGCATCCATGCTTGCAGCAGGGCTTCTCCTTCCTTTTCTCCCTTGCACTTCTCTCCCAGGTTCCCACCAAGGTGGGGGGCTCTGGTGCAGATTTGGGGATATGTGCAAGGGGTTGGAGGGGAAGGAGAGAAGCCGAAGTCCCATTACAAAAGCAGGTTTTTGTTGTGCAAGCAGGTAGACCTAAGAACATAAGGTGAGACTGCTACATCAGGCCAGTGGTCCATCTAGTTCAGCATCCTGTTCTCACAGTGGCTGACCTCTGAGAAGATGCACAACGGCAAAGGTCCTGGGAGAAGATGAGGCAGGCATGGCAGCTGCACAGTATGGAGGGGAGTGGGGAAGGGGGGTGCTCTCTTGATGCTTAAGCAGCAGCCATAGTGTGGAGACTACATGGGCAGCACAGGTTAGACCAGGCATCCCCAAAGTTGGCCCTCCAGATGTTTTGGGACTACAATTCCCATCATCCCTGCCCACTGGTCCTGTTAGCTAGGGATGATGGGAGTTGTAGTCCCAAAACATCTGGAGGGCCGAGTTTGAGGATGCCTGGGTTAGACCTACCAAGTTGCAACTCCGTCATGTACTTGAAATCCCTCAGTGCTGTGGGAGACAAGGCAGTTTTCTCCCACCATCTCCCTTCAGGTTTATACCATCTGATGGTCTGGACATGATCCTGGGATGCTTCCAATACAATCTAGGATCAAATTCTTGTCTTCCAGATTTGGGTGGTGGTGGTGGGGGGTCTGCATTCAGCTCTTTCACCATTGCAAAACATACCATACCAAATGCTCCTCAATACTGTATCAAGTACTGTATTGCTATAGAAAATGTAATGCATATGGAAAATTTGACTCTAGAATGCAATGGCTTCCAGTAGCACAATGGGGCATCTCCCCCACCACTCTGCTCTGCCCTCACATGCCCCACATCCCCAATTGGTTTGTGGGTTTAGAACCCCCGGAATAGGGCACAAGGAGAGGAGAGGGCAGATGGTTCCATTAGGCAAAGAGAAATGCTTGCACTGATGGAACTCCTCCCCATAAGTCTGTAGAAAGAGAGAGAGCTTGCAGAAACTGCCTGCCAATATAGCAAATGTTACTGCTATGGCAATGGCTCTATGGTTTCTACAGAAACTGGAGTCCCCTGCAAACAGCTTTCTGTATCAGGTACTTGAAAAGCCTCGTATAAGAAGCCTCTGATGACATTCCTTCCCTACAGTCCTGTTCCAGTTCATAGACAAGTGTGCTACTCATTACCTCATACCAATGCCACAGTCTGAAGAAACTAAGTGAGCTGCTCAGCCACCATGCTCTGACGTTCTTGGATTCCTAAAGAAGGCCAGTTAGTGCCAGTTATGCTAGTTGTGTCATACCTGGTCCAATTTTCCACCAATAACAGAGCTTGCATATCCGGCCAGCTTCCTTCATCTGGGTGGCAGGATTGGCCCTTGAGAATGGCTACAATCAGCCTGCCATTGAGCCTCTTTGACAGGCCAGCCTAAAAGCATTATCCAGCCACTAACAAGATGGGAAAATCTTAAGAACAATTTGAAAGTCTGGCTTCCTGCTAGCAGTGATGTGGAGGATGAGCCAAGGACTCCCCCCCCCCCCACCGAGACCTGTGTCTGAAAGTCCTTTGTTATTATCTAAATCTAGAGAGAATCCATTCAAGGCAGATCCTCAGCAAGCATATGATGCTCCAGTTCTACTGTTATCAATGCTCATCTGAGTTCCATTCATGCCTGTGGACATGCACATGTCCAGCTCAGTTTCTTTAGGACTCATTTACGGGAAAGGCTCTTGCATGCAAATTCTTGCCTGTGTTCTGCAAAGGACAATAGAGTGCTCTCTCTCTCTCTCTCTCTCTCATCCCCTTTAAGTGGTGCTGTACACTTAGGATCATCACAGAGGTCCCAGAGCACTTCCGACTGCTAGACAGGAGCCTGCAAGAGGAATCCCTTAGGGAGCCACAGCCCTGGGCTGCAACTATGCCTCACTTAACAACAAGTGCCAGCTGCTGAAAGGGGAAAGCACTGCAACAATCAGAAACAAAACACCTGCCTGTCATGTTCACAGGCTTTCCACACACATGACACATATCAAGGGCTTCTTGGCTGACTCTGGGGTGCTGAAAAGCACCCTTTATCAATACTTCTTGCTGCAGAAAAGGTCAAATGGTTCACAATATTGAAAGTTGATGGGCAAGGAGACCGTGCATCTTCTTTTGCTTTTATATGGTCAAACTGCGCAAACTGCTTAACCTCTTTGAATCCCATGGTTCAAAGCAGTCGTGGGAAGTACCATGAACAGGGGATTGTTATGCCTCCCCCCTCCCCCCACTGTTTCCCTGTGGAATCTTGCTGCACTATTAACAGCAGCAAATAGCAGCTTTGGGGGGCAAATAGCAGCTGGGAGGGGGTGATTTTCCACTGGAAAACAGCATAAAGGGAACAGCTTAGCTCTCCCTTCTGCCCCTGCCACCAGGGCATGATCCAGATGAGGGTCCCCACAGATTCAAAAAAAAGAGAACACCCTTGGTGTAATGTCCAAAGGAGAAGCTTGCAGGACTCCCCTGAGAGAGGCATGCCAACATTGCCCCTTGCAGTGATCCATGTAAGGTACTTTCCCCTTGTGTTTCACATGATACAGACTGGCTTGGGACACTGAGATATGAGAGCAGTTATGCTGAGGATTCACTCTCTTCAGCAGTTCAGGGATCTCTGTTGGTGATTTGGCACTTGGAAAATTAGCCCTTCTTCGTGTGTCCCAACCAATTGAGAATGGGCCTTTTCTGCGGTGGCTCCATGTTTGTGGAATGCTCTCCCCAGGGAGACTTACCTGGTGCCTTTATTGCCTATCTTTAGGTGTCAGGCAAAAACATTCCTCTTCTCTCAGGTCTTCGGGTAATTAAATAATCTATGGCCTTTTAAACTGTGGGGTGTTGTTGTCCGCCCACTCTGGGCAGCTTCCAACAAAACATTAAAATACAGAAATCCATCAAACATTAAAAGCCTAATCAGGAAAAGACCCTGATGTTGTGTAAGATGGAGAGCACAAGGAGAAGGGGACGACAGAGGACGAGATGGTTGGACAGTGTTCTCGAAGCTACCAACGTGAGTTTGACCAAACTGCGGGAGGCAGTGCAAGACAGGAGTGCCTGGCGTGCTCTGGTCCATGGGGTTACGAAGAGTCGGACACGACTAAACGACCAAACCACAACAAACAGGGCTGCCTTAAGATGCCTTCTAAAGGTATGGTAATTGTTGTTGGTTTTTTATATAGTAAACTGCCCTCTGATCCTTAGATGAAGGGCAGTATAAAAATTTAATAAATAAATAAATAAAATTATTAAATAAATAGTGCAAGCAGGCAATTGGTGAAAACATATCATAATGTCTTTGATCATTGATCAAATCATTGATCATAAGGCATCTCTGCCCCCCACCAGCAAACACTAGCTAATTTTGACGCTACATGGAGCCATTAGATATTGAGAACAAAGTCATTCATTGAATAAAGCTACTTCTCATTTACATCAAAGTAGAGAATTTGGCTCAAGATCTAGCAGATAGAATGAGACCATGCTGACATGTTGACCAAGTCAGAAGCTTTGGCTAAACATATCCAGTTACCCTGATCCATAAACACAAAGGGGAACATTTAATAGAGGGACGTGCTGAGAGAATTGTTCAAAGCCAACCTCTGTTTTAACTATGAATTCAGCATCATTGTATGAGTGGCCTAGTGGAGGAACATACATGATGGAGAATCTACCTGTTTAGTCTCCGCAAGGTGTTTAGCTGCTTCTAGTCTCCTACCACCAATTTCTCTCTCTCTCTGGCTTTGGTTCAGCCCGAGATCTTGTACCTCACCTGATCTTTTTCTCTCCATCACCCCTGCTGGTGCAGCTGCCGGAGGGCTGTTATAACTCTGAATGCTGTTGCGGGGTGAGTTGCCTTCTGACTTGCAGTACGTTGGTGAATCAAGTGGCGCTGGGCGAGGTATGTGCTTCTTCTTCTTCTTTGGCAGCTTCTGCTTGGCCATCGCCAATGAATAATACATTCCAAAATTGTTGACAATAACTGGGACGGGCATGGCAATGGTAAGCACCCCCGCCAGTGCACAAAGAGCCCCCACCAGCATACCTGACCAGGTTTTGGGGTACATGTCGCCATAGCCCAATGTGGTCATGGTCACCACTGCCCACCAGAATCCAATGGGAATATTCTTAAAGTGGGTGTGCTCACTTCCACTCGGATCAGATGGCTTGGCTCCAATCCTTTCAGCGTAGTAAATCATGGTGGCAAAGATCAAAACCCCCAGAGCCAGGAAGATGATAAGTAGGAGGAACTCATTGGTACTGGCCCGAAGTGTATGGCCCAGTACCCGAAGCCCCACAAAATGGCGTGTCAACTTGAAGATCCGCAGGATCCGGACAAAGCGTACTACCCTCAGGAAGCCCAGCACATCCCGTGCAGCTTTGGATGAGAGGCCGCTGAGTCCCACCTCCAAATAGAAGGGCAAGATGGCTACAAAGTCTATGATGTTAAGAAGGTTCTTGATGAAGACCAATTTATCTGGGCAGCAAACGATGCGCACTAGGAACTCCAGAGTGAACCACAGGACACAGACTCCCTCAACATAGGTGAGGATGGGTTCCGTCTCCAGCTTTCGCATCACAAAGGTCTCAGTTGTGTTGCCCGTCACCAGTGTTTCAGTCACGTTAACATCTATGATGAAGGCTTCGTGCGTCTCCAGGCAAAAGGTTGTTATAGACGCCAGAATGAAAAAAAGCGAGGCAAAAGCAATTATCTGCAGGAGGAGGAGAAAAATAAGCTCAGTGATTAAAATGAAACAGGCCATGGGAGAAGGAAAACAATATATGTAGAAAACAACATCTCTCTCTTTCTCCAGTACACTTATTAATTGCTACAAAGAAGATACAGAATAAAGATGTGTGCTTGATTTGAACCTAGGAAGAGGCATAGGTAAAGGTGCCCCTGACTATCAGGTCAAGTCGTGTCCGACTCTGGGGTTGCGGCGCTCATCTCTCTCTATAGGCCGAGGGAGCCGGCGTTTGTCCGCAGACAGCTTCCAGGTCATGTGGCCAGCATGACAAAGCTGCTTCTGGCGAACCAGAGCAGCACAAGGAAACGCCATTTACCTTCCCGCCAGAGTGGTACCTATTTATCTACTTGCACTTTGATGTGCTTTCAAACTGCTAGGTGGGCAGGAGCTGGGACTGAGCAACAGGAGCTCACCCCGTTGCAGGGATTCGAACCGCCAACCTTCTGATCAGGAAGCCCTAGACTCTGTGGTTTAACCCACAGCGCCACCATAGCCATGATCAAATGACAAGCTTGGAGTTTTTCCTCTACCCACTTGATGTGGCCATGCTCTCTGAGGAGAGGAGGAGTCTTTTTTGAATAGATCCTCTCCTTCATGAATGAATTTCGTTTTCAGTTCCAGCCACACCCCCAACTCAGTGAGATTGATCAGTCAAAGAAGTTGGAGGGAGGAGACTGTGGAAACAGTGAGTGTTCATACCTCAAAGTTATGAGCTTGCAGGCAGGCTGTCTCCTTTTTTTTTTACCTTCAACACTATGCTAACCTTAAAGGAATAATACTAATAAGTATGTGCCAAGATTAGGCGAGAACTGAACATGCCATACTCAACTTCCTTATTGCTTTATGATGTCCTTTTTGGACCAAATTGTCGGGCAACGTGAAATTCCCATGCCTCTGATGGCAATGAAACTTGTCAGCAGTTTTGGTTTCTCCTGTATCCCAAAGGCCAGCCAGTCTCACACGCCACTGATACTAACAATAAACAGGAAGAGCTCAATTACCCAGTTGGGACTACTTGTGTGTGTTTGTGCTCCAGCCTCATTCTTGTTTGTTTTTCCCCCCTGCACATTAGTTTGCCAACCAATGCATGGATTAAAATGATTCATACTACCTAGGAGCATAATCCAAAACCCTAAACTGTGAGGCTACATGTACTACAGAATATATACAATATCTACCATTTAGATACAAGGGGATCTGTTGTGAAATTCACAGATTTTAGTTTGGCTTTTCCTGTCCACATGAGAGCAGACTAAGCCAGATTATTTGCTTGAAGGCTAAGGCTAGGCTCCTGAGTAAAACTAGTTCAGAGAGCACAGAGGAGTTTTAAGTTTCTTTTCCCCAAACAACACAACTCTCCCTGTCACTTGGCAAACTGCCTTTGCAATTGATAACTTTCCAGAAGCAAGGGCTGGCGGTTACTGGGCAAATCAGTTTTCCTCCATGGTATAGGAATAAATGCCAGATGAGTTGGCCATCTACTCAGTTGGCTTTAAAAGGGGATTAGACAAATCCACGAAAAGGCTATCAATGGCTATTAGTCATTGGCTGAGTACTAGCTCCAGTGTCGAGACAATATGCCTCGGAATGCCAGTTGCTGAGAATCCCACATCAGAAAGTTCTGTTGCGCTCCTGTCCTGCTTAGTTGACCTTTAATTCAATGTGTTTCACAGAAAGTTATCAACTGAATTTCCTGAGATTATTACTGTAAATATTTAACATATTTATTTGCATTAAACTCAGATTTAATTTTAAAGCAGGCTAGTTGTGTGTGTGTGTGTGTGTGTGTGTGTGTGTGTAGCTGGCATTAAGGCTGCAGCCAAACGTACGGTACCTGAGAGTAATTTCCACTGAAATGTAATAGAGTGGTCCTATGTATATCTGTCCACAAATATTCCTCATCCTCTCAGCTAAGTGTGTTTAGAATTAAAGAGTTACTTGAGAGATTTCAGTGGGACTTGCTACTGAATATATATGCATAGGTTTCTGCTATTCACAAGGTAATGGAAACTTTTTTAAAGCAATTAAAAAATAAGAATAGTTCAGCCTGCTTTGACACCCTGCCTCCAAAGCTGATGGCCTTTCCTTTCTACATACTAATGAAGAATTCAAACTCTTGGCTGAAGCTCCATAGTACACAAGATGTTTCTGAAAATGAATAACTGGAACAAATGTGAAATAAGCACACATGCGCGCACGCACACACACGTGTACACCATTTCTCTCAGAATAATTTGATGCTTTATTTAACAAATCAGTGCACCTAACAATTTTACCAAGCTGGTGATGAGCCTTGCAGAGCTTCTCATTTTTACTGCTTTGCCTCAGTTAACATCTAGTGATTGCATTGGATCATTGATTTTGGCTCAAGAGGAGACTCATCAGCCCTGTGATATGAAGGCAAAATGTTGATTTCATAATACTTCATGGGGTCGTGGAACAATTGCCCCAGCCCACAAGCACAACCCCATTAAATTAGCCATCTCCACTTAGATACCTGGGGTAAAGTTGATTCCCATCTGTTCTGAATGGTGGATCAACCACTATCCTAAGTGAATTTTATGAAGTAAGCCAAATTAATTCTTTGCATTTGTCTTCACATATAAGGCACATCCCTGTGCCTAACTTTCACAGGAAGGGAGTCTGAGAAACTGAGGCAAATAGTGATGTCAAGAGATGACGTTCAATGTCCTTTTGACAAAATAAAAGCTGACAAATCACTGCATCCAGGTAGCCATCACTTGAGAGTTCTTAAATAATTCAAATGTGAAACTGCTGACTTTATAATAAAAACATGTAAATTGCCCCTAAGAGCAATCTCCACACCTGCGAACTGGAAAGTGACCAATGTAACATCCATTTTTCATAAGGTATTCAACATCTGGAGAAAATGGTAGAAAACATTGTTATACAGTGGTACCTTGGTTTACAAACATAATCCGTTCTGGAGGTCAGTTTGTAAACCAAAACAGGTTGTAACCCAAGGCACGCTTTCGGCAATGGGGCCTCCCAAAAAAATTGTTCGTAATCAAAAAAAAAAAAAGGTTGTAATAATAAAAAAATTGCAAACTGGGACATGCACTTCCGGGTTTGACTTGTTTGTAATCCAAAACATATGCAAACCAAGATGTATGCAAACCAAGGTACCACTGTGCAAAATTACCAAACATGCAGAAGAAATATCCTTGCTGAAGCAGAACCAGCATGGCTTCCACAAGGGAAAGTCCTGCCTTAATAACCTACCAGAGTTCTTCAATAATGTCAACAGGCATATAGAAGTGATCCAGCGGACACTGTCTACTTAGACCAGGCACCCACAAATTGCGGCCCTCCAGATGTTTTGGCCTACAACTCCCATGATCTCTAGCTAACAAAACCAGTGGTCAGGGATGATGGGAGTTGTAGTCCAAAACATCTGGAGGGCCGAAGTTTGGGGATGCCTGACTTAGACTCTCAGATAGCTTTTGACAAAGTACCTCATCTCACCATAGAATCCTGAGTAGGCTTAGCAGTCGTGGAATAAGAGAGGGTCAGTAACTGGTTAAAAAATATGAAGCAGAGAGTATGGATAAACAGAGGGATATAGAAAGCACAGGCTCCCAAGCACCACCATTGGAACCTGTGCTTTTAAACTTGTCCATAGATGATCTAGTGTTCCTGAGCAGTGAGGAAACCTGCTGACAATACCAGATTGTTTAGGGTGGTTAAAACAAAGCAAACAGAGATTGTGAAGAGCTCCAGTAGGATCTCCCCAAACTGGGTGAATGAGTAGTAAAATTGGAAATACAATTCAATGTAAGCAAGTGTAAAGTGATGCACATTGCAGGAGTGGGGAAACGCCTTAATTTCACATATATAGTGCGCTTGTTCCTGTTTTCTAGACCATGTGCTTTCTTGATTACACATAGAGTCATTGAAGCCTCTTCCTGTGGCTTGTATATGCATTGCTGGCATGTTCGTTTCCTCTTTTGGTGGTTTTAGCCACTCAGGTGGAATCTACACACGTTTTAAAAAGCTGTGAAAATGCTTTTTTTTTTAATAAAAAAAGTTTTGAAAGAATTTATTGAATTTTCCCTAGCTCACCATCGCAATCTAGCGTCACATTTCTATATTGCACTTCACAACACACTTAAAAGGTTCTATTTACAGCTGTATAGCTGAGTCCTCATTGTAATTTCTAGGGCTGCCCCCCGTCTCCTTCAACAGCAACAGTAGCTAACATGATTGACACTCTTACTAAGCATGATGGGCTCTTTTTGTTACATTTCTGTGCAGAGAAAAGAAGAAGAGGAAGAGGAATTAAACCCCACCACCACCACCACCACCACCACATTATTGTAATTGTCTCTCTTTGGCCTGGGGTATATTCCAGGTGTGGAAGTGTCATTTTGGTGGAGCCAAGCCTTTTCAGGTATTGTTCCTCCTCTTCTGTTTCTATGCAGCATGCAATGCAAGAAAAACAGTCTAGCAGCTTTATTTATTATCTCATTCCCACCCTTCTGTTACTCCGAGGAACTTAAGGGACATACACCCACACACCCCAATGTTTCTCCTCATAACAAGTCTGCAATATAGTTTAAGCTGACAGAGCACAACTAGGCCAAGGCTGCCTAGTGAACTTCATAGCTGAGTGGGGAACTGACCCTTGATCTCCCCTTGTCTGTGCCTAGTCTGACACAATTACCACAATATCACACTGGCCAACGCTGTCGGATCCTAGTATCTCTGCTACTACTGAAACATTTGCCTTCTAGTGGCAGGCAGAGTGTGAGCAAAGGACCTCTGCATGAATTCCTGGCGAGCTCTGCCCACTACACAGCTCTGCCTTTACTGTTCTTCACAGTCCACAAGTGAGTCAGGATGCAAAATTATGTCTGGCTGTGAGCAGCAGAAATTAAGGTGGGAGATCTGCTTTCATTTGGGGCTTTTAAACTCTGCTCACTCCTGCTGAGCAGACTGCTGCAATGTTTCATGTCCATGATTACAGCTGTTTGTGTAAGTCTCTAGCATGCCATGCCTTTGTTCATCACCACAGGGGTACAGGGCTCCTTCCCAGCACAAAGCGCCAATTCCTACTGTTACTCCAAAGTCAGCTGCTTCCTGCAGCCAAAGCCGCTTTCTCTGCATTTTGTATGGAGGAATCAATTGTGCTGAGGGACTTCCTAACTAGAGTTAGTGTAATTCCGGAAGAAGCGTGAACTCTGTCGTTGCCCTGTGCCTCATTGCCCACTTAGTGTTCTGATAAATATCTTCCATAAGTGTGTGCGGGGGAAAACAGCTCTCAAAACCCATCCTTCAGAAGCCAATGCCACAGCAGGGATGCTGAGCTCCAGCCAAAGCACCAATACAACTGTCACTTTGGGTGATGATGCCACAGGCTCCTCCCCTTCACAGCACAACCTTATAGACCAAGATGTCTCATGGTGTTGGTTTGTGGCAGGAGGGAGAGATTGGGGGCAGACTAAGAGTAATGGGGTCCAGCCAGAAATGGGGCCTGTCTGGGTCAAAAAGGCTGAGATTCAACAAGCTGATCCCAATGCCATCTGCTTGAAAAACCCAGACATTCTTGCTTTCCAGGGAAGCATGAATAATATTGATTACAATGAACAACATGGCCACAAAGGACTGTCTTTTGCTCCTCACGTTTTCATACAATTACATGCAAAGGGCAACATCTTTTGAGCAGGAACACTGAAGTAGTGAGGCTGAGTGACATCACTTTTGTACCTTTCTCCTTATGTTGTCTTAGTCAAGAAAAATACAGAATTATTATTAACAAACAACAACAACATTTTCTGCCCTGAGAAAGCAAATCAAAACATCATGTACCCAATGAAGAACAAGGGTTAATAAGGCCAGTTGAGGCCAGCTAGAATTTATTCCAGTGATGAAAAAGATGGAATCTATGGCGGTCTTTGGAAAGTCATGCCTTAGTGGACAACAAAGATCAGAGATATAGTTTCTGAGACAAACAATGCATTGACACTTGTTTCTTTCAAAGCAGGATTCCATTAAGGGGAGGGGGAGTTATTTCTACACCACCTAAATGAAGCGCAAGGGCACTTTCTAAGACAAACCATTCATATTTCATGAACCATTTAAAACACCCTTCTCAACACTAGTATGTAACATTAGCAGTACCGGATACTTAGCTGATACAAATTGAGATAATCTTGCTGGAAGTATTGAGAGCTTGAAATGAGTTGAACAGCATCTCATCATTCAACATGAGTTGAACAGCACCTGTTTATACCATATGAGGATCCTTATCACAGTTATAAGGAAGTTTGGAGATGGGGGTAAATAAAGTTTCCTGGGTCAACTGCACTCAGCTTCCCCAGAGTACAGCACAGTCCGCCAGGTCATGCCATCTAGCTAATGCCTGCCAAATCTTAATACATATCCTCTCCCTTTTAATTTAAATGCTTTTCGAAGCCATTCTTCTATGGCCCTGTGCCTTGGTCCCTGGGAGAGGACAGTCACATTTCCTGCCAGATTCTCCATCTGGCAGTGACAGTGAGAACCCCTTAGCTTTCCTTTCTCCAAGAAACTGAAACCTTCACCAAAAAAAAACAGGTACTAAGATATTTTCATGGGGTGCAATGACTGGGCTGATCATATTCTTAAATGGTTTGCAGGGAGAAGGTAGGGACAGATGTACTTATCACTACATTGGGGCTGATTTTTAAGTTTCTAGCTCTGATAATCGTATCATCGGGCATCACCGAGGTCAATGGCTGGGGAAAGCATTTTCCAGGAGAAGACGAGAGACAGGCGAATGCAGTGTGGGAAAATCCCTGGAGGCTGTTTTCAGCAAGTCTATTTTGGACCCTCTCATAAATTGAGAGGAGCTTTGGAAATCTAAGACCTTTGAGACTACAGAAGGGGCCTGTAATGCCATCTTTGGAATGTGTTGTTTCAGGATTTGGCTGTTTGGCTGGAAGAAAACATGTTGGATGGATGTGCATACCTGCAATGGAGGATAATGTTTCATGCAGCTGATGAAGTGGACCCCAATCCATGAATGTTTATGCCCACCAAAACCTGTAAGTCTTTAAGGTGCCAAAAGAGTATTTGCTGCTTATGATGGTTATAGAGAGTCCAACCCCCCACCAACGCACACATTTTAATGTGAACTCTGCCAGGATCTAGGCTGAGCTCAGAGTGTTCCCTTGCATTTTTTACACCTCTAAATGCCAGCAATGCTTCTGCATGTGAGGCAGAGAGAGCTAAGAGTATATGTGCCAGCATTTACATGATAGGTGTGACTAAGGAACCAGAGATATGAACCACTACTTCTTGAGCATAAAAGCAAGAGCGTATGGCTGGATGTGAATAATGCATTTGATTTATGCGTACATTAAAAAGCAAAAGCATGTGGAGATTGCCTCTATTAATTTGTGTGGGTTTGAATGGGAATGAAGTGGGTGTGTCTCCATCAGCACACATGAAAAAGTATCTCTCAAAGCGAAAAAGCAGGCAAGTAGCAGGTGGCTTCCCATCAGGCTGTATTTCTTGTTCCAGAACTTGCAAACAGGTAGCAATGGCAGATATCACTAATCTGCTTGCAAGTTAGAATTCTAAGAGATGAAAAGTAAATTTACTGCTATCATGGGTGAAACCAGGGGGTCGCATCACAGCTTCCTTAAACAAAAGGAAGGCTTGTTTTTGAATAGCAGATCAAAGAGGACAATAAATAGAAAGAAAAGTTGGGTCGGGTCATCAAGGGCATCCTCCCACCCCCAGCTTCTTCTTTCTTTGGCTGCTTAACACATGAATTTCTGTGCACATGGATGTAAGCGAGTCAAGAGAGATGTGTGAAAGGGCACATGTAAGTCAGTGGTGAACCTGGGAGAAGCATAGGGGGGAAATATATAGGTCAGTGGTTCCTAATCTGCTAAGTACTACAGACTCCTGTTTTTCAAAAGTCATGGACCCACTACTTATGAAAATTTTGATCTCTCCATGGTAGTTTTTGTTATGTGATCCCCACTGATAGAGGTAATTGTTACTGGGCTTTCCTAAAAATATTTTAGATCTTGAATCCCATGAGTGGAAGAGGGGACAGCATGCGTAATGTTGGGACAGACTGCACCAAGGTTGCCTTGGGAATCTGAAGGCCTTGTGTTTGCCTACTGAGAGTTGTGCTGGGAAGATCATTGTCTGGGGTGGGGGGCAAGCCACATCCAGGGTCTCTCCATGCAAATTCAGGGATGCTGTTTTACTCCTCTAGGTGTGTGTATAAAAAGAAAAGAAGCACACAGAGAAAGAGAAAATAAGAACGGAGACACTTCCCTCTCACTTTGTGTCAGCAAGGGAGAGCAAGGAGAGAAGGTCACATGAAGGGAAAGAGGAAGAGAAAATAGCAGCGAATGAACAGGAGGGTCATCACAAAGAAAAGAAAGAAACTCGAATCAAAAGCCTTCAAGAGTGGATGAAATCCCATACTGCCCATAACAAAAATGTCTCAAACTGAATGTAACTCATGGAAATCATTTAATAAAAATATTTTGAAACAAATTTTAAAAATGCAATGTGAAGCAATTGTTGTGTCTGGAGAGAAACAGAAGGCATAACAATGGGATGGCACAGGAAGGGTAACTGAGAGGCGAGGACCCAGTCAAACCTTTGTGGGTCTGGCCAGTGTGTGGAGAGCCCCCCCCCGCTCTCATAGGTGCCCCCACCATTTCCCCATCAACTCACCCTGGCTGCCCGGGATGAATAGGGATCCTCAAAGAGTGCCCACATCCGGGGCTGCCAGCTGCGGCAACAGCCTCCTGCTCCCGTGGCCCCCGGTGGCCTGTCGTCCATGCCCAGGCGCTGCAGAGACATTTCCCGGGCTCCTTCTTCCTCGTTCTCCTCGCCAGCCCCGCCAGCCCCGGGCTCCGGGCTCTCGAAGATATCCAAGGCTTCCTCGGCATCGCGGTGCTGCCGGTAGGTCATCCAGCAGCAGGGCTCCACGTCGGTCTCGTCGATGCCCCAGTAGGTGAGCTCCTCTTCGAAGAGGGGCCCGCAGATGTCGGCGGGGCAGTGCAGCTTGCCCGTCCGGTAGTAGTTCAGCACGTAGGAGAAGATGCCTGGGTGGCGGTCGAAGAAGAACTCCTTGCTCTGCCCGTCGAAGTCGAAGTTGCTCTGGGCGTCTGGGTCGGCCAGCCAGGCCAGGCGGGTGCCTGGCAGGGTGCGCAAGGTGCTCTTGTACGTCTCATGCCGGGTGCCCCCCACGTTGATAGTGATCTTGTCCGACTCTTCGCATTTGGCCATCTCTTCCTTCAGGCATGTTTTGGACGGTGGCTTGTTCCCGGATTTGCGCCCGCGGTAAGAGGAGACACACACCGAGCTGATCATAGATCAGGTTAGGTGGCCCGCAGGTGCCCTCCGATGACCCTTCCCGTCTGGCAAGGAGCTGCGCTGGGCGGCTGGACGAGGGCGCGAGCTCTCGATCTCTTCCTGGCAGGCAGGCAGGCAGGCGCGGTGGGTCTCAGAGGTGGGCCGGGACTAGCATTCAGCTCGGAGCAGGCACCGTCCTCCGAGAGAGAGGGGGAGAGCGTCTTTGTGTGCGCGCGTGTCTCTGTGTGTGCGTGCGTGGAGGAGGCCAACGGGAAGTCTTCTGCTCCTCAGCCACCGAGCAGCAACAAGTGCCTCGACGGAGAGGGAGCCGAAGATCAGACACGGAAGGAAAGGGGCCTGCCGGGCGAGCCGGAGAGCTACAGGATTCGGCCCACCTGCTTTGAGGCAGAACTGAAAGCAGATGGCAACGGAACTGGTGCGCGCTTGTTTATCGAGGGCACAGGAGTCTGGTAAAGAAAAACACCGTGTTAGGAACAAATCAGACGGATATTGCAGCAGCAGGAACAGAAGGAGGAGGAAATCATCTCCTCTCCTCTTTTCTCTCTTCTGGTCCTCAGCAGGTTGCTGAGTCTTCCCAAAGAGGGCTTGACTCGACTTTAAAACTTTGAAAGAGCTCCAGTGTTGGATTCCCACGCTGGTTCTCTCTCTCTCTCTCCACAGATCAGCAAACAACTCTCACTCCCGGGGTCTCGCCTTTCCTGCCGTCTTGGCTTGCCAAGCTTCGCCTTGGCTCCCAGGCAGCTCAGACGCGCAATCAAGAAACAAACAAGCAAATCATGGACGTCTCCCGCGCTCTACCGTAGGAAGGAGCCGCTGCCGCTGCCGCTGCCGCTGCCGCTGCCGCCGCTTATTTCCTAGACGTGAGCCGCCGGGCGAGGAAAGCCGAGCGAACCAGGCGCGCCATCCGCCGCTGCTTCTGCTTGGCTGAGCTGGTTCCCCTCCAGCAACCCCCAGGGAAGGAGAGAGGGGCGCGCGGCGTCCGCGATGTCCAAGCAAGGCTGACTTTCCTCTCGCCTTTCCTCCACCTGATGAGAAGCAGCTTCAAGCTCCCGGCAAGAGGCGCTTTCTGTCCGAGGTGGCCGTCGTCGGGTCCAGGTGGGACTGCACTTTCCTCACAGCTCCTGCGGAGAGAGACGGCGAAGGGTCTTGCCGGCCTTCAGGTGCGCCTGCGAAAGAACTGGAGGAAGCCGAGCCCGCTCCGAGCTGCCTCATGGTCGGATGGTGGGAGGGCGAGAGGGAGGGAGGGAGGGAGGGAGGGAGGAAGCACCGCGCACCGCCTGGGCGACTTGGCCTCTTTCTTGCCACCCCTCTCCTCCGACAGGGCTGGGAGGCGCAGCCTGCAAGGGGGGGGGGCTGGTCACCAGGGGCAACTGGGGGGCCGCCCAGAAGTTGGGGGCGAGAGGAGAGGGGCCATGGACAGCTGCAGCCCGAGTTGTGCTCCCCACGCCAGGCGCTCTGTTGCGCGATGCCCGGCGGCGTCGAGGCTCCACGGAAGAGCCGGAGCGCACAGCCTCCTCCTGGCCTTCGGAAGGAGGCAGTCGAAGGAGGCGGGAGCATTTCGCCTCTTTGTCCAGAGGGGGCGCTCTGCGGAGGGCAGCGCGAGCAGGACGGCTCCGGCGGCTCCGCAGCCAGTGGCTTCCCGCCGCCTGTTGCCCGGATACTGGGCGCTTCAATTCCCAGCCCGGCTGGGCTGGGCTCGTCTCCCTCGCCTCGCAGGAGCTGCGCGGGGAGAGATTAACCCCGTCGGTGCCTGCGCGGTTTGACAGCTCCGGCGCCGGAGGGGGTGTGGACGGGGCGGGGCTGCCTGAGCTCTTCGGCGCGGCTTCCTCCTCCGGAGGGGGGGCAACTCGAGACGGGGAACAAGCTGCCCTCGGAAGGGAGGGGCGAGCTGATGCGGAGAGTCCTATTTGGGGTCGGAGTGTAAAGGAGCGCTGGCATGAGAGAGGGGGAGAGCGAGGCCATCCCAACCCCCCACCACCACCACCAGTGTAAATTTTCCGGCATTCAGATTCAGAGGAGGAAGTTGCGGTCGTGAGAAAGAGGGGGAAGGAGGGTCGTCCTCCCCCCAAAAAAACATCACGTGGGTCACACAACGGCACCTTTCGGTGTCTCAGAGGAAGCACCTTCAACGTGGCGAACATCCTGCTTTGCCGGCCCTCAGCTGGAGGTTCTGAGAATGGGGCATCCCAGCTCCCAGCCCCAGGATGGCATGTGAAAGCAAAGTCTAAGTAGGAGAACACACGCTTGCATGCCTAGAGGTCCCAGTTTCAATCCTTGGTCTATCTGGGTGGGGAGTTGGAAAAGTCTTCAGTCCGAAATCCTAGATATCCGTTAACCAAGCCGTGTAGACAAGGCTGTACTAGATGGATCAATAGTCTTGACTAGGTTATAAGGCTTCTTCCTCTGTATCTATGACCCGGAGTCCCTCTGGATGAGCTGTTTATTGAACGGCTATTTGCTTGTACAAAAATCATAGGGACGTTGGATTCTTTCTGGTCTTTCTTGGGAGTTTGTTCTGATTTGTTTGTGGGACAGTTATAGGACAATGAGCATCCACCCTGATTTGCTTGCAGGGTGTTCCCACGTCTTCCTGTTAGTCATTCATTCATCCCATGCTTTTCAAAGCATTTCCCAAACTGCATAATAATAATAATAATAATAATAATAATAATAATAATAATAATAACCGATTCGTTTTTAAAGAAGATTTGTTGCACTAGGGCAATGAAACCCCTTTAATCCACTTCAACTGTGCAAACTTAAAGTAGCAATGTGCACTTGAATCCCTCCCCCTCAATAATGACAGTTTGGAGGCAGTATCAATCTTGTGTCCAGAGCCCCCTTGGCCAATTCACCAGTCTCTGCTGTTTTCAAGCCTGAGAGTTGTATATAGGGAAAGGGTGGGCAGACTTCAGGCTTGTGAGATCTACTTTGTTCTTCCAATAGAACCCCAAGATCTGACATCTAGAGTCAGGTGCAAAAGACAGACAGTCAGCATTAAAAGAACAGGGTGCCTCTGAGCACATTCTGAACCTAGGGATTGGTTTCCAGAACCAGAAAAGAGCTGAGCTCTCTGGCTTTCACACAACCCCACCCCACCCCACCCCTGATTCAGCAGCCAAATTTAGGTGGAATGAATAGTTTTGTTCTGGCTGTAGTTAAACACTTGAAGGTCAGAACCTCTTGCCAATCTACTGCAAACCACCCAGAAATCTATCAGTAGATCCTGATCTGCCCACCTATGATATAGTCTTTAAGTGGGCATGTATTATCTACTTAGCGAAGCAAAACATTGATGCTGAAAGGGCCTTGTGCAGCTTAACCCTGTTATGCAAAATTACTCAAGGGAAGCCCCATCGGACTCAGCAAAATTTGTTTCTAAGGTGACATGTTTGTTGAGCATTCATTCTGATTTGTTCACAGGAAGGTTGGTTAGACAGTTGGTTGACTACCTCACAAGCATTTGTTCTGATTTGTTTTCAGGGAGGTTAAATACACTTTCCAGTATATTTCCCTGTCACTTTATTATTTGCATATAGTCCAATCTTTGGGAAAGTGAAGTGGGTTTGTTGTGCAAACCAACCCCCAGTTAGCTGTGATCATGCAACCTGAATTTGCCAGTATGTGTTTGAATCCCACTCAAAAATAGCAACAGTCTGGAAGCTCCCTAGGCCAATGTGCCTCAACTCTGATTCAACTGTAGCTGTTATTACCCCCGACTGTTCCCCTGCTGGCAAGAAAAAGAGTGTGTCTTCTCGCATATGATTTGTGTACCACTGTGTGTGTGCTATTAATGTGGACTAGGAAAGCGTTTCCTCTATTTAAATCTAATGGGCACTTGAGTTGATGTAAGATTTATAATTACGTGCAAACTGCAGACACAGAGAAAAGAAAAATCACTTTAAAAGAAGAATTCTATACACCAATTATGCTGGGTAGGGAGAGACGCACTGCTGCTACATTGGCAGAACAGCTGCTGGGTTCAGCTGGAGAAAACATGCAACACACACACACACACACACACACACACACTACATCCAAAAATGGTGTGAAAACAACAGGTGCCCCCCATCCCTGTAAATACTGCCAAAACCCACCAATTAGGAACTTTGCTAGTGATGATGCCTGCATACAACCCACACAAAGAGAGGACCAATAAACTCACAATGATGGGATACATCACAAGATGCACAATGATGCCAGAGCATCCCCAATTCACCACTCCCAGCACCTCAGGCAGCCAGAGGCAGAGCAAGGTGGGTGCAGCCCGTCCCAGGTGCCATCCCTGAGGGGGGCGGTGGCATCGCCGCGCTTGTGGCAGGTGACGCACCCCCGGGAGGCTCATGGTGGGTGTCCACGTATCCCTACACCCCCCAGGACGCTCGCCCCGCATCCTGTGACATTCACCCTACCCCCGCGGGGCACACCACTCCCGATGCCAGAGCACCTAGCTCCACCTCTGCAGGCAGCAATGACCCTCAACTGCCAGTCTCCAGGCAGGAATGGGTTCAAATCCCCTTATGCTCCTCCCTGGCATAGGTTTGGAGGGCAGCACCCAAAAAGGGAAGGAAGGAGAGACCACATGACACAGTATCCCCACAGCTACCTGGGCGGGATGCTGAGCACACACAGCCCTCATAAGAAACTAAGTTCTGCTGGATCAGGCCAGAGTCCCATCTAGTCTAGCATTCTGTTGTTCCAGTGACCAACCAGATGCCTTTAGGAAACCTGCAAGCAGGGCACAAATGGAACAGCCCTCTCCCTACTTACCATTCCTTGCAATTGGTATTCGGATGCATACTGCATCTGACAGTGGAGGCAGAACATAACTATCATGGCTAGTAGCCACTGCTAGTCTTATCCTCCATGAATTTCTCACCTTGTGGGAGCAAATTCCATTGTTTAACTGTGCTCTGCATGAATAAGTACTTTCTTTTCTCTATCCTGAATCTTCCAACGTTCAGCTTCAATGGACACCTCTGAGTAGGCTATTATGAGAGAGGGAGAAAAACTTCTCTCTGCCTACTTGCTCCTAATGGTGCATAGTGAAAATTCTGCTTCATGTATAAAACTGAGCCTTTCTTCCAGGTAAATATCCCTCCCACCCACCCAACTCAGACTTCTCTAGGAAGCCTTGCTGGAAATTGGAAGTTCCATATTTTAGAGATGATGAGTTTCACAGATGGAGTAAATTCTCTAGAGTAAAACACAAGAAGATAAGAGGAGCCTGCTGGATCAGGCCAATGGCTCATCCAGTCCAGCATCATGTTCTCACAGTGGCCAACCAGATGCCTGTGTGAAACCCACAAGCAGGATCCGAGCATAAGAGCCCTCTCCCCTCTTGCAGTTTTCAGCAACTGGTATTCAGAAGTATACTTCCTCCAGTTGTGGAAGCAGAGCATAACCATTGTGGCTAGTAGCTTGCTGTTGGGCGTATTCAATATTATAAAAGGTAAAGGTAAAGGGACCCCTGACCATTAGGTCCAGTCGTGACCGACTCTGGGGTTGCGCGCTCATCTCGCATTATTGGCCGAGGGAGCCGGCGTATAGCTTCCGGTCATGTGGCCAGCATGACAAAGCTGCTTCTGGCAAACCAGAGCAGCACATGGAAACACCGTTTACCTTCCCGCTGTAGCGGTTCCTATTTATCTACTTGCATTTTGACGTGCTTTCGAACTGCTAGGTTGGCAGGAGCTGGGACCAAGCAACGGGAGCTCACCCCGTCACAGGGATTCGAACCGCCGACCTTCTGATCAGCAAGCCCTAGGCTCAGTGATTTAACCACAGCGCCACCTGGGTCCCTATTCAATATTATACTGCACCCCAAAAAACTGTATATTTTGAGAGTATATTTTGTGTGTGTTTCTGAAAATTGTAGCAATGTTATCAACACAGATCTATTACCTTGTTGTTGTTGTTGTTGTTGTTGTTGTTGTTGTTGTTTTAGCAAATGGGCTTATTTCTGTGACATCTATGCATTAATACTTGGCCCCACTGAATTAATGCTCAGTCAGGTATAAAGTTGACCAGAGGAAGAGGATCTGTGGTCCTCCAGATGTTGTGGGACTCCAGCTCCCAGCAGCCCCAGCAAGCATGGCCAATGGTCAAAGATGATGGGAGGTGGGGTTTATCATCTATAAGATGATATTTTGATTTCCCAGAGAGCACTTTTTGCTTCTCCCCATTGAGTACCTGCCTGCTTAAGTGCAATTCCCTACCCCAGATTGCCTCATACTTTGGGCTTATTTCCATCACCAAAAGAAAGTAGGGTTGTTTTTTCTTAGGAGCCTGGGAAATGGAAGGAATTAAATCAGCAGAGCAAGGACTAGCAATCCAGCCAGGCACAGTCTCTGCATTTAGAGCTGCAGTTATGCTCTCTGTTCGCACATTTGGAATGATGCTCCATCAGCCAATGCTATCTGCTGTTAGGGGTACAGAGCTCAGCCCCCAAACTAAAGAAAGTGACAGCCTGTAACACTGTTATAATTAAGGCAAAAATCATTGCTATGATGAATGGATTAGGCATAGATTTTCTACCCCAAATACCGTGGTTAACTAATTGGCTAATCTCAAGAAACAGCAACAAAAACATGAAACATTAAAAGGGAGCCGGTGTAATTGGGAAGATTCCAAAGTCTTTATCAAATTATCTCTCATTTCTAATTATTAGTGGTGCTGCTCTGCTTTATTTGGGCTGCCAAAGCATTGCACTCCACTACCAACATAAAGCAAGGATAATGCCTTGATAATTAACCTGTATCAAGGCAGCAGAGATTATGGACAGTCAGGGGAGTGGGGGGGGTGGGGGGACAGGATGAAGGATCCACCCCATTGTCAGGGTGATAGCAAGAACCAATACAGGTCCAGAGTAGGATTGGTTTTGTATGTATATGTGTGGGGTGAGGTTGAGGGGTTCATCCAAATTTGGGGTGTCATTGTGACCAAAACTCTTAAGATAGACACAAACGGAGGGAGTTAATAATTATGGGGAGGAGCTTACAATTGCAGTGGGATGTTCCTCCTGCTTCTTTTGAACTGTTTTCTTCTTTTTGGTAAGATTATAAAAGCTGGCAGCTTTGATAGTGTAGCCGCAATGTTCTGATGGCCACCCATGTGCTATGGCAGCAGTTGACAAAGGAGGCAATTTTAGACAAAGTTAAAGAAAAGCAGGAAGGAACTGGAAAGAAAAGAGCAGGAAGGATAAGAACTGCCCCCACTACAATTGCAAGCCCCCCCCCAAAAAAAAACTATTTGGGAGTTATTTTAGGACCCAAATTGCAACCTCCTTCATTGGGAGAAAAAAGCCCCCCCCCCAATTCATCACCCACAGATGGAGTGATGAATTGAGAGAGCAATGGTTTAGGGCTCACCCTTTTGCCCAGGAATAGTAGCACAAAGCTTTGCAGGACCACGGACAGATCCAGACCCACTCCACTGGCTGAGAAGTGGAAGTCCTTAAAGAGACAGCCCTAGGCCTGGAGTCGAGCACTTTAGCACCTTCCCTTTCCCCACTTGGCGTGTTCTGTCTGCCAGTAAGCAGGCAGTGAATACTAGTAAACAGTTCTCACCGTGTTCCACCCTCAAAGAAGCTGAATTGTGGAATTGTGGAAGTCAATTGAGCTATGCTGGTTAACAGCTGTTGAGGCTACGGCTATCTGTTCCTAAAGTAACGGGGTGATATTATCCTGAAATCCTTCAGAAACCACATCAGATTGTCACAGTAAAAAACATTTGGCTCTCTTCTGGTACACAATGTAAGGCGTCTATGCTTTTTGTGCCAAAGTAACAAAAATGCCAACGTATTGGAAAGGGAGGAAATCAACAAGATTAGAGGAGCTTTGCCCAGTTCCCATGGAGCAGGGAGACATCTTGTGCTTATACCAACACCACAGTGGTGTCACTTCTTTCACCAATCTGGTTCTCCCAAGGATGAGGCTGCTGTTAGTGCAGAACTCTTCCGACAATTTCTGTAGAATCAATCAGAAATGAAAGTCCCTGTTCTCGGCATTTTAACCCTAATAACATGACCACACTGTGTTCCACATTAGAAACAACTTGGCAGGAAAATATTTCCCTGTGGTTTGATGCTGTAAGTGATGGACATGCATGCAGAAATCAGCCTGCACACCACAAGCCTAGGCATGTTTCCCTGGAGCAGTGGGGCAGTTAGGAAATTTTACATTCTGGAATCAGTGGCAACCCTACTTCCCAACACTGGGCACTGAACAGTGGATTTTTATCAATTAGCATTTGACACCACTTGATACATCCTCTTGAATCAGTTGTCTTTGCCAGAGCAAGAGGATGTCCTTTACCTGTAGGAACATCTAGGACAGGCAGAAATGGGCTCTTACCTGGATATACTGCTGGGACAAAAGAACTGTCAGTGCTATGCTGCTGTGTGTTGCAATGTAGGCTGTGTGCTGGGCATGTGCCCCCATTGTCATGAGTTCATTGGCTCCCTCTAAGTTTGGGCAGCATGTGAGTCCAGCGGCTGCTTTCCAGTTGGTGTGTACAGGTCCTTCTTGGTGGTGATAACCTATTTGTGGAATGCCCACCCCGGAGAGGTCTTCCTGTCTCCCTCATTATTGACTTGCAGGAGAAATCTAAAAACATACCTGTTTACCCAGGATGGGTAATAGATACTGGCCATGGCAACTATAACATTAATAACCAAGTGTATTGGTTTTAAATGTTTTTAGAAGTTCTAAATGTTTTTAAAGTGCTTTTTGTTTTTTAAAGTTGTTTTTAAAGTGCTTTCTGGTTTTTTTGAAAAAAAATGTTTTTAAGTGTTTTAAATGTGTTTCATTTTAAATTGTATTGTTTTTACCTCTTGATGCTTGCCACCCTGGGCTCCTTTGTGGTGAAGGGAGGGATACAAAATTAATAATACAAATTTGAGCATATTATACCAATACTGGTCCAACGGCACTAGCTACCAATTAGTTTCCGGGCCCAACTCAAAGTGCTGGTTTTGACCTATAAAGCCTTAAATGGCTCAGGATTGCAATACCCCAAGGACCGCCTCTTTCCATATGAACCTACCTGGACCCTGAGATCACCCTCAGAGGCCCTCCTTCATGTGCCTCGTCCTCGAGAGGTCCAAAGGGTGGCAACATGAGAATGGGCCTTCTCTGCAGTGGCTCCCCATCTGTGGAATGCCCTCCCCAGGGAAGTTCGCCTGCAGTCTTCATTAAACACCTTGAGGCACCAGGCAAAAACATTTCTTTTTAACCAGGCCTTTGGTTGATCTGATTTACATCCTATGCCCTTTTAAAAATGTGCTTTTTAGGGGGAGGCTATTGGGTTGTTATTATTTTTATTATGTATTTTGTGGTTTTATATCTTGATTTCATTCTGTGAACCGCCCTGAGACCCCCGGGTATAGGGCGGTATATAAATTAAATAAACAAAACAAAACAAACAAACAAAAATTGCAAGCATAATCCACAATTTCTGGACACTGATGGAGTTTCTAGGGACCCCGCGGTGTGCAGGTGTGTTGAATGCCTGCCACTTTGATGCCATTGTTTGTTTGTTTTTTTACATTTTCTGATTGTGTTCCCCCCCCACCCCCCTCCTTGGCCTAGCATGCACTGGATATGACAGCTGTTCTGTTGATGTAGCAGCACCATCTCTCCAGTCCTGGTGTGATCGGAATAAAGGATTTCTTTGTGAGTTAAAGAGTTGTGCACCGGGCCATACCCTTCTTTCCCCAAGAGCTTAACGACAAGTGCTCCCCAATGACCTGGCATTATGTACAAGCAAAAAAGGAGACCCAGGAGACATTGCATGGTAATAAAGAAGAAACTCTTTTAATTGCAGGCTGCTGTGGAGTTGTTACAGTATTTCTCCCATACAACAGAATTCTCCCGCTGACACAGGGTGCATATGGTGCTTACACTGGCTACACTGTATATGAGACAAATCACTACAATCTGTGCTGCTGTTTTTATTTCTATAGTAAAGTTTCATCAGAGACATGTACTTTCCACGTTTTTCATTGCATGAAAGTTTAGAAAACTCACCAGTGCCACCACACCTGCTCCAAGTTCTGCTTTCGTCGCTGCAGTTAGAGGCATCCCAGTTAGGGATTTAGGGCCCAGCAATTGAGGCCAGCCTGTCAGGCATTGGGTGCTAGGCTCAAATGCACCCTCTCCCTGCCTCTTTCCCCCAGGACACCCGAGTTGTCTTCAGGCTAACAATACTACTTGCATCTATCTCTTGGGGCTTGATATGAAGTCAATGGATATTTGTATTCCACTGCTGAATCGGGCCTTTGGTTGCCAAACAACTTCCACAGTGGATTCTGGGAAACCTCCGCCATTCTGCCAAGTTATCAATAGCACAGTATTTCCCCAGAACAAGACAACATCTCATGGGGGGGGGGCTTTCTTTTGGAACAGGTCTCTGAGTGGTTCTGCATAGACCTGCTATGTCAAGTGCACCAATGGGGTGAAGGGGGTGCTCCACAGCTGGAGATAAGAATCCATTCACAGCAGAGTGAAGGATTCAGAGTTCCTGTCTTGTGCTGACACCCATCATGGCTACCTGTTGGACCCACTGCTACTTTAAAAATCTAAAAGACATGGCTCTAGCACGAATATCGAGTAATATTTGATCATTTAGAAAAAGCTTTTCCCTGTAAGAGATCAGGGGAAAGGGGGGCAATTGGTTAAGAGTGCAGCATCAGGAACCTGGTTCCCTGTTGCATTAGCAGCTATCTTATTTTGTTTTAGCTAAATATTTGATAAAAACTGCAGCTCATTATGTTACAGGCAGTTTGATCTAAAGGTGATGGAGGATGGGGTTGCCAAGGTTTATTAAGCAGTTTTGAGGCAATGTGAAAACTATCAGCTGGTAAGAGTAAAGTTAACCCAGAGCGGCATTATTGGGTAAATGATTAGCATTTCCCTCAACTCCTGGACTGACAGATGTAGGTAATTTAAGGTAGAAAACACTGACAAGCTCAGCCAAGCTCCAATGGATGAAACCCAAGGACTAATAACGTTGGGCTCTTTTCTGATGTGGCCAAGTCTACTCCATTTGTCATTGCTACAAGATGAACCCACCATGTGGGCAATGTGCAGGCTGAAGCTATGCAAAATGAAGCTATTTAACTCTGCCTAGGACCGGACTGTTAATATAAGACTATTTACTCCATCTACAGTCAATTCATGGATCTATGCTTTCAGATTTCATTGGCAACTACATTCCCTGTACTCTTAAAAGCTCACCTGTTCTACTCTTTAGCTAAAGCAACAGAGGCGCCACAGTTAAAATTGGAAGGCTTTGGCTTCAAGCCCTTCTCATGACAAGATAAAAAGGCATATACTGTCAAACAACGAGGGTGTCTGAAGTCCATCCAGCTCTGATCTGACTGATTTGCCTTGCAGGTGGGGATGTACACCTGGATCTGTATCAAACCAAAAGCAACGCAGCACAAACTGATGGCACTCACATTTGGATGCAGCCAGTTTACGCCCACAGATCTTGACTCAAAGAATTAGACCTGCATGTGGAACTTGGTACTACATAGAGACTTCATTTTCTGGATTGGAATGTAAATTTCCTCTGTTGCCTGTGCTATTGTCTGGAGGCTGCTAGCCAAGTTAAACATATAAAACTAGTGTGCTGGGTATGACTGGCATTCCTCCATAGGGTAAACATTTCAGCAACTTCAGTATTTATGCGGCTACACCAAAAGGCAGAAACCTGGTATGACCTGATTGTGCCTGAAGGATCAGGATACATAGAACGATTGTATAAAAGAAAAGGACCCCTACCAAGTGGATTCACTCAATAGCTCCTGAGTACTTAGAGTGAAAATACTAAAACTATGGGATACATTCCAGATAGGGGCATTGAATGGAGGGGCCACTGGAATATTGCTTTTTCCCATCTGGACTTTTGTGCTTTCTGGAAGTTGTAGTGTGTGCTATAAGAAACTAGATATCCTAAGTGGTCAGATCAGGTATCGACTAAAGGGGCCAGCTCAATGGCAGATCAGGATTATTATCATTTTTCTGAGAATATTCTTAACTGATCCGTCATCATATGATGGCTACTATTTTTTTGCAAAGTTTGGTCATGCAAACAACAGGCGTGTATATTTATGTAAAGGCCACTTGGCCCTCCCCACACTAAAGAGGAAGGTCAAATTTGACTTCAGAAGCGCCCCATCTAACACCACCCATTTCTGTACTTCAGTTCAACAGTGATCATAATTTCTGGCTCATTCTTGTAATTATGAAATATAGCATGGAATCACAAAAGCATGCAATGTGCCTGTTTTGTCCCTGACAGAATGAGCCATAAATTTCAGACACCCTCAAGGCATGGTCATTTACTGAGAACATCCATCATAACGTAAAGCTATGGAATGGCTTTGAAAGTGACTGCATTATAGATAGAGCTAACCCTAATAAAATGCACACACACAAAACAGCAGTTACAAGCCCTAACACAAGGAGACTCAATGGAGCAACTGCTCAAGGCATCTAACATTTAATCCCACCACTTCCCAATTCTAACGCCTAGCAAAATGCCACAATGTAATACTGTTATATTTCCACAGAAATAATGAAGGCAGTGCCCTTCTGTGCTCTCCCCACCCACCCCACCCCCAAGTGGGCAGCTCAGCAGGGTGTGGTCACCAGTCGTACACTAAAAAATTATAAATATATCAAATATACAGTAAAATAGATCTGTACAGCACTGAGAATGAAAATAGTTCACGGATCACTTTGGAATATGCTTTGTCATTTAACAGAATTTACACCAACATTTACAGAATAAATATACAATAGAAATAGAAACTATAGGTTATTCTATATATATATACACACACATATACTATAGTGTTTCTTTTTCTTCCCATTGCTGCTGGCATTACACCACAGGATAAGAGAAGGAAATGCAGTGGACCTAACTCAGAACCAGAGGCATGGCCCACTCAATGGTGGCCAAGATCCACAGCAACATGGCACAGATCTGCTTCAAATGAGCATCCGAACTACTCACTCCAGTAGAGGGGCAATGGTTTACATTGGTTCTAGTCTGTCCTATGGAACTTGGAAAATAATGTGCCAATGTGCATAAGCTGAGAATGCACAGCAACAGAAATACATATAGATGAAGAGGGTTGCAAGTCCCTAGCATCCTCCATTCTAAAGGAGATAACATTGGAAGAAGAGGAAGAAAGAGTATAGGCTGGGAAAGAGAACAATGGAACTAGTAATGGACTTCCTATGGGGGCTAATTATGTAACAGCTCATCAGCAGACCTTCTAAAGCTGATTTCCATAGTTCCCCACTAGGCTACAGTAGCCACCTCCTGAGCTCGATTAACCATATTTGTAAGGTAGGAAACAAGGAAACGCCATGGTGCATCTGCAACAGCGAAATTGGATGCCTTCATCTGCCCTAGCTGCAATAAAACAAGTCTCTCCCATATCTCTACAGCCACAGCAAGTGCTGTAACCCTCCAGTGGTTTGACTTTAGCCCCAATGGTGCACTCTTTCATTGCCTCTCAACACAGATGGATGCCAACAAGGGGCCAGAGAAAGACACACAAAAAGAAGAAACACAAAAGGAGGAAGCTTCTAGATTGCAATTCTTTCAGCTACATCCCTCCTTCGTCACAACTCCAAAGTTGCCACCACCACACAGTCATTGGAAGGCCAATGCCGCCTCTTCAACCCAAAACATAAGGCCTCAAAATCCCATCACAAGATAGGCATTGTGTTGGGGACAATGTTCCATTTCATTGATCAGATTCAAAGCTCATTTATTCTCTGCTTCCATTCCCTGGATCAAATCAATAATATTGACATGCTCCTCAATTTTAGTCAAACTGCACACCCCCACCCTAACCTTCTATAAGCAGCAAACATCACAAAAGGTAATGGGTTGGATCTCCTCTGAACCCCTTGCAATTTGAGTAATCCAAGTCCTGCAACAGGCATTCATTACACCTTTGCAACCAGCATTCCAATGGTGGAAAGAAGTGTCATTGGAATTGATGGGGCTTGTTCCCTTAGAAATGTGTTTAGGATTAAGGAAAAAGCAACACAGAGCTGGCAGGCTGTCATGATCTCCAAAAGAGTGTGTCAGGCTGTCATCAGGTAAAAAAAGCACACTGTGACTTACAGGTTACCACCATTCCTTCTTCCCTGCTATTTTAGATGCCCTTGGGTCATGTCACATATTCAAGGTCTCCACATGTTTTCTTTACAGGATCACACCACTGTGTGGGAAAATATGAGTGCAAACCAGAAGTACATGCTGAGGCCTTGAACAATTCCCATAATTGCAGGCTGGGGCCTGGAGCCTGCACGTATCCTGGAAACGTGCTACTGAGTACTGCTTAATTCACATCCTTTGGCCATGTACCTGCATGCAAAACTGTACAGAGAAAACAAGGGAGCCTCAAATGTGTGGAGCAACCTTGAGGTTGGACGTAGCAAAACACTGCCACCCACTGGCACTAGCGATGAATTGATCAGCTTTGCATGTGTTCATTCATAAGTGTGTTCCATTATGCTTTTGCAGCAATCAGTGGTTATATATATATATATATATATATATATATATATATATATATATACCAGAAAAATCAAAATTATTTTTAAATGTATTTTTTCACAGTGCACAAATTTTCAAACACATTTAAATCTAAAATATGCATTTTATGTATTTTTACATTTTGAGTGTAAAAATCACAAAATTCAGAGAAGTGCAAAAGGATGGCTGCACCCAAATCTATGTATTCATCCAGGAAGTGCAAATCAGGATATTTCTGCTTTAAAAAGCAGACCAAACTAAAACAAACCAGAGTGAAGCCAAATCAGAACAGAGAACAGAAAGAGGGCCATTGTCTTGCCAAAGTGTGAAAAGTGATGAACTACCTGCATGCCTATGCAATGGCACAGGCAAACCAAATAATCAGTAAACCCCATAAAGCAGCTCTTTGTTTTAGGAACCAGAGAGAATGTGAATTTTAGACAGTCTGATGTTCTGCTCCATTTTCACATGCCTGGCATTTTCCTGACAACACAACCGGCTGTTCCATAATGAATAAGCCTTGACATTTTTCATTCCAATACAAAATAGACACTAACATTTATTGGTGTGCATCAATGTAGGTTTTTCTTTTTTAAAAGGAGGATACCGTAACCCTTTCCAGCTATATTGAGCTAAAGAGATAAAGGCAAGAGAGGAAAGGGTTGGGTTGGGAAGCCAGGCTTCATCTCTTGCTTCTGTTGCTGAATCACACTGAAACAGACTTGACAATCTCTCCAGTTCCTCACTTTCAAAGGGCCGTGTAGAGTTTAGCTAAATTTTTTTTTGCTTATTAGGGGGTTCAGAGATGCATCTATTAAAAAATATTGTCAGGCAAAGGGATTAGTTTCCAAAGCACCTAAGCTCTCCAGAGGCCCAAAGTCTGCATGAAGCAACTCAAGAGAAATTCTACAGGGACTAAACAAATACAGAGGGGACTTTATTCAAGGAGGCTGCAAGAGGCTTCTGGGGAATTTAATCAGAAGAACGATAGCAAGGATAGCCATCTGGAGGCATGCCCTCAAGGTGTTGCTGGACTACAACTCCCATCTTCCTGAACCATTGGCCATGCTATGCGGAGTGGAGCTGGAGGGGGTTGGAGTGGAGCTACACCTGGATGACAGCATGTTGGTTACTCCTGCCTTAAGAGGGTAAAGCAGAGAGTGGGGAAAGAGTAGCAGGGAGATTTTGCATGCCGAAGAAGAGGCAAAATCAAACCAGGACACAAGGAGCTTTCCATCTGATATGAGGAATTCCCTTCGGCTCCAACAGGACCTAGGATGGATTGCCACCTTACTAAATGTCTTCCTATTTTTTTTTACTCTAGGTCCTGGGTGTCTAAGAAGTGCTGAAAAGTTTTCGCAAGCCAAGGCTCTGCGGAGAGTAGCTACTGCTAATGGCAAAAGACAACAGGTGCTCTGGTCAGGTAACACAGAACAGCTTGCCATGGCAACTGCCCCAGTGCAGCAAGCTGTTTGAGTGAAGTGGCCCTCAACACAGAACAGCCAGGTCTGGGAGGTTTCCTGAGTGACAACAAGCCTGTTTGATTGGAGGGGGCGGGGAGAGCTGCAGTGATGTGGGGAGAAATTCCCACTACAAGTGCAAGCCTGTGGTTTTTTTCTCAGAATTCCCACTACGCTCAGTGGTCCTTACACCAAGGTAGGGATGGAGAAGAATTTGGTTTAGTCTGCATTTTAAGTGAACTGATCTCATTCATACCTCCCAGACTAATACATGGATTGAAATGTAATTATCCTTTGGATTTCGCACTTCTCCAAATTTTACAATTCACTTCTTGGCCTAAAAATGTACCAAAATGTGGTTGTTGTGTTGTTGTTTTTTAAAAAAGACTATGGAACTTATAATTCACACTTGTTTTTTTCTGCAGCAGAACTTGACTTAATGTTAGTCCTCTCTTTCTTTCTTTCTGTTTAACATGCCTTTTGCGTCTGGATGGGTATCTTATTGAATTTGAGTGCCTGTTTTGGGAAGGGGTCCTGCAACTAGAGAAAGGGAAAGGAGTAACATAATACCCAATAAATTTAGTATTTACAGTAGCTGTAAATTACAGTACTGTACTGGAAATTACAATAGCTGGGCTGTAAAGGTAAAGGTACCCCTGACCGTTAGGTGCAGTCGCGGACGACTCTGGGGTTGTGCACTCATCTCACTCTATAGGCTGAGGGAGCCAGCTTTTGTCTGCAGACAGCTTCTGGGTCATGTGGCCAGTATGACTAAGCCGCTGCTGGCGAACCAGAGCAGCGCACGGAAACACCATTTACCTTCCCGTTGGAGTGGTACCTATTTATCTACTTGCACTTTGACATGCTTTTGAACTGCTAGGTTGGCAGGAGCTGGAACTGAACAATTAGCTATTATTCTTATTTTCATACTGAATATGTTTTGAAACACTTGAAATATATTTATGTGTAGATTAATAATAATAATAATAATAATAATAATAATAATAATTATTATTTATACCCCACCCATCTGGCTGGGTTTCCCCAGTTACTCTGGGTGGCTTCCAACAGAAAAATAAAATACAACAATCTACTAAACATTAAAAGCCTCCCTAAACAGGGCTGTCTTCAGATGTCTTCTAAAAAACTGGTAGTTGTTTTTCTCTTTGACATCTGATGGGAGGGTATTCCACATATATCCATGTATAGATATATAATCCAAATAAATATATAAAATTCATATGTTATGATGAACTATGCATTTAATAATAATTAATTATATATATATATAATTAATTAATAAATTAATAATAATAATACACTCTTAAGTATGTATTTAAATGTACATTTACATTTAATTTTCATAAGAATTTTTAAAAAAGAAATCTGAAAATTAATGTGGAAACAGGGTAGAACTGACTTATGAATAAACACATGAAAAGCTGATATGGATGAGAGGTAGACCAATCTGTTCAACCCTACTCCCAAATGCCTGAGCACAGGATTGTAAGCTCAGGCCGTGTTGCAATAAATGCATGGCTGATTGGATCAGTCAACTGTCACTGGAACCAACACTGCTATCTGCTGCACACATGCACTTCCGGAGCCAGACATGTCCCCTAACTTAAGGCCACTAAAGAGCTGCTCATGAGACAAGCTGCCCCCGTGTTAGCAAGCATGAAAAGACTCTCAGAGTTCCATTTTCCTCATCTTATACTCTTCAGGAGAAAACAATATAACTTTTGGTCATGGATCTTTCTACGGATCAACGACCGTGACTATATACTCTCAAATCACCTTAGCCATAAAGCACTTAAAGCAGCTTCTGCACATTTAGCCATTGGCAGCATAAATATCATATGCAACAGCACAAGAGTCTGTTGCACTTTGACATTTTGGGGGCAGGTTTGTGGCAGCGGTGCCTTTCTGCTGTTCTCCGGCAGGCGAAATGTGCGCTCCCACAGACTCACTGTGCAGAGGGGAGTGCTCAAACTGCAAATTAAGAAAGAAAGAAAAATCTTTAAGAGGTTTTTAAAACTTCGGTGGCACATATGAGCAACATTCTTTTGAAGAATCCCATTAAGTGTGTACTCCCACGCAGGAACTGCATGAGCACCTGGTTACTAAAATGAAAATAATAGAAAACTTTTAAGATAGGGTTCAGTCACCAGCTAAATGTGACTAACCAGAGGCTGGATGGTGCTGAATCACTATTCATTAAAAATGTTATCGGCTGCATCCTAAATGACTGTGACACATGCACAGCCACATTCACAAGAGTACAAGGCAATGACTGCACCATCTAATGGAAAATGCAACAGACCTAACACACTTTGACTACCTTGAAAGATGTTGCGCACTCTCTTCAGTAAGAACCTTTATTATTATTATTTTTAAAGGTGCTTTGAATGTCCCAAAACTGCCAGCAAAAAGACTCCAGCATGCACTCACAGTGCTTGTGTAGAGTATGGCTGCTACTGAAAAGGTTTCTGTCAGATGGTGTATTTGATAAAATGGCTGAGGTCACAGCCTGCTCAGAGTTATGTAGATATCAGGAGTGACACCACAAATTCCAGAAAATTTACATTGATGGAACAGTTTTCTGATTCTGGCCTATGCACATGGCACATACCTGAATTTGCACCACTGCGTGAGCAGACGTTTGGTGAAGGAATACTGCGAGTAACATTAGGACGCATACCAATGCAAACTTCACTGAAACGAGATCCCATTGTTCCTTACTGTTTTTGATCCAACATCAGCAATGACGTGGCAGGTATCACATGATTGCATCGCCAGGCATTGTAATGTGCTGCCTACATAAAATATATCTTGGCCCAGACTTGCAAGAAGTGTTGACCAAGAATGTGCTATTTGGAGATTATCAGAGTGTAAAACCACAGGTGGTCTGGTGGAATGCATACCAAGAGGATTGATCTTCCTTGTGCTACAAACGGTGGTGATTAAACATACTCAGTGGAATGAGGCACATCTCTTTTCCCAACTAGAGGAAAGAGGTGGACAAGGAGAGAGATCCAGAAAACATGAAGCTCTTTTCTTTGGCTGCTGCCTTATCTTATCCTCCTTTTCCAGCCTCTGGCTGCTTATATAGGAGCAATTTGTGTTTTTCAATACCAATTGGCTAAAAATTTCTGTATGCCCATAAAAATTTATTGCAATGTCTTATTACTATTATTCACTGAGGAGGGATCTGGCATTTCAGCTGGAGAAGGCCCCTTCCCACGTCTACCCTCTCTTGACATCATCTAGTCCCTGTCTGCTGTAAATTCTGGGAAGGGGTTCTAAAGCAGAGGTTCCTTCTCCTGGACCTCCTCTCCTTTACCCAGCAAACAGAGGGAGGTTGCTGGTTGACGGTCACAGCTCAGATTCGGGAGTGGTAGCCGTAAGGTACCCGCTACTGTAGCGTCCATTGGCAACGCTGCTCATCTCCATTGGGGATGTGCTCCCTGGGCCTAGATAAGAACGGTGTGTGGGCATTGGGGAAGGGGTTTCACTGGGTCCTTTACTCAAGATGAAACGTGTCTCATCATTGTCTTCTAAGTTGGAGATGTCCTTCATTATACGCCCCTTCTTGTAAGTGACAGAAAGAGCATTGGAGCCATCTGACAGCAGGTGAAACTGGCGGAGGATGAAGACGACCGGCAGAGGAAGGGTGGCCAGGATGATCAGTGAGACAAGGATGCCCATTGCCCATTTGGGGTAATAGAGATATTTCTCTGCTGCCTGGAAGAGAAGGGAAAATGCAGTTGGCAGTTGGCATTCGTCAGCCTCGACACAAGTGAGGTCCTTGAAGTGATCAAGTTGCTATTTCTGTGGCACCAAGGGAAGTACAGTATGCTGCTTGTATTCCCATCTCCAAGAGAAGGGCCAGCATGTACTGCAAGGGGAAAATCTTATACATGCAAAGGATTTTTGCCAAAAGGTCTTTCTCACCCTTCCGTTCCCTTTTCAGCATACGCACCCTGAAAGACCTGCCAAAGGGTTAATCTCTCAAGAGCACCCTGTGTTAGAACATTTTGCTCTTGCAGGAGGCAACCCCCCACTTAAATAAAATGCTAATAAAGAGGCAGTAGTTTCCCACAGTTACACAAAGCTGGACCAACAATTTTCCTGCAGAACAAATAAACAATTACATGAATGTTCATATTCCATACCTTGAACTACCTTGGACTACCCTAAAAAGCATTTGCAACACTGGGATTTCAACCACTGTCACTCCACATGGCTAAGATAGCTTCTTACTCCCAATTCCTTGGAAGGGTGACTAGAAATCCATGCCAGCTCTGTCTAGAACAGGCATCCCCAAACTGCGGCCCTCCAGATGTTTTGGCCTACAACTCCCATGATCCCTATCTAACAGGACCAGTGGTCAGGGAAGATGGGAATTGTAGTCCAAAACATCTGGAGGGCCGAAGTTTGGGGATGCCTGGTCTAGAATCATCTCCAGCAGGATATTGGCTAGTTGGGTTTTATGGTGTATCTGCAACCTCTGTGGCCACAGCTCTGGAAGCAGGAGGAAATGCAAGGTACTCTGGTATAAGGATGATGCCACTCTGTCCTCCAGGTGGATGCAGGCCTAAGAATTGCACAAATGATCACAGCCATTTGCAGCAAGGACCCTGTGGCTTCACTGTATTGTATGTGGGTTGGCTGCCAATTGGTTACACAGCCTGTGGATTTGTAGCCTTTGGGAGATGCACTTTTATTTGCCAACTCACCTCTTCTCGGATCCAGGCATTATAACCTGGAGGACTGACAGCTAGCTGGATCACACTGGCTGTCATTAGGCCAGCCATGCAAATGGGCGAGATGTACTTCCATGTGTAGAAGTAAAACCGGTAAGGGCGGAAACCCAGCATCTCTGTTAATTCTTGCATGAATCTAGGAAGGAGAAAGGAAGAAAGGAAACAGATGTTGAAGCACAAGGTTCCTTGCTCTTTACTTCCCCTTGATTTGGATGGAGAGATTTGGATAGGAACTCTGATGGGGCCAAGAAGTCCAAAGAAGCACCGAGAAGCGTGAGTGCTTCAAGAACAATGAAACCCATGTAGTGGTAAGAGGGGCAAAGCATTAAAAGCCAAATGCTTAGGAATTCAGACAAGCCTGTAGGAATAGGAACAGGCTGACCCTCCTGGAAACAAATGCTTACTTCTTGGTGCCGTAAATCCAAGCCACCGCAATGTTTTCCAGGATGACTACGAGGGTGAGTGGCAGCGTTGCAGAGTAATCATCAAACATGTTGACAAAGTAGTTGCCTGAGCGTTGCACAAAGATCAGCCCCACGAAGAAAGCAAAAATGCAGCAGCCAACTGTAAAGAACAGATCACAGTCATCGTCAGCTCCATGAGAGCATGCAAAACTGCTTCAGGATCCAAAAGGCAAACTGATAATATTGTTTCTACCGAAGAGCAGCAACGTATTACAAGGGCCCCTGGCAGTATCATGAGATGTGTGTGCATGGTAAAGACTTTAAGGGCAGGAATTAGAGAGAGATTAGAGCTCTTCAGATACACAAGCAGTGCATCAATATGTTAGAGCTATTCAAATGTACAAAAAGTGCTTCAGGGTATATCTGTGACAAGAGCTCTAATTCGACAGGGGAAAGTTTGAGGCTATACTAGATAATCTGGGAAAGTGTTAAAGTTATCACATTGTTGCTCACTGTGATGTAGGGAAACATCTTCTCTTCATTAAGTGTTATTGAGGCTGTGAAGTCCAGCACTTAAAATGTCCCAAATTCATTTTCTGCCTGTGCAATATTAACTAGATCCCAAGTTCCTTATATTTGTGGAATTGTTGCAAAAATTATTATAACTTAACTTCCTGTTGAAGAGTCACCGATTTCTTTATTCACTTGATGAAAGCACCCTTTCCCCAATTTCCAGGCCAGGATGAACTGGATTTGGATGTTAGTAACCCAGGTCACTCTGTCTTTTGCATTCTAATGCCCTCTTTGAATCTTACAAAACATCTTTCACATCATCTCTGGTCATAATAGTACCCACATTTCAGTTCTCCAACATGACTCATTCAATTCAATTCACCACAGGAGTCTAAATATATATTGATGTGCATGAAGAAAATGACTCTGTGCTGAAGATACAATAGAGCTGTGATAATGAGATTCCTGATTTTTCAGACTGAGACAAACTCAAAAAATTATGCATTTGTTGCCCCTGTTTGTCCTATATCACGGAGTTGGGTCAGTGAGCTTCAAGTTGGTATGTCCATGTTGCTCTATGGCTATAATATCACTCCTGCAGAAAAAAATAACTCCAAAGCCAGTTTCATACATGACAAAATGCCTTGCCTACAAGGCTACATATCCTGCATCCTGATAAATGAATGCACATCAGCTTTGTTAATGTGCATATGCCTGACAGAAGTAGGCCATGGTAAAACATACTTAGTGCTCATGGTAAAACAGACACGTGTGTGGCAAGCTATATGTGGGATTCACCCAACTTTCCACATGTGGCTTCTATGCAAGAAATTTTATCCTAAACGTAGAAGCCCCAACTGGCCACTATGGGGAAGCAGAGTTAAGGCAAGCACATCATTTGGCTTCAGTGAATTTTAAGTACTTGAATTCACTTTTTAAAAGTTTAAGCTTGCAATCTTAGACACACTTCTTTGAGATTAAGCTCCATTGAACACCGTGTGGCTTATTTCTAAGCAAACATTCATAGGAGTGCCCTATAAATTGCTCTTAAACTTTTAATATGCAATGTAATTTTTAGAGAAATGTAAAACAAAATCTGCTACATACAAATCTGCAAGTATCTAGGTAGGTAGGCAAGTAGAGATCACAGAAGGTACTACCGTGTTTCTCATATTATAAGTCATGTCTTATATTTTTTTTTACTCAAGAAAATAAGCCTATGGCTTATTTTCGGGGGTGTCTTATTTTTTGCCGAGCCCCGACTGAGCGGGAGCTGGCAAAGGCAGCAGCCCGCCGCCGGCTCGGAGCTCGAGCCGGCAAAGGCAGCAGCGGCGCTTTGCCGAGCTCCACCGAATCGGGTGAGAATTGCGTTCGTACCCCTGCCTTGCAGCCTCCGACCCTTCACCCAGGGCGTTCACACGTGCATCCCCACCCCCGACCCGCGTCCTCGTCTACCGGTACCTGAAAGCTGCACACGCGGCATTCCAGCACAAAGCCGCCAGCCAGCGTCGGAAGAGGAGAAGGAGGTGCCGCCGAGAAACCCAGAAAGGGGAGGCGCAGCGGGAAGGAGGAGGAGACCGGCGGGGAGGGATCCGGAAAGTTGCGAGCGACTTCCTGCTCCCCCCCCCCAACGGAGCGAAAACCAGCAAAGGCAGCAGCCCGCCGCCGGCTTGGAGCTCGAGCCGGCAAAGGCAGCAGTGGCGCTTTGCCAGCTCCCGCTCAGTCGGGGCTCGGCAAAGCGCGCACTGCTGCCCTTGCTGGGTCCCTCTGGGTCGGGACTTGGCGCGGCGTGCCCTGCCATACCGTACCAGCATGTCTTATTTTCGGGGTATGCCTTATATTTCACCAGGTCTGGAAAATCCTGCCATGCCTTATTTTTTAGGGATGCCTTAAAATATGAGAAACACGGTATATACCTCAGAAACATCGCCTTAACTTTACTGAGCTTATCAGCAATGATAGGTCCTGACTGCAAGGCTCACATCTGGCTTCAGATGTGGATGCTTTGAATGATGAGTTTGAATGCTGTTTTTTGCTTTTGTCACTGCAATGGAATTTGTTACCAGTGCTTCATACCCTGGGTTACTTAATTGGGTTTTACATAGCTTGCTAATTTGGACATGTGCATTGAATTGATTCTACCAGTTTGGCATGAATGAAGTGTTCAGTTCATAACCCGAGGCACATCTGGGCTACAATCCATTGAAACCACTGTGATTTACTTTGAAGTAACCAAAGCATTCTTGGATTGCATGGTGAATATGCTACTAGCAGCCATTTGGATCAGCTTTGTGGTGGTATGATAAATGTGGGGGTTTGATGAAATAATGACAAAATCATTTTGCAACTTTCCAAACTCAGCCCAGATCTACTCACCCATAAACCCTCCACAGTTTGGTCTTATGAAATGACCCAAAATCCTCAGTTCCCCAGATACTTCCACATCATCACAGTGTGTGAGCTTCCCAACGTTGGCAGGCACCCCTAACCCCCAAATCCCTCTGCTCTTTTTGGGGACAGCAAACATATTTCAGCAATAGAAATATTGGTTCAGCTCTGATGTTATGCCATGACTTTTAAGAATTACAGTTTCATCCCATCCAGCAACGTATTTTGTAGCACAAGTCTTGGCCGGAACTAAATGATGTCATTGCATGCACAACAGTGCTACTCTGTGAATGGTTTCTTGAGTTTCCCCAAGAGAGAACTTACCTGTTAAAGCTTCCTTGCGCACTTTGAACATGTCAATGATGGGTGTGGTGATGCCAGCCATGGTCCCAATCATGCTCCCCAAACCCAGGTTTATCAGCATCAAGAAGAACATCACTGACCAGAAAGGAGAAGCTGGAAAGTGGGTCATTGCTTCTGTGAAAGCTATGAATGCAAGGCCAGTTCCCTGCACTGACTGTACACAGCCAAAAGAAGATGCTTGCGTTACTCTGGGCAGAAGATTACATCATAAAAGCAGGTGTGCATGTATTCATGTAAATAGATTTCTATCTGTAAAATCACAGGCTCTCAGAACTAAACAGCCAAACCACTGTGGGTATAAGGAAAATGATGCATAATGCATACAAATGATTGCACAAGCATCTGTTTCACTACATCTGTACATGTTCTGAGAAGCCATGGAAAGTTATGACTTTTCAATGCATGCATCCCATAGAAATTACACAATGTATTCATTTCTCAGTTTCACCTCCCTCAGTAATCTCAGGAAGACAGGAGTCGTTCTTAAATCAAGTCAGACCAATGGTCCATCTAGCTCAGAATCGTCTATGGCTGACAACTCTTGAGGTTTTCAGACAAGGGACACTCCCACCCCTACCTGGAGATGCTGAGGAATAAACTTGGGAACTTCAGCATACAAAACATATGCTCTACTATTCAAAGCAACCAAACACATCTATTCCATAACACTGTTATAGCTTGCCACCTCTCACAAGCTCAATTCTTGCAATGATTTTGACATACTTCAGTTCCTTATTCCTCATGTTAGTGAAGTCTTCATCAGCACATGGTAAGAACTGCAACCAAGAGTGATCTTAGCCTTCTCCCTAACGTGTTAATTTTCTATATGCAATGAGAGGTTGTTGTTTTTTAACAAGAAAATGGGGTGCATATGAGCATGAGATCCCCCACTTGCACCATGCAGAAGTGGTACAATCCCAAGAGAGCTGTACCATGTGCTCTTCCCAAGCAAGTTGGCTCGCTCTGAGACTTCAACGATGTACAAGAGCGGAACCAGCATCTAGGCTCGAAAATGACCATGAAAAGCAAGCCCAGCTATAAATATACCGTGAAAAGCAAGTCTGGCTATAAACATACCTTGTTAAGCTCATCTTCCAGTAGACAAGGATCCAGGCCCAGCTTATCGAAATGATCCTTATTCACTGTCTTTATCACACCATACATCTCGCTGTAGTCTTTGGATGTGAGATGGGAGAAGTTCACTTGGGGTGGGATGAGTGCATGGCTGAGGACATTGGTATTCAGATAACCCAGAATCTTCTCAGCATTCCTATGGAGGAGAAGCTAAAGGTCATTACAGAGCCATTGCCTGGCTTTGTTCACCTTGTTCTGGGTGAAGGGCATCTTCTTCCAGCAAAGCAGGCAAAATGAACCCCAGCAGTTGATTGGAACCAGTGTGGTGCAGTGGTTAATTAAGAATGTCAGACTAGGACCAGGGGGACCAGGGTTCCGGTTCCCACTCACCCATGAAGTTCACTGGGTGAGTCTGTCACAGACTCTGAGCCTACCCTAAACAGGGTTGTTGTGAGGATAAAATGGAGGGGAGAAAATTGTGAAGGAATGAGCTGAATGAATAATACTGAATGAATGAATGAATGAATGAATGAATGAATGAATGAATGAATGAATGAATGAAGTGGAAGGATTTAGTCCAATTACTTCATAGCATATTCTGCAAAAATAATAAGGTGAAAAGCTGCTTCCCTAGCTTCAGAGAGCACTCTAGGTTACCACCTGGCCAGAAGAAAACTACAGTTTCTGGCTATCAAAGCTTCAGGTCAGAACAGAATTGTACCAACCGCATTGGTTGCTTTTTTAAAAGTAACTCTAAGGTACCCTGAAAAATAGATCGCTGCTGTGGTTGTTCCCTCTAGAGAAGCCTCTTGGGGAGAGAGAAAGGGAGAGGCAGGGGGAGAGAGAGACTGGAATGAGTACTTACTCAACCACACACTTTTCATTCATGACATTGGCTTTGAAGCCCAGCACAGCAAAGACTACCAGTGTGGCCAAAATGGAGGTGAAGAAGTTGATGAAGGAGACCAAGGCTGCATCGAAGTGGCAGTTATTGTCCTGCTTGTTGTAACTGGAAAAAGCAATAACTCCGCCAAAGCCCAGTCCGAGGGCAAAGAAGACCTGAGTGGCTGCTTCCCGCCACACCTGGATATCCAACATTTTATCTAGCTGTAAGGAGAGATGAGAGGGAAGCCAAGTCATCCACCCTGAATCACATATGCTCGGCTTGGTACACATATGGCACATTTATATTTAAATGTATAACATTGGCAGCTGACAACAGCCCACCATTGCCTGGGTATCTGTTCTTTGTGCATTCTGTACAAAGCTCTCTATCTTTCTCCTCTGTTGACTCAATTATTGATGGCTAAGGGCACAATAGAAAGGGAATCAGGTCCCATAGAAATAAATAGATCTCAGATACAGAACTGTGAATGCCCTATTCTTCATTGCATTTTAGATTTTTACTGCCTGTGCACTTTGTGGGCTTACCCAGTTAGGTATGGAATATAATGCCCTGAAAAAATGCCACAATCTTTTAAAAGAGAAAAGCAAAACAAAACCAAAAAACACTAGCCCTTATGATTCCTATGGAAGAAAGCTTGAAAACACAGCTAGTGTCCAAATGAAAGTTGAGAAAAAACAAACTCACTATTTCAAATTGACCCCTGCCAGTTAGAACTAGCCCCCATCCCTTTATCTAGAAAAGCTTGATTAACCTTATTGATTAAGGATTGCAGCTTACAGAATGCACTTAATAGACTGCACAGGATAGTCACACTTATGCTAGCAAGCTATGCAAGTGCTCTCTGCAAACTAATGTACTAGCAAACTATTAAGCACCTTACTCCCTTTCAGTCCACCATGGTTTGTGGCATGGAAAGTGAGCCCTACCAAATTAGAATCATAGAATCGTAGAGTTGGAAGGGACGCCAAGGATCATCTAGTCCAACCCCCTGCAATGCAGGAATCTCAGCTAAAGCATCCATTGCATGCTGTGTAGTGTGATACCGGTGGGACCTTCTGCTGCCAAGAATCTGGACAAACCTGATGGAGATGCCATTTACAGATGGGGCATGCACAGTATTGCAAATGGAATTTACGTGGTTGCTAATCAACAACAACAAATCCGTTTATTGTGAGGACCATGCCTGTACACAAATATCAACATAACAATAATTAAAAATATTAAATAATTAAGAAGAATAATTAAAAATATTAAAATTCATTGCATACTATCCCAACAAAACCTTCATCCCACAAAACAGGAAGAGAAGGAAAACAAGCAACAAGTTAAACAGGTGATGAAGGGGTCTTTACATTGTCATCCATGAATCTTTCCCTGGCTTTCATGGCCTTCATCACAAAAACCGCTACCGCATGGGTAATACGTGGGTTTGCATCAACTAACAAAAATTTTACTCTATCTTCAGGATTGATTATAGAGTTGGTTATAATTTGCAGCATTGCGTCTCTAAAGCCCGAGTAAATGGGGCAATAGAGGAGGTAATGTATAAGATCCTCTTTAATTTTCATAAGGCAAGGGCATAAACGATGATGGTTGCTAATCATTCTACCTACAATGAGAACTTGGACACTGGGGCTTGCATTTTAGAATCTATTATTCAAAATTAATCAGGATTAATGCCAGCTTCATAATTTCAATCACCTACATCTTTGTTTAATGAATTAATTAAGCCGCTAATGAGTCAACCCATTTTGCAGCTGTCCATTGGCAAACCTGGTTAATTTGGTACAATTCTGACTGCAAGCAGGAAGAATAATGTAACAGACCAGAACTGGCATGCCCAAAGCAATTAATCTTCAGTATTTCAGTTTCAGAGAGAGTTGCACCACTGACTAAAAAAGCGACACCTATACCTACGTAAAATTTGCTCTGCTCTGGTGCCATCCAAACAGCACCACAGAGGCAGCAGTTTAACACAGGGCATGGATTGTGATGATCACCAGAGTCATGGGATTCTTGCTAGCTATATTTCCCAGTAAGAGACATTTCTCTGACTGGTCTAAAGGCACATGGTGAATGTGGTGGGCTTACCTTGGGAGTGAGCATGTGCAGAATTCCATCTATCGCCCCCCTCAAGAGCAATCCCCGGACCAGGAAACAGATCAGTACCACGTAAGGAAAAAGGGAGCTGAAATACATCACCTGGAGAGGGAGAGGGAGAAAAAGCGAGAGATCCTACCTTATATAATCCAGCAGTAGACTGCATATAAATAAAGTCTTAAGGATGAACAATAAACCCAAATCTACCCTATTGGAAACTTCTGCCAGTATTTTTCTTTCTACAAAGCATTTTGGGAACTGTAGTTTGGTGAGATATGTGGATATGCCCTAAGATAGGTAAACTGAGCAGCTGTATCCCAAAAGAGAGGAAGCTGTGCCTGTGATTGCTATCGGGTACTGCTGACTTCATTCATTCAACAATGGGCTCTCTCACACGTTATTCTTACATTCAGGCGGCTGCTCTGAGGCACAGGCCAAGCAAAATGGAGCAAGCACTCCTGGACCAGGTGGTTGGGAAGAAAAAGTGCTCACCTTTCCTTTTTCCTAGCTTCTTATTTCATTGTGGTTACCTGGGCCCCATGAACCATTCAGGATGTGTGGAAGCTGCTGAAGACTTTGTTTCTGGCTACAGGATTGTGTCCCAAACAGCAGTTATTATCTTCTGTAACCTGTAGGTCTGGGATGGGGAAGCTGTGGCCCTCCAGACGTTGTCAGCCCCAGCCAACATGGCCAATGGGCAGGGATGATGGGAGTTGTAGTCCAGCTCCATCTGGAGAGCTACAGTTTCCCATCCCCGGATCCACCACTTTATAAGGGGGTCCACCTGTTGTAGGTTCTGGCAATCTCTGTTCTGCTTTGGGCTGCCACCACCAACACTTACCTTTCCTGAAGACTGAATTCCTTTGATCATGGCCAAGCCTACAATGCTCCAAGCTGCCAGAAGGCATAAAGTCATTCTCCAGTTAAGCCCACCACTCTCATTAATGGAGTCGGAGATGTCCAGGGCATCCCGGTACCAGAAGTAAGTAGTAGCAGAGCTTTTGTCGCATTCTGGTTCCACGGCTGAAAAGGGACAAAAGCTATGGAGTTTGTTGTTGTGTTTTTTACATGCTTTGACTTCTCATTTAGACACACCTGTGCCACAGCAAAGCAAGGCAGCATTTAAACCATAGCTGCCAAGTTTTCCCTTTTCTCGCGAGGAAGCCTATTCAGCATAATGGAAAATCCCTTAAAAAAAGGGATAACTTGGCAGCTATGATTTAAACGCTGAGTAGGACAGACAAGTATCATAGGGCACTTCAGGAAGGATGCTGAAGTTCACATTAGGAGAAAGGAAAAAGAATCCAAGATCTTGCCACTGAAACTAAAAGTTAAATAAATGGGGCAATTTACACCCACTATAAAAGATTTATATATATTCTGGGAGATGTTCACATTCTATTAAATGCTCCATTAACCTCCAGAGTGTCTCTATAGCACTCTTTGGAAAGTATCCATTTCCTGCCAGCCAATGCCCAAGCGCAATTCCCACACCTTATCAGCTGGAAACAAACCTGAACTATTTTTTAAAATTGTTTTTATACAGGGTTTTCCTGGTTTACAAAGATAAGAGCAATGTCTCTCTTAACATTTTTACAACTCAGTTTCGTTTGTTGAGACATTGGTTGAGGGGAGGGGAAGGATAGTAGGTGTTAAGTTGTTGACTGGAAGGTCGTTCCCTGTCACTACTCTCAACACCCCTAGAGAAAGTAACGTTGAATTACCTTACTATAGTAACTACTGTACAGAGTTACAGATGGGAAGTGAAGACATATTTCTGCTTGGGACCCACAATGATGGGAAAGGATAAATGATGGAAAAGGATAAATGAATGCATCCACGCATCTGTGCTGTGTGGCATCAGCCAACATTGATTACACGATTACATTTGAATTATAAGATTCTGGAAGGACAACAGTCACAGAGTTGAATGCTGTTTATCACCCAAAGAAGTGTGCCTCATTTCCCTTCTACCACATGCAAAGCTGTAAAGAGAAAGGACTCACTTGCCACTGTGCCATTCCTTATGACGGGGCACTCGCCCCAAGGCAGCGGGTACTGGAAGGATTTAAAAAAGTAAAAGATGCTCCATCCTATGATCACATTGTAGTAGAGCCCAACAAACAAGCAGACCTGGCAACAGGAGAATAAAAATGTTTGGAACCTGGACAGCAAAACGTATTTCCAAACAAAGTGATACTAAAATGAACAGTGAAGAATGGAACATTGAAATGCACTGGGTTATATCCAATGCTATGCAATGGGACTTCTCTTTCCGCTCGTCTCCCCATGCATTCTCAAAATCTGCTGTCTTGTGATGTGGGCATGCCCGGTGATTGTTTCCCTCAAAACTGCCAGATATCAAGGAAGCAGTGTTGCTCTTGCACAGGCGATCCAGGGCCACATCAACCAAAGGACTTTGGTTGTCATCCCAGCTGTTTATGTAAGATGCTGAATGGCACAATGGTGCTTAGGGGGCATGAGTGAGTCGTGGTGCTAAGCTTGAGTTCCAGTATCAATTCCAGAGGAGAATTGGTCTTTTTGCAAGTACCCACCTGCTCATCACTTGACTAAACTATAAAGAGGTTTGTTTTGACAGGTGTGAACAGTGGATCAGTTAGGGCACATCACACATTCTTGAAGGGCACGTCCTTTCAGCTCAGATTCATATAGGACCATGTGGTCTGGGGGAAATCAAAGGAAATCAGAACTTGATGGTACAGGTAAAACTTGGAAAATTAGAACATCGTCGAAAAATGCATTTATTTCAGTAATACAACTTATTATTATTATTTTAATTTTAATTTTTACAAATGCTTTCTTTTGGAAATTCCACAGTAATAAAACAAATAGTTACAATAATACATAAATAAACAAAAATAAACACCACTATTACATTTCATTAAAATAAAGGCTTGACATATTTTGCTTTGCATGTCATGCATCTACCTCATATATTGGTTTCACTTTTTAAGTTGCATTACTGAAATAAATGCACTTTTTGACGATATTCTAATTTTCCGAGTTTCACCTGTAAATGTCTGATCCTGTTCCATAGTTGGGGGAAAGAACTGTTCAAGACATCAGTCTTGAGCTTCTAACCAACCAGCTTCACAGACTGGTATCTTCTAATTATATTCTGCAATAACTAAGACCTCTTTACTGTGGGAAATGGGTCTATTATGCACATGTCTGCTATGCTAGACAGCACATATGGAAGATGTCTATCATCCACACAACTGTCCCAAAGCCACCCAAAGCCTTCTGCAAGCACTTACAAGGCAGCTGGCAAATCCAATGCCCCCCAACCGAGGGCAGATGTAATTCCACACTCCTATACTGCCCCGGCGGATCCTCTGGCCAACAGCCAACTCCAGAAAGAAGAGAGGGATGCCGATGAGGATGAGCAATATGAGATACGGAACCAGATAGGCACCTGGCAGGAAAGAAAAAGGTCATTAGAGATGCCCATCTTTGACCACACAGGTCCCAGCATGACAATGACTGCTCCTAGGAGACAACCACTTCTTACTTGTATGGCCCACCCAATCCTCATCAGCTCCAGCTAGCATTTGTCTCTAAACATTATTTGAAGCAAGTCTCTTAATTTAAAATGGTGCCATGACAATAGAGGGAGAGGTTAATGCAACTACCACACACAGGATCACTTTAACACTCCATAGATAAATGTGTGTGTGTGTGTGTGTGTGTGTGTGTGTGTGTGTGTGTGTGTGTGTAGTGTAGTTATTTTCTGCCTTCACAATGGCTGTTCCGCTGCCAGCTATGCAATTAAAGAGAACAATTCCTGGAAGGGCTAGATAAAGGACTCTACTTAAATAGCAGGGCCATGTATCTCTGGCTAGTTGAAGAGAGTACGAAACAAATGGGCAGTCAGAGAAACATAAACAGTTGACCGGAGAGGCCAAAAACGCTCATGCTGGAAATCTGAGCTGTTGACCAAAAACTCAAAGCAAGAAAAAAAAAAATCAATATTCCTGGCACGTTCATAATTCTAATAAGACAGGAAAGCTGTGTAGGCAGGATTTTGATCCTGCTTCATATTCAGGGTAGTCAGATAAGCAGGCTGGAAACGATTAAGTGCACCCAGCACAACTTCACCGAGTTAATTCTTGACACAACTCACAGCTTCTCAAAAAGATATAAAAATCCTTCACACAACTGGGTCAGCTCCTGACAAGAATCCGCTGGAAGACTCTGATCAAAGCAAATGACAGCAAGGTTTCTTTTTTCCCCTTTAGGAAAAGGTTTTAGGTAAAATTAATTAATTAATCAATGTTGTTGTTGTTGTTGTTATATCTCACCTTTCTTCCCAAAGCCTCTCAGGGCTCTGAAAGCAACCACTATTAGCACAAGCTACCGTAAACTCAAACTCAGTACTGTAATGGGAAAACCAGGTTTTGTAACAAGATAATACCGGTAGGTACAATTAGAGGGTTCCCGTTTGCAACCCTAACCTGGGTGTTCAGCTTTCAACAAAGCATTCAAGCCATGCAGCACCATCCTGTAAGTCCTTGAGCACACAATGTTCCAAAGAATTGGCCCAATACCACCCTTTTCCTAATGAAAATCTGTTCTCTCTGCCAGACATATGCACACTTTATTACTGAGAAGAAAACAACATAAAAATTACTATCTTCACATACAGCAGTATTTTTTAGCAGAAAAAGCTTGCTGAACCAAGCACAACCTGTAAATCTGAAATTTACAGAGCACAACCTGTAAATCTGAAATAAATTAACAGTTCATAATACAGCTCAACTAGGGCAAATTCAAACCAATGGAAAAATTGTCTGAGTTCATCTTTGTGAAAATTATTACCAAGCTATAGAGGAATGTCTTTTGTAGCAAGGGCTTGTTTATATATTCACATATTTTGAGATAATAATGCTTCAGTGTGGTTCAGGCATGGATTTGCAGTGCACAATCAAGGAAAATACATGGCTGTTATAAAAAAAGACACAGTCCAAGAATAATGGCAGCCTTTCAGCACCACAAATTGTTACCTGAACTCAATATGACCATGTAAATAATACTTGCACACTAACAAGCAGGAAAGGAGACTTACAGGTGAAACTCGGAAAATTAGAATATCGTCGAAAAGTGCATTCATTTCAGTAATGCAAGTTAAAATGTGAAACCAATATATGAGATAGATGCATGACATGCAAAGCAAGATATGTCAAGCCTTTATTTGTTGTAATTTATTTTGTTTTTGTTTTTTATTGAAGGTTTTCTCAGTTTACAAAGACGTGTACAATGTCTCTCATAACATTTTTACAGATCAGTTTCAATTGTTGAGACATTGGGGAGGAAAAGGGGGAGAGTGGTAGATAAGGGAAGGGGGTGGGGGTGTGTGGCAATGTTTCTGTTTTACTTAATGTGTGTGTGTGGGGGGGGGGTTGTCAGCAATGCTTGCATAGGTTCCTTGTTGTGTATTTGTTTTCCTTTGGTGGTGAGAGTTGTTGGGGTTGGCCTAGGATTTATTTGTTGTAATTGTAATTATTTGTTGTTAGGCAGGTCAATTATAAATGGAATGTAATTAACACTTTTCGACGGTATTCTAATTTCCCGAGTTTCACCAGTACTTGCTGAGTGTGGTGGAGTAGTAGTCTTGGTTTGTATAGATAATCTTAGGACGAATCATAAGATTCAGGATAACAGTTCTTCATTTAACTCTTAAATGAGCTGCCTGATCATGCAGACTAATGACTACAAAAATCCATTGAAGGGAAAGCCATAGCTTAATGGTTGAGCACATGATTTACCCAGAATTCCCAGGAAGAGGATCCTGTCTAAAACCTAGAGGGTTACTACCAGTCAGCATGGTCAGTACTGTGTATTGTCTGCCTCAGTTTGAGATACCTAGCATCCTATGGCCTTCAAGCCTATGCTTGAACCGGTATTAGGAAAGGAAAGCAGAACATGTATCCATAACAGATGACTTTTATGCTGTACACTGTACCTTCTCCCTTGCTCACTTACCTCCACCATTCTTTTGACACAAATACGGAAAGCGCCAGACATTCCCCAGCCCCACGGAGTAGCCAATCTGAGCCAAAATGTACTGCAGTTTATTGTTCCACGCTGGCCGATCCTCACCAGCTTCATCCACATCCTGCTGCTTGTTCCAGTTTTCTCCAGCCACATTTAAGACACTCTGTCTATAGTCCACAGGCTCCTCGAGGGCCAGGAGATCAGCCACTGATTCAGTGACATGCTCAGTACTTTGTTCCTTCTGGGTCACTTTGCTGTGTTTAGGCATTGAGACTGCCTGGCTCAGCCACACCTATGAAGGAAGGGATTTTTTTTGGGGGGGGAGCCCAAGATGGAGTGGTTTTGAAGGTCAGCTCTCAGAGCCTGGTCATCTACGAGATCTGAAAAAACAACAAAAAACAACAACAAATGAATTAAAACATTACGCTTCTCTACTTTCTTTGGTGTTCTTGAGTATCCAGAGCTGTGTGATTCATCAATATGCAAATTCAGAAATGGTATAGGTTCCAGAAGGCATCTGCCTCAGAATTCAGTTTTCATTTTAAAAGAGCAAACTTCTAGTCCTCAAGGCTTGAAAGTATGAAAGTATGCCTGGTGAAATCTTGGATTCCGGGGAGGAAGTAGGACAGAATAGGAGATACAGGAGGCAGAATCGCAGTGCTCTGCATAGGTCATGCAGAAGCAAATAAATTCAATAAATATGCAAATTTGCTCTATATGCATAGTCAATAGAAATTGCAGCTTTTCTTGCTGCAGAAATTGGGACTTACGGTAAGTAGAATTTTTCTGAAGCAATATATGTATAGGGGTAAGTATATTGGGGGGCGGGGGACACTGTGAAATGGTTACATTCTCACAATGCTGTACCCTATAAGGTAACTCACCACCCAGTTATCTTTCTTAGTCCCTCCTCCTTGTTGTCTGGAATCTGTGAAAGTCTGAGGTTTGGCAGTAGCTAAGTGCTATAACTTGTGTTTTACCTGTGCTTAGTGCCAACAATGTGTCAGGTGCTATTTAGCTTAAAATATTGTTGCACTAAAGAACTGGGCAGGCTTCGGCAGTTCTTCCATGACAACAGCAAGCACCAAGGTTATCTCTCAGCTGATGACATTATCAGAGCAACTGGGGTGGCCAGGAATCGTAGGTTAAATTGCCCATGACAGTTTTACAACAGATAGTATCTGCAAAATGTTTGGCACTGCAGGCAAAACCATTGATTACTCCTGCCTCTCCATTCAAGGGCTGCTGTCTTTCAACGGAGCTAAACCAGCCCAGTCCCCTGGACTTCAGTGAAACCCTGCCAGTTTTACACTCAGCAAAATTCTTATACTGAACTATTTCAGGATTTATGGGATTTGGTTTCCTTGAAAGCATGTATGAATAAGGCAATGAAAAGGTCGTTTAAAAACAGTTTTTACTAGCACATTCCTGACAATATTAGGAGCAACTAAAGCCCTTGTATGCAATACCTGTTTCATAAAGGTGATTGTTGACTTATACAAAGATTGGACTTATTCTTATGGTCATGGTATATTTGGATAAATAGTTAGGATCATGTTACACTCTTGATCCACCCGGTTGTACTTATAAAACAGGGCAGTAAAAGGGGGTGGCTTTCCTCATTTTTTCAATAAGTAAAATGGTGGCTCTAATCTGCTTTTATGGTGTGACTTTGTGCCCACATCACAAGATGATGTAACCCCCAAAGGAGATGAGATCAGGTTTGGTTATTAAAACTACACTTCACGATTCCCCCTTCACTTGCTCAGAAATTTGTTTTCTGAGAAATTTCACCTCAGCTCCCATAGAGTGGGGGTTACCTTAACAACATCTGACTATACATGATTGTGTTTCTCCTGTAGAATGAGCTATCAGTTGCAGATATAGCTCACTCTGCTTATATGGGATGTACTTGCCAAATAATACTTTCTAAACCAGGCAACAAAGTCTCTCTATGATAAGTGTTCCCACACTGGCCATATTTATTTATTTATTGCACCATTCAGAATGTAGTGGTTGCTCCTCATGAAAGGCAGTAACAACAACAACAACAACAACAACAACAACAACAACAACAACAAAGCTCATGATCCCAGCTTGGAAAATATTTTTCTTTCATAATTCTGGCAGACAGCCTATGCAAAGACCACTATGCTGTTAGAAATGCAGAAGGGACAGAATGTCAATGGGAGGTTGATACTGAGAAAGGTTCATGGGCAAGCACATGCATATGCCCTTGCAATAAAGTCTCATGTCTCAGGGCATTCTTAAGAAGAAAATTACCATCAAAGTATCATCAAAATACATACAGAGTGAAAAGCTGATATAAGTGAGAATAATTTCTCCCTAGAACACACAGTACCACACTACTAGAGTTCTGAGTCTCAAATTAATGCAGTATGAATCAGTGAAAGGCCTTAGTAACTCTTAGTATTGCAGCTGTAACTGAATGACTCATCAACCATGAAGACGGGAAATTCCATCAACCATTATCATTATTGTCCATTGATGCAAAAAATGCACTTGATAAAATAGAATAGGTCTGTGTGTGGTAACAATATAAGTTTGATTGCACTTTGACACACTTGCTGATCTTGATGTAGTGTATGAATAGTTAAACCAGGGGTTGAAAATATTTACTGCTCCAGGGACCAGTTTTGACAGATGGGCAGAACAATCTACCTGTGACATCACTGCGGAAATCCCATGATTGAAAGCTGTGTTGTTTGGCCCATCTGTCAAAATCCCTTGTGCATGATTCCCAAATGCCCAATAGCCAGTTGGTTGTTGGTATTTGGGAACCACAGCACAAGAGGTGTAGCCAGTTCTATGCCTGGAACTTTGGGAAGCACTGAGCATAGGCCTAGTAAATAAGTTCTTTCTCCTGCCCACCAGCTGGGAATGCTGTATTTTCAGGCACTGGCTGCATGAGGGAATTCTTTTTCACACAGCCAATGCCTCCAAGATGCTCCCAGAACAAGGAGTGCCCTCACTGCCCATCAATAGAAACTCCTTGCCCTCTTAGAGCTGGGCGCGTGCACACATACCACCCATCAGCAGAGTTCAGTTCAAGCTTCTGATTGTTCCTTTGGACCCACATCTGCACTTATTCCACACCAGATGCCACATATGCCATGAATGTCTGAGATCCATGAATGAAAAGGAACCCACTAATTCATTGAATATGTGACACTATAATTCCCTTACTAACCGTGTGTGTGTGTGTGTGTGTGTGTGTGGTGTCATCTTCCATAGCTACCTGTAACTGCAATATTTCTGTGCCACAAGTGGAACAGAAGTTTCCTTGGCCATTTGCTAGTTTGATCTAACACCCTGGAGAAAAACTGGAACACACAATATGAGACAGCAGAATGTTGGTAGCTGCATCCCAGCAATCCATTATAGCAGCCTTCCCAACCTCATGCCTTCAATTCCTCTCAGCCACAGCCAGCAGAGCTAATAGTCAGGGAAGATAGGAGTTGTGATCCAAAACATCTGGATGGAAGCACCAGGTTGAGGAAACCCACATTATAGAGTCCTAGCTTGGGACAATGTTTGTTTATTAAGAGAACAACAATTATCAGACCTTTAGAAGGCATTCCCTGTTTAGGGAAGCTTTTAATGTTTGATGGATTTCTGTATTTTAATATTTTGTTGGAAGCTGCCCAGAGTGGCTGGGGGAACCCGGCCAGATGGGCGGGGTATAAATAATAAAATTATTATTATTATTTATTATTATTATTATTAATCACATTTGTTTCCATCACTCTGTCCAAGAAGGTCAAGGTGCAGTGCATGAGATTATTCCTGTTCTTCATCACATCACTGTAAAGTATGTAAGACCAAGATTTGTGCAAGGTCATCAGTAAAGCCACTGACTGAGTAGGGATTTGAACCCAGCTCTCCCTATTCTACACCCAACACTCTTCCTACTATACAACACTGTATTTCAATGTGCAGGGTTTAGTGCATTTAACTGCATTGTTTAAGACAGGTGTTTCTTTTTTCCCTTTACCAGTAACCAAGATCCTTCCTAACCCAATAAGCAAGAGAATGTGAAATTACTCTTCATTTGAGAACGGTACACAACTTCTTATGGATCAAACTGCAGACACCTCATCTAATTGGCTAGCTATTGACCTGTACTCATAGCAAGAACAATGATTCATTTGGCTTGGCCTTCTCCTTTCATGTGCTTCATAGAAACGAATGCTCCTAACCAGGTCAGTAGTTCTGTGACTTGGGGAAAGTCACAAGGGTCTATGGCGGAAAGTCTTCCTTATCACTGAGGTGATGATGTGGAAGTGTAGTACACCAGGTTCTAAGAATAAGTCATATTTAAGCCAATATGGAAAAAAGACAACAGAAAAGGTTGAATCAATGAGAACCTTTCAACACATCCCGTGGGCCTTAGGTTGAGGAAGGTTTTAGCTGTTTACTAGGTACCAGGGAAAAGGTTCCTCCTGATGCCGTGGTGATCCCGCCATGAAACATGAGATCTGAGGGCACTCAGAAAAGGACGCACTTTCTGAAGGTGACTTATCCCTGAAGTGACTGTCGTAAGCTGTGAGAGAACACAATGGCATGTTTTTACCAAACTAAATCCTATTGTAAATTATATTTTAATTTGGGGAAACTAATTAAACTGATTGGATATATCATTCTCAGACACTACCAATACAGCAAGTGCATAGAACTGACAGTGTATCTTAGCAACAGGCAGCTTAAAATAGCATTTCTAATAGAAGTAGGAACCGGATGGTTGAACTGTGAGTTCTCAAAAGGAAGGAAATAATGAGGTGAAGAAGCAAACCAGTCTAAAATATCTCACTGTTAAGCATTCCTATCCCCTTGTGAGGCTCTCTAAAACCCACAAGCAATTCACTGAATTTTCTGCAAGTTCACAATTATTGTCTGAGCTGGTTTCCATAAACATTACTAGGGAGAACTGGGACTCTCCAACAGTACCCACACAAGCAAATAATAACTTTCTCAGCAATGTATAAACCTATAGAAAGTGTGCTGTTTAACAGACAAAGCTGTGCTATACTGAGGCAAACCACTGATGAATCTAGCCTGGCACTGTCTGACGGGAAACAGTTTTTCAATATCTCTGGGACAGGCTGTTCCCGAACAAAAGACCTGATTCTTCTTATTCCACACCTCATGCAATATATTTGATTTTGTAAGGTAAGGTTGCCTTGCAGTAAAGCGGGGGGGGGGGGGAGGCTGGTAAATAAGGAAGGCCTGTGATCGCATGGAGGAAGCTGCTGTCCTTGGTGTTGATCCTTCCATCCAGTTCAGCATACAGTTATAAGTTATAAGATAGAGAGACTGTGTTAAGAAGATGAGATTTGTAACCAGCACAGTGCTAAGTAACCATCCCATTAGCGCAAGAATTTCCACTTGTGCAGTGGATAGCTTATTTACTTTTCTTGGACACAAAGAGAAGACCTGTGTGCATCCCACACCCTCCCCAAATTTGCTCTGGAGGTTGGAGGAACCCCTAGAACAGACTGGGCAAAGTCCCATTGCACAAACAGAACCCTTATGCTGACAGGGCAGTTACATAGTACTGCATTTGATATCAGCTTATCTGTTCAGCACTAATGCTGCAATAGAAGAGAGGATCAGCACCAAGGACAGAATTCTTTCTCCACGTGTCATAATTTCCTTCTTTTGGGACAATGTAAGCTTCCTGTTTTACTGCAGTAGCATGGCCTGCATATCACATGCAGCATATGGACTTTCTTTTGTTTTCTTTTTGCCATACATCTCCTCATATTTGCCAGTAGCCCATCAGAAAGCTTCACTGATCCCAATTATCAAAATATAAGCATGGTAAGCTTATTAGAAGGACCCACATTCTTACCACCAGCTTGGTTTGGGAAGTCAACCACCAATACACCTTTTACTACCATCAGATCCAAAAGATTGTGCCTGGAGAGCTCAGTTGGTTACAGCATGGTGCTGATAACACCAAGGTTGCAGGTTTGATCCCCGTATGGGACAGCTGCATATTCCTGCATTGGGGTTTCACTAGATGATTCACAGGGTCCCTTCCAACTCTACAATTCTCTCATTCTGTGCCAAGGTTAGATGTCATGGTTAGATGTCATGAAATGATTATTATTACAACATAGCTATATGCCTGTAGCATAATGAGCTACATGGTTATTCTCCCATAAAACATATTCTTTGTCTTCTGGTGTCAACCTTTCCTGCAAACTCCTCCTTCATCCTGGATGAAGGATGCCATCCTGATTAGACTTCCGGTCTATCGCGCTGCTGTGAGGGGCTTCTGGCATTCGCGGAGGGGGGGGGAATACCGCGGGGGCACGCGGATCCCCATAGAACCCCGGGTTGAGCTTCCCGGGGGCCAAATTTGCCCTGCAGAGCTCCTGACGCGACTCCTCCGCTGCCCGGGGAGCTCAGCAGAGTCCCCGAGAGTTCAGCGGAGTCGCAGTCGCGGGAGCCATCTTGGGCACCAGCATTACCTCCAGAAGCGACGTCCCGAGTCTTCACACAGAGAGTGGTGGATTCCTTCCGCAAAAAGCAACAATCAGGAAAAAACAAAACTCAGCATGAGTAAAAAAGCTTGATTGGCAATATTTTTTTAAAAAAAAATGGACACGGTGGGTGACTATAAAAATGGAAGTCGGTCTCCCACTTTGATTGTTATGTGAAGCAGTAACCTGATCCCCAGCAGGGGAAGAGAGAGGAAGTAACTAATTTACCAAGAATCAGACTCTTAAAACCCTCCAGGAGACTGGAACTAGGTCCCTGGAGAGATCAGTGAATGAATCGATATTTTGCTATTATTAAGAAAAGACTATGTTATTGATATTTGGATTTACGAAATAGCCAGGACTGGACTTAAAATGGACTCCATCTGGGAATTTGACATCTGTCACATCCGGTTTTATTATCTGCTGCTTTCCCACGGGATTTGAGAGCAAGGACGATGGCAGTCTCAACATCAGTACAGGACTTACAGTACCAAAAGATTTATTTGGAACTTTATACATCAAGGGACAGCTGGTCAAGAACAATGAACAAGTGCGACAAATCAACAACAGACCTGAGGACACGAAGGGAGATATGGACAAGGACTCTGGAAGAGAACTGACCTGCGCAGACAACACGGAGGAAGAAATAAAAATGATAGACATTAATGACAATTTAGAAGAACTTCAAAATTGCAAAGAAGAGAGGGAAGAAGATTGTCAAAATGCCCCACAAGTGGGAGATGTGGGACAAGTTTTGGACTTAAAAAAAGAACTCTCCAACGGAACACCAGGGGGGGTCTCTGCACACCCAGTGAGAGAGGGTGTGCAGGGAAGGCTCTGGGTTGAGGGGAAGGAAGAAGGGGAGTGTTGGGAAACAGCAAGGAAAGTGTGGAAACAGCAGAGTGGTTTTACAAAATATTGCTGGAAGTTTTTGGAAAGGGTGGGAGTGGGATAAAATGCTTAATCATGTAAATTTAGGCTGGTCTGGTTAGAAATGTCCGACACTGGTATGAAATATGGAATTTGCTGAGGTATCTAGGGAATCTGGGTCCAGGGGAAGGGGGGGAGAATGAAGTATTAAAATGCAGTTTCATTGTTGGTAAAAATTCTAAGTTGGGGAGATATATTAGAATATAAGTATTTAAAAATTGAGTTTATAGATATAATTAAATATAATTAAATGGTGATAATGAATGAGGAAATGTTAATTAATTAAAAATTATCTGGTATAAGGTGAAAACTGCTCTACGAGGAAGTAAATTAGGGAATCAAAGAGGGGGGAACCGGGGAAGTCTCAATGTTATGAGAATGATATAAGATTAGTAGATTTTTTTCCTTTTTATTGTTGTTATATTTTTCTTTTTTTGGGGGGGTAGGGGGATCTTTTTCTTTTTTTTGTATGCTGAATTTGTTTTTGGTGTTATTTCTTTTAATGTGTAAAATGAATAAAGATCATTTTAAAAAAAGAAGAAGAAGGATGCCATCCCTCTTGATGCTATTGGCTGATCTGCTCCAAAGTCCACATGGGGCTTTGCAAATAATGTGCCACCAGTCCTCTGGCTGTCTTTGACTCAGCTGCTCTGATGTTGCAAAGACAGCAGCCTTAAACCATGCAGCTGAGGGCTAAAGAGAATTTAGCAGACAAAATTGGAATCCCAAGGCCCACAAGCAACTGCTGTTACATTCAGCTATGTATGGTAGGCAAGTGTTTATCACCACAAAACATATTACTAAGGCAGATTGAGGGTGGGGGTGCCTAAGGCCACTCAATAAATTCATGTGAGAACAGAGATTTGAAGAGAGTAGTTTCCCATGTCATGTTATCCTTGCACAGCAACCCTCTGCATGCTCAGTAAAGTAGATACACCTGGGGATACTATAGTTTGCCATGCTCATACATGGCATCTGATAATGTTGGCAAAAAAGTGCTGCTCCAAACTGGGTCAGCTTGCAGTAGCACTTATGTATGAGAGGCATTGTGCTATTGTGGTGGTTGGCATTCCCAGTATTAAAATGAGTTTTCCTAGTGCAGTTTCTTGTGGGGTTAAGCCATGAGAGCATCTGCTTTGCATGCAGAAGGTGCCAGGTTCAATCCATTGCAATTCCAGGCAGGACAGGGGATGTCCCCTGCTTGAAATCCCGGAGAACCACTGTTAGTGTAATACAAAATGGACCAATGGTCTGAGTTGGTGTAAGGTAGCTTTCTATAGTCCCATTGATGCTAATTTCTTACATTGTTGCTGCACAGATGTGAATACTAGAAATTAACCCAGGGAGTGAGAAGAAATAAATTCTTCAGGCACAATTCACAGGGGAAATCTCCTCTGCAAGCAGCACTCACTGAAGTGAGTAAGAATTGCGTAAGAGCAGAGCCCCCTGTCCAGCTCGCACTGGTGCCTTACAATGGATAGGAGAGCGCACATATTTGTATGCTAATATGTGCGATGTTAGCACAGTTTCTCTATTCACACCTTCCAGCTTCTTTGGGAAGGGGGATTGTTCCTTATACCCACATAACTCACCCCACATGGCCTTGTGTCTATCCTTCAATGGTGTGATTGCATCTCTCAAGTGCAAAAATGACACTGGGCACAAAATTCAGCACCCTAAAAAAACCCACAGCTTTCATATGGGGAAAATAGAGTCTCTAGCTCTCAAGAGGCTATGAAGACAAGCTTGGAAGTAGATGAGTGTCACTCCCCTATCAAATATCAGGAGGAGGGCTGAGCAGGATTTCCAGTGCCTGTATTTGTTCTGTTTCTCCTAGTAAAACAGAAGCAATTCTACAGAACATGCAAACATAGTCCAATTGGCCAGCTTTAAAAATTTACATCAGTCAGACAATTCAGGGGTATGATTTTTCAATAAGAATTTGAGCAAAATTGGCAAAGAATTTTGTTGCTGCTGTTGGTTATACTGCCCTAAACACTGTTAAAATATAATGGATCTTCTTTCCGAAGACTTGCTATTGGATGCTAAAAATGGGCCAATGCCCAGAATCTTGGACCTTAGAGACTTGAGCTCAATTCGCTGCCGAGCCATGAATTCACTGGGTATTGGGCACATCACACTCTCTCAGCGCCAATTATTCCTCTGCAAAACAGGGATAATAACAACATATGGCACAGGTTTGTTGTGAGCTGGAATATAGGGGTGGGGGTGGGGAAATAGTGTCTTTGCATGGTGGCAGAATAATCCTATTGGGGAGGGGGAAGGATTCCGTGGTGGAGCTAAAAACACTTCTTAAACCCTGACAGCTTGCTGCCAGGCAAGGGTGGGAGTTAGGAGACTGCTTTTTCTTACCCTTTTCTTTGCCGTTTCCCACCACCCTTCCCATTACATTACTGAAGAAGTGTGCATGCACACGAAAGCTCATACCAAAATAAAAACTTAGTTGGTCTTTAAGGTGCTACTGAAGGAATTTTTTTTATTTTACTTCGATCCAGACCAACACGGCTACCTACCTGTAACCTTCCCATTACAGTCAGTGGGAGGAAATTAACCATGGCAGCGTACAGACTGGCAAAGGGCTCCCCTTAAGGCCATATTACATGAATGAGGTTGCTTAGGATCCTGTGCATCCTCAACACAGAGACACCCAAGGATCCTGTCTCCCCTGCCCCCCCCCCCCACACTGTGTGGGACCTCCCAACAGCAAGCCTCCTTCCTCTTGGTAGCAGAGAAGCACTTAGGCAGCATCTAAGAGCTGTTCGGCTGGCCTAAAAGTGCTATTGGGTAGGATTCAGCTGTGTTGTTGCGCAACCAAAACGAAGTCCACTCATTGAACAAAAATTAAGCTGCTTCTCCTCCCCCTTTGCTCCCTAAATCTTTGCTCTGGAGGATGGGGGGGGACCCAAAACAGGAACACATGGGAGTTCCCTTGCCAAGCAGACCTCGACCCACTCACAGATACCCCAATTAATGCCATGTTGAATTCCACTTGTAAGCCTTTATTATTAATAATTTTATTACTAGTAATAAAAGGCATCATAGCTTACTCAACAGCACTCTTTTGGGGGGCTCCAGGCAAGAAATATTTCACAGCATTGCATTTGGGAGTCTATCAGGGAGGGCTAGGGAGTTAATTACAAAATACATCTCAACTCTTCATGTCCCCACATCAATACTTTCATAGATGTCTCCATTTGTTTTCCTATCTTAGAGGAGAGAGAGAGAGAGAGAGAGAGAGAGAGAGAGAGAGAGAGACTTTGCACCATCCTTGGCCAGAAAATGAGAAAAAAAGGGGCTATTCATCCAATACAGGCCATGCTCATTTCTTGTTTGGTATCATAGCAGCATATATAAGCCATAACAATATGCCCCTGTATTTGAAGGCATAAAAGCCAGTAATCATATGACTCCCTTAATGCTGTGAGTATGGTACATTCACAAGGTGGAGTTTTTCTGTTTAGAGCCAGAGGACAAATTGGTTGTTTAGTACAAAAACTAGGAGGCTAATCTCCCCATGGAAATCAGTAGCAGGGGACTCAGGCTTAAAACTGGGGGCTGCACCTCATGGAAGACAGCATTGCCAACATAAACTGTATTCACCACCTTACTCTCTTGCAGCAAAAGCAACAGAGTCTTGTGGCACCTTAAATTAGGTCAACAAAACTTACAATGGCACAAGATTTCGTGGACTATGGTTCACTTCCAATACATACTCGCTTCCTCCCCTTGCTCTCATATACATTCCCTTCCCCTCTCTCTCTGATCTTGGAGGGTTGCTGTAGTGATAACAAAGAAAGGAGGCAAAAAAATGGCTTCGCTAACTCCCCTGGGAAACATGAAAACAGAGGAGCAGAGAGATGCAGGTGTGAGGCCCAAAGCTGCTGAAAGAGGAAAGGTCACCCTTGAGGAAGGGCAAGAGGAGAGGGACAGATGGAGAGATGGCACTGCCGAATGATGTCAGGAGGACCCCCCAGAGGCCACCAGCAATGCATTCTCCATGATTAATAATGGATGTGGCACTTCTAGCTGTGCCAAGTGCCTTGCCATTTTAAAACTCATTTTTAATCTCTCATCCTCCTTCTGCATGCACGCACACACACACACACAACCTTGCGAGTTCCATCACTGCTGGGGTAGTTTAGTCAGTAGAGCATGACTCTTAATCTCATGTGGGTTTGAGCCCCATGCTCTGCAAAAATATTCTTGCACCCTTGTGGTCCGTTCCAAAAATACAATTCTATGATACTATTATTCTCGTCACATTAGAAATGGGGAGCAGACCCAGGGCCACGCAGAGGCTAAGCTAGGAATGGAACCCTGAACTCCTAGACCCAACATTCAGTCTGATAGTCCCTATTGACTCTCAGCATCAGAGAATGAGCTTTCTGGAAGACAGGCAAGCAAATGGAAACTTTATTATTCCCTTGAGAACATCAAGATGGATAGATATGCTCTTCTAAAAGGATGCTTCTCTGCAGCTAAAAATAAGTCACAGGCTGGGAAGATCCATATGGGCTGTGCAACAGAAGAGACCCTGCTCGATTATCCAACAGTTTTATCTAACCTTAGGTTCTGTGAAACGTATGTCCGCAAATAGGAAGGGCCAAAACCAGGGGAAGGGCCATAGTCTCAGGTCCAATCCCTTGCATCTCCAGACAGGCCTAGGAAAGACCCTTGTATGAAGCCCATAAGGGCTGCTATTAGTTAGTGTGGACAATATCAAGCTTGATATATAAGTTAGCTTTCTAAGTTCATTATTAAGTTATAGTGGCATGCTGCTTAGTAATTCAATGTCATTTATAGAGCGAGTCACATGCCATGCTGGCCTTACAATTAGGTGGTCGTGTTGGAGATCTAGGAACATACTGATATGGAACAGCACTTTTGTTGCTTCTGCAGAAGAGGAAAGGTACATCCTGAATTCTTGGCACATGTGCTTCTGCTGCTTATGCACAACAAGGAATGAACAGAGGTTGGAGGAACTGATGCTATGAGCAGAGGGAAGAGGTGGGAAAGTGGGCTGAGGCTGGATATGAAGCATAAATGGTTAAGAAGCCATGGCACATCAAGGCATGGAGTGCAGGGCATATTGGAGGAAATGGATAGTCCAATAAGGGTTCAGTTTATCCAGCTGCAAGACCTGGAATCTCTTATCAGAGCAAGCAAGAGGACCAGGTGAGGTGGGATAGGGGATGATCCCCCAGCAGCCTGTGGATGGTGCCATTAAATGGTGCAGTGGGCACCATTTAAACATTTTTTTCTGGGCACCAAAATACCCACATAGCTTGCACATAGCTCCTGAGATAAGAATTTGATTCCAGAGTCACTCTGGTTCAAGCAAAAGTGTTAATGGAGCTTTGCACACATGCTTCCAATTGCAAGTGCAAATCGGGAGCAAACACCATAAATACAATCTTTTTTTAGGCAGTTATGTTACAGTCAGAGCTGCTTCTTAATAGGAAGGCTATTTGGATCTGTCACTTTCCACTTCCCATTCAAGTACGTCAATAGCTGATGACTTGGATTTTATTTTTAAAGGGTTTATTGATCATTTCAAAAAGAGCATACTAAAAAAGGAAGATTCAATGCATAGGATTTAAATCAAATACAATGGCATGGTTTTTTCCACCAGGGCTAAAAGCAGATCCAGAACTGGCTTCCCAATGCAGCCAACATTTTCACAAATGCCCAGGTTTTTTTTTTAAAAAAAAACACGAAACAAGACAAACCTCTAGCATCCTCTCCCCCACCCTAAAACACAAGTCAAAATGCAGCTTCTTGTGGCCCATCTTCTACCCCTAACTTCTGTGATGAATTGCCCCAGAGAGAGGTAGGAGCAAGCGAGCCAGGATTCAAGCGCCGGCGTTTCATTATTCATGAGGATGGAGTGGTTTCTGCTTCCTTCCCCAATGTTACAATCAAGGTCACACTTCAGGCTGCGTGGATTTCAGGATGGCCACTGACAATCTATATACCCGCTCCCCACCCCATGCTTACTTAAAATGTCAGCTCTCCAAGCATCTCTTCGGAAGGGATCCTGGCAATCCCTCCGGGCTTCAGCAAAGGGCGATTTGCTCGTCTCTCCCCCGCCCGACCCCCAATCTATCTCGCCCAAACGTGCCTCCTTCCGTTCCGCATCGCTGGCTATTTTTAGGCTTCAGGTGACGCGCCTCCTCGCCTCGCTCCCTTTTCCCTTTTCTCCACCCTTGGTCCACCTGCCTGCCTCCTCCCCAGTTGCTAGGCGAGATCCTTTTTCCATCCTCGCCTAGCAACCGGGAGTTTCCTCTCTCTCTCCCCCCCCCCTTGTCCTTTTGATAAAGCGATGGAAACAAGCAGATCCTACCTGCGTACCGAGAAGAAAAGGATGGAAGACGAAGGAGAGAAGGAGAAGGCGCGAGGAGCCGCTGCACCCGCCCCTTCCTTACCTTCCTTACCAGTGGGCTGCCCGCCCCGTCGGCGCGCCGTCGAGGAACTCCTCCAGGACGCAGGACGGAAGGCGGCTGCGCTGCGCCGGGAGGACCTCTGACAACTCGCCGGGGAAAGTGCTCTGGCGGCTGGGCAATGGGAAGAAGGCAAAGCCGCGCGCCCTGACCTGACGCGCGCCTCGGCTTCCCCAGGTGGCCGCGCTGCGCTCGGGCCGCTCTTCGCCCAGTTGCTCTGCTGCTGCTGCCTCTTCTCCTTCTCCCCGAAGGCTCACTCTTTCTGCGGCTCTCTCAGGTCTGTCGGCTCGTCGCCGTCGAGAGACCACGGAGCAGGTTGCGTCGCCGCCGTCGCTAGAGCACCTTGGCGCGGCTCGTCTTTACCCAGGCAAAGAGAGCGTCTTTTGGCGGGGCGCGCGTGACGTAGGCTTGAGTCACTCGCCGACGCGCGTCAGTGGGAAAGCGCGGGGCTTCGGCTGGCAACGGGCTCGGCTCGCCGCCCTTCTGGGATCCGGCGGCGGGAGGGGGTCGCGGGGGAGCAGCGAGCCGCCTCTCCCGCAAACGCACCCGGGGCCCCAAAGCGGTGGTGGCATGGGGGCCCGAGCGGGGTTAGACGTCGCTGCTGCTCCTCGGACCCTCGAGCCCCGCTGCGGACGCCCCTCCCCGGCAGGGCCAACCAACACCTGATGCTTCGGTGGAAGGCGCGCTTTTCCCGGCATGCCTCGGACGTGCCGCTTGGGCACTGCGGGGAAGTATCCGCAATCGCGAGCAGCCTGTGGTGTGAATGGACATGCTGCCACCTGGAAGATCAGAATAGTTCCAACGCATTCATATGGGTAAACCAGTATTATCAAGGGCCCAGAGTTTGGGTCTGAACTAAAATCAGGAACTTCCCAGCTCAGAGAGCTCAACCTCTGGAGCAGTCTAAAGACCACACACTTGAAAAGATCCAGCCAGGACATCTTCACCACGCAGACAGGGATCTGTCTAAAGTTGTGTGCTCCTAGAAGAAAGCAGAAGGGAAGAAGCCCAAACCAAGGAACTCCTGCCATCATTAGCTCCTGAAGTGGCACCAATGCCCTGAGGCCGCTTGTCTTTGTTTTGGTGTGGTAAAGAGCCTTTGGCAGAGTGGCAGTATTATTCTGAAGGATCCACGAGTCTAAGCACAATACATAAAGCAATGCGATGTAATCACGTTCCTAGCCACTCCTACACATTCCACTGCTCAGGTGGCATATCCTCCACTCAAAGTCTATTTTCATCTGGCCCTGAGTGTCCCCACCCATTGCCTTCCATCCCATCTCACTCCCCACCCCACCCCGTTACTGGCAACTGATTGTCTGTTGTCCAGCTGTGAGCTTCTTAATCATCCCCCCTATTGGAGGCCTTCAGTGACCAAGAGCAGGGAGGGAGATCCAGCTGTGGCAATTGGTTCTGCTGCATGGTGGTGCAATCCTTACTCCCACCCCACCCCCCAAGAATGGAGGTCTGCTCACTGCCGAAGGGCAGAGAGGGAGGGGCAAAGTTTGCCAGCAATCAATGTAATTAACCACTCGTGGCTGACCAAATTCTACCATGACCCACCCAGCCATAAAACACCAAGTCTCATTCTGGCATCCCCATCCAGTCTGCCAGATTCTGTATTGGTTCTATCTGATCCGCCACCATCCCCAGGTTCCAGGGAAATGGCACTTTTGACAACAAAAGGTGGCAGCTCTGATTCCAAACTGCTCTGCAAATGACAGCAGAGCTTGTCCATAAGGCAAATATTCTGCTACACAGATCAACAAAGGCAGACTACAAGCTTGTGGGTTCAACTTCGTTGTTCACTAAAACCCCAAGGTCCACTTAACTTCAGCTAGATGCAAAGTAATGGTGCACATGAAGAGTGGAGTCAACTGACTGCCGAGCCCCGTGAGCCACGAGATAGCCTGCATGTACAAGTAAAAATCTACTACTGATCAGGAATTCTAACACCAATCCTTAAAACGGGTCAAAGGCAAACAAAGAACACCCTATTTTTTTCAGTCAAGGAACACTGAAGCTAAGAGACAAGTGATTAGCCCCAGGCCAGCCATGGCAGATAATTCATATACCTCCTTTGCTGCTGCGTAGGTGCCATTTTTGTACATCTAATAACACACTAATTTCACTAATGTACGAAGTTGCTGTTGTTATTATAATTTAAACACCCTCAGTGTTGTTCTGTACATGCTAAGCTGGTCCAGCCTCCAGAGAAGAGTTCAATCTGCATCTCTCTGCTGTGCAAGCATGGAACTGGCAAAGCAAAAATTAAGAAAATAATATCCTCCTGACACCTCCACCCATCTTTTCCCCTGGCTGTTAAGTCAAAGCAGCAATAACCAGCAGTGGGTTAATTCTTTCCCACTCACCCTCTCCCATCATTTTTCTGCTATAAGCAGTCCCCACCACAAACTGTTATTTGCTCTGCCAAAGAAAGCTTATGGATACTGCTAAGTCCTCCAGATCCAGATCCAACTTTCTGCCTACTGGATCACATTATTCATATTTTACTTAGGGGATAACAAAATGTTTAAGGTTGGGCTGAATAGATTATGTTCACCTTCTAAGAAACGGGGCAAAAATGGGTACCCATAGTTAGGGATGGGGGAGAATATTGATTCAGTTCACATTTAGACGTGAATCCATCAGATTCTCACTTTCCAAATAAAGGCAAGAAACAAAACAGAACTAAACATTGAAATTTGCACTCATCCAAATTTTGTGATGCAGTTCCCAACTGACCAGTGTTTGCAAAAAATCAAATATGAGGTTAAAGTGTGCATAAAAAAGAATATATTGGTGAAAATAGCAAACAAATATGCATCATATTCGGAAAGAATGTTTGCAAAAATGTGTACATCAGCTAAAATTGCATTCAAAAATGAGTTTATTAGGAGAAATTTGCATTAAAATACTGAATAATTTTCTTGACAATTTTTTTATATTCAAAGATTGCTGCAGAAATGTGGTGAACTGAATTTAAGATTGGAAAAATGAGAAACCGAGCAACCCAAAATTGGAAGATTCAGCCGTGTAATGGGTGATTCCACATCTTGCTTTGTGCTGCCAACTGGCGCTGCCTCCTGCTTCCTATTTGCCTGGGGAAAAACAAAAAGAAACCTCGTTGCTTAAGAAACAATCACAGAACAGGTTGCAGTATGGCTTTCCCTTCATGTGTTCATGGAGCAGCCACCAGCAGCTTATGTTCAAAGATGTGGTTTGGCCTGTGTATTGAGAAGTCTGAGTAGGTTTGTGAGAGCATCTCATGATGAAAAAATTAATGTGAATTTTAAACCAGCCTGATCTAAGCTTGCTCAGAGATTGTATAAGCTACCGAGAACCCTTCCTTCTCTGCATTAATTCATAGACCTGGGGGATTTGTATAATGCACGCTTGTAAAGAATAATGCCCTGCCCCATCTGAATCAGAGTGAATATGAAACATGATGCTCATAGACAGATGTGATTCCATAAATTCACAAACAGCAACCTATAAATAACTTGCTGGTTATGCGGCCACCCTCCTATGATCCTGATTCTTACATCTTACAGCTGCCATGTGTCTCCATGGTGATAGAATCACATGACCACCAGCCATTCATTCATAGCTGTTTCAAGATGACGGAGAGGGAAGGTAGGGTGGAGGGGGGGGAATAATTTGGAAAAATCAACATTTGGGTCTTTGTGGGAAGGAAAGTCAAAACACCAGGAGTTAAAGACTGGTCTTGGCAAATATGGATGCTGCTGAGAGAGGATTTTGCAGGCTGCTGTTTTAGGAAACAGGCTAGCATTCAGGAAAGAGACAGTGTTTTAATACTAACAAGACTGGGTCAGAGCCGAAGCTGCCATCTCCCCATCCCATGAACCCTTTGAGAGTTGTATGCAGCAGGGAAATGCTTAGTAAGTGCAGTTTCTTTGCTTACGATGCAGACATCATGGCTGTCTGAGTTTTCTCTGAATTGCGCCTTTTCAAGCTTCAGCTGCCATCTTTAAGACCAGGAAGTAACCCACCTTGTCAGGTCAGTAGCCCATTTAAAGGGCTGTCCCTTCCAGCAGCAGACACTGCTAGTGCATTCTGTAGAAGCAATATGGTAAGTGGGTGCCCTTTGACATTAACACGCTAGGAATAAAATATTATGCTTCCCTGCTCTGGACCAAAGCCCCTTTTCAATGGTACAGAGAGGAGGAGATTGGAAGCAAGGAAATCATGTCGCCTTTGGAATCTGCACCCTCATGCTATTTTGTCTTTTAGAGATACTGAGGGTGTCTTATAAAATGTCAGCGAGAGTTGACAGTGATGATTTTCTTCAGGTTTCACGTGTTTCTCTTTGAGGTTTCTAGAGGCAAGGGGAATGTCCCCTGACGCTAGTGTACATGCACGCAGTGCAACACTGGTATGCCGACATACAAAATGAGAAATAATTTGCTGCTACATAAAGGCAAAATGAGGAATCACTTTACACTTGCAATTGGGATGCTACAGAGAGTTACACTATGAACATGAGTCATCATGATGCCATTACGGGAATAGCAAGTGCTGATTTACTTGAGAAGCACTAAGCTCAGAAAGATACAGAAAACAATCATGTAATGTTACTCTGCATTGATTACTCTTCTAATTAGTAATGTGCTCTGTTCTAATTTTAGCTGAATGAAAAATGCAATAAGGTTGGGTTTACCCTATGGACCAACCAGGAAGAACTATTCCCTAGACTAGAGAAAAGAGCCTCTGTCTTTTCCCCCCAGAAGTAAATTGCCCCCACCTTTGAATGTCCTGGATGTCTGTAGAGTCTTGTCTTGGGGCTCACTCACACAACCATTTCATACACAGGAAAGTCAAACCACGCTAACTTTCCTGGCAGATTAAAGTGTATCCAGCGAATGTTCCAATGTGTATCCTGGTTGCAATTCCTCACATCATGGTCTGACTTACTTTCCCCAAGACTTTTCATGACATAGGGAGCAGATTCTGCTTGAACAAGCATCAAAGCATTCACAGGACTAGTTCAGCTTCCCAAAGTTCACTGCTGCTGAAGAAACTACACCACACAGAATGTGACTGCGGGAACAAGCCCTACAATTTATCAGGGCAGATTTTAGCATGGCAACTCGCACGCAAATGTGGCACTGCTTTGCTAAGGGATTGGAATCTAATGGCCCTCCAGATGTTCTTGGATTCTGGCACCCACCTTTCCCACCCAGCCTGGTCAATAACAAGGGATGATGGGAGCCCTAGTCCAGCAACATCTGGAAGCCACTGGGTTCGCCACCCCTGGCTGGGTCAGAGCAAAAGCTCATCTTTCCCAGAACCCCAACAAACACAAGTCCAAACACACACACACCACTTCCACTGTCAGAGGAAGTAGTATGTCTTCTGGGAATCACAAATAGGGAGAGTGCTGTTGCATTCAGTTCCTGCTCACAGGCTTCCTACATACATCTGGTTGTTCACTGGGGGAACAGAATGCCAGACTACATGGGCCCTTAGCCTAATCCGTGAAATATCTTTTTGAGTTCTTAATTTCAAATGAGAGAGGTAGCCGCCACCACATCAACTACAGCCTCACGGCTTCTGAATACGATGATTCCATTTTCACTAGCCCTCTGCCAAGTCCTGCCTTTAAGTTTTCGGATAATCATTATCTCCTGTGAAAGAGCATAGTTTATCACCTGCCTTTTTATCTCGGGGTGAAATTCTAGGAACTTCTAGGTTTAGAAGAGATTGCATTTCCTTACGAGTGGCTTTGGGGTGGGGTGGGGACATGAATAAATGTCCTCTTCCATTATAGAACAGCCCCTGGGTGATCTGTTGTCTTCCCATCCTGCAGTTCCTCAAAACCATATGCAGGGGCACTTGGGAAGGCTGCAGAGTGCAGACCACCAGGGAGATGATTTGGAGAGTGAAAAAACGACACTCACAGAAATACCCTCCAGCCACCTCAAAAGTAAGTTAAGTGCAGCAAAAACCCAGCACTTATTTATTGATGGATAATAACTGAAAAAAACATGGGGAGGTACTTTTTTGGTTTTTTTTTTTTTACACAGCACTAATTTTAATGATTCTGGCTAAAACTCACAAAATATATAAGCCTTCAGCTAAATGAAGGGATAGATTTAATGTCAAGCCAATAAGCAAGCTGAGGCAAACAGTCCATAGTTAATTGCAAATAAGCAAGCAATCTGAAGCATGCGGTTCTGAGCTCCATTCATTAACCAGCCGCAACAGCTAATAGGGGGCAGTCAAACATGAACCAGCAGCTGGTCCCTTCAATGCTATCCCTTTCCAGGAACTGCTCCCGGCTTTTATTTCATTGGCTGTCTAGCTGGGGCGGTTAAGCAAAGCAGATGGGGAACTGGTTAGCCAGCCATTTGTACAAAAAGGCCGTACACTGAGTGAAATAATTCTGTTCTGGCTCTCAGGGTGCTGCCAGAGCCTTCAGAAAGGGATGGAAAAGAAACAGTGTTTTAGTAGCTGCAATTTTACTCTCCTGCCCTCACACCCTTTAATCTCCTGCCTAGGTTTGTGCTTCAAAAGGGCAGCTCATGTTTCACAACTGTCATGTGATTTCTTCCCTCAACCCGGGAGTATATTTTAAGCCTCCCCTTGACGTCACACGCTTCTCCATCTCAACAGGACCTTGTTTTGTCGGTTTTCAGGGATTAGACTATTACTGTCCAGTGTGCTCTCGGTCTTCCCATCATAAGGCAATTAATGCTCACTAAACTGCAGTATGGGCAGAGGGAGGGAGGGAGGGAGGTGATGTTCTTCTTCACCATTGTCTTTCGGTGGTCATGAAAGCATCATTTCCTCCTGAATCACCCTAAATCAGGACCACACCATGGCAGCCTCTCTCAGCACGTGAAAGAGCGAGTGCTCAGAAGGCTGCTTAAGATCTATATTTAGTCAAACAAAATGACTCTCCGCCATTTCCCTTCATTTCTCCATAACATCTGAATCAGGTAAGGCTGTGCAATTTCATACAAGCACCTTGGTGAATATAGCGCTGGGTGGAATGAGGAACAATAAACTCAGACTGAATCCTGGCAAGAATGAGGCCCAGCGGCAGGTGAGCAGTTTGTGGGTCTGGGTGATAGATCAGTTGGCTGCTCTGGAAAGGACTGTTTCCCCTTAGGATCAGGTATATACCGTATAGTTCGGAGTTAATGCTTGATCCACCATCATTGCTTGTGCGCCTTTTCTCACCTTTGGCTGGGATGCCAGTGACAACCATTCCTGGACAGGAAAAGCTTGGACACACAGGGGTCTATGCAGCGGTAGAAGAAGAAGAGTTTTGGATTTGATATCCCGCTTTATCACTACCCGAAGGAGTCTCAAAGCGGCTAACAATCTCCTTTCCCTTCCTCCCCCACAACAGACACCCTGTGAGGTGAGTGGGGCTGAGACTTCAAAGAAGTGTGACTAGCCCAAGGTCACCCAGCAGCTGCATGTGGAGGAGCGGAGACGCGAACCCGGTTCCCCAGATTACGAGTCTACTGCTCTTAACCACTACACCACACTGGCTCAACATTAGCTTACTGCAATGTACTCGATGGGAAACTGCCCTGAAGCCTGGTCAGGAAGCTTCAGCTGGGACTGAAGGCAGCATCTAGTTAGTGGAGCAGCCTGCCGCCAGCATACAACAGCCTTGTTTGGACACTGCCTGCCCAAAGCTCCCACTTCTCATGCTCCTCATATAGGCACAGATGCAGACATATTAGCTCCAGTGTTGGCTATATTACTGACAGATTTTTCTCTCCCTCTGTCCTTTTTATGCGTTTCATCTCATTAAACAATTCCACCTTCCACGGCTGCCTCAAACGTCATTCCTCTGGCTTTGGTGTTTACAAACAGAATTACTACTGCATGCTAATTAAGCGCTTGGTTACTGCCAATTTAATTTTACCCCAAAGGAATGTTTGGTGGTTTGATGGGAACTGCGGAGGGCAGAGTGCCTACAACGCTGTTATTAGACCAGTGGTGCATGGTGCCGAGTTTGATTGTTTCAATTGGAAAGCTCAATGCACAACACTCTTGCTGTAACAGCCAATATTACATAAATATGCAATCTATGGCTTCTCCCCATATTACTTTTTCATATATGAAAAATCAATTTCCATGTAGCAGGGGTGGGAAGCCTGTGATCCTCCAGATTCACCTCTTGTCAGTCCCAGCCCCCATCAGCCCTAGCCAGCATGGCCAAGGGTCAGGAATGAGGGCAGTTGGAGTCCAATAACATCTGGGTGGCCATCGCACAATACAGGAAAAGGTGTGCATTTTGTAATGTATATAGAAGGTGGATCATGTGAATGCACGTGTGAGTCAAAAAGTCAGATGAGACCTTAGGTCACTGAGTCCAACCTGTTGCCTCAACGTAACATCTATAATGCAGGATGCAATTACAGCATCTATGAGAGATCCAGGCTCTGCTCAAATTCCTCTAGCAAAAGATAGCCAGCCCCCCCCCCCCGCCCCACTTCTTGAGGCAGTATGTTCCATTGTTGAACAGCTCTTACTGTTAGGGTGTTCCTCATTTTTATGCAAGATCTGCTTCGCTGCAATTTCCACCCATTTGCTCTGGTCCTGCCCTCTGGAGCAAGAGAGAATAAGTCTGTTCCACTTTCTGCATGGCAACCTTTTAGATGTTTGAAGATAGCAATCTCATCTCCACAGCAGGCTGTAGCACTCCTCATAAGTCTGGTGCTTTAATTGTCCCACTCCCTCTGTAGTGAAATGTCAGTTTTAATCTCCAATTCTGAAAACATTCCTTCACTTCTGCTGAGTTCTTGGGTAGTTATCTCAGCGGAGGAACACAATGACAAGTTGGGAACCATGTCAAAACGAGCATTTCAGAAGCAGCTTGCTGATACCAGCTTAGTATATGTGAATAAACAACAACCCACTACTAATTGGGAAATTGCTTTCTTGGGGAGTGAAGTGGAATAGCTCTACTTGGAGGTAGGGGAACAGCCACTTCTCGTGCAGATCCATTTATACGCGGGACTCAGGGCTGTGCAAAATCCAATACATTTGCTGGGGGAAGCATGTAAAATGGATCCTGGGAATGCTTCTTCAACTGTTTGCTTCAGCTCCAGCACAAAATTGGGAAGCTGCCATGGAAATGCTCGAGTTCTTGCCTGTGGTCCTGGGAAGCCAGCCAGCCATATGCTCCCATATGACACCCTGACTTTAAGAAAATAATGTTTGATTCAATGTACAGAGAGATGGCGTACAAGGACAAACCATGACAATTGTCCATCTCAACCAGGGCTGTCAGGCTCAACCAGTTCATGTAGTCTTGCTAGAGATCTTCCACTGTTTGGACACCAGTATTTTAAATAGCCATGCCAAAGATGGAACCAAGGACCATGTATCTGGGAAGCACATGTTGCCTTACATGATGTAACTGGATACAAGCCTAGTGTGATGGTGAAGGAGGAGGAGGAGATAAACCTATGATAGAGCCAGGTCTGAAACAGGGTAACTGTTTTCATAGGTGTTTTTGTACCTCCCCCAGAATGCCCCATTTATGGTGATTTTTCAGGATGTGGTTCCCCCCCAAAAAAACTATTCATGGGAGAAGACAGAATATATCAACCATATTGCCAAGACAATGGTGCTGATGCGTCCTGCCTTGCTGTGCTGTCAGACAATTAAATGGCCAGTGCAGTATGATAACACAGGGAGCATTGAGGCAAGGCAGGCTTCCTTCATTCAAGAGTGAGTGTAAATTAGGGCTTCATTTGGCCTTAGGAATATTGGACATCACCACCTTTGATTTGCCATGTGATGCCATGACATCACCACACTAGGAACAAGACAGCCAGTTAGCTGGGATCACACAGCCAGAAATGAGATGCCCGGGGGGTGGGGGTGGCACCAAAGCAGCAGTCAGTAGGGGTAACCGCATTCAGGGACTGTTCAGTGAACATTTCGCCTTCTCCAAGGACTCCCTTTCATGCCAAAACTGTTTGCCTGTGAAAAATCTGGCACAGCACATTTCAATACCAACTGAAGCTCTATTCCTTTTAAAAATGGTCTTCATTTACTAAACCTCCTCCTCCTTGGTACATAAAGACACAGCTCCATGTTCCATACACCATCATTATTTTAATTTTCACTTAGACCTCTCTAAATAAGTCTACTCAGAGTTCTTCCAGCACCACCTTCCTCCTAGCATTTCTTGTGGCTCAGTCTGAGTTGCTTTATCCTTCCTGGATTCAGACACTGGGGCTGTGGGGTGCCCCTCTTGCTGGGGGAGCTCACCTGTAGCCACTGGTTCACCTTCACCTTCCTCAGGACTTAGGAGGTCCCCTGCTAACTCTTCAATGTTTTCCAGGCTCAGCAAGCCAAGGCCTTTGTAGTAGTCGTTCAGCACCCTCTCGAGAACCCTCACTGCGTCAGAAGTTCTGAAATGTTTCTCCAGGACTTGCGAGAGTCGATACCACACTGAGTGGGGCTGGGCAGCGGTCGGCTTTGAGGGCTTCTCGGGATAAGCTTGCTCAGGTTTTTTAATGACCAGATAGAGGATGGACTCTGGGCCAATGAGATAGTCTGATAATTTGTGCTCCCCCTCCAGCACTTTCCCCTGGAACAACAGGGTCTGCTGGTTCTCGGGGACATCGAGCTCTTCACACACCAGGCTTTTCACTAGAGAGATCCTCTCCTCGCCAGATACCTGAAGGCGGCACTGCTGCCCAAGCAGCCTCTTCACTGTGAGCAGCATTGCCTTGCTCGAGGGGCTAGTAAATCAAGCCCTGCCTGAATGAGGGAATGGGAAGGGACAAAGAGGAAGGCAGTGATTGGCTGATTTTCCTCTGATGTCACAATTCTATGGGGCGGTCACTGTGAACTTTGGCTGTTGAACAAAGGGGGGGAGTTTGGATGAGGGATAATTTCAATTTCAGATTGCACTTTGATTACTCCCTAATTTGCACTTCCTGATACAGCACGGACTGAAATCAATATTCTTTGAAATTCACACTTCTCTGCATTTTGCAATGCAGCGAAATGATGTGTACCAAAATATTTAAACATTAGGGGAAAATGTGCATAGAAACGCACTATGTTAGTGAAATGAGCATACAAAAATGTGTATATTGGGGGATGTTGCACACAAAACACTACATCGGGATAAATGTGCACTAAAATGCTGATGAGTTGCTTCTGGGCCAAAGGAGCAGCCTGAGTGTGCCTTGTCTGCACTCCAAGTACTATTAGATGAATCAATTCATCTCTCAAAAACTGCTTTTGCATTCCAGTCATCAATACACAATCTCTGGGCCTTTGCCTTTGTAGAAAACAAAGCAGCTGAGGGGCAGGATCCATATGATATTAAGAACATATGGAGAGCCCTGCTCGATCAGGCCAAAAGCTCTTCATTCCATTATCGTGTTCTCATAGAGACCAACTAAATACCTATGGGAAGCCCACAAGCAGGACAGGAGTCAAAGAGCACTCTCCCTACTTGTGATTCCCAGCATCTGGTATTCAGAGACATACTGCCTCCAACAGTGGAGGAAGAACAAAGCCATTGTGGTTAGTAGACACTGATAGCCTTATGGTCCACGAGTCTGCCTAATCTTCTTATGAAGTCATCCAAGTCATTACTACATCTTCTGCATGTTTTCATTATGGACTCTAAGAAGTTCTTTCCTTTGCCTGTTCTGAATTTTCCAACATTGAGCTTCACTGAATGACTCCAGGTTTTAGTATTATATAAGAGTAAAACTTAGCTATCCACTTTCTTCATCCCATGCACAAACTTTCACACCTCTAAAATGTTGCTCCTTGTCTTTTTCTGAAACTAAAAAGCCTCAAATGTTACATACTCCTACTATGGAGTTGCTCCAGCCCCAGGATCATTTAGGTTACCCCTTTCTAAGCCTTATCCAGCTTTACAATATCCTTTTTGAGGTGAGGCGAATGGAACTATTCACAGTTTTATACTGTTCTATGTGACATAAGGTGTTGTTGTTTTTTGCTCCAATAGGTATCACTTTCCATTTGCTTGCATTGAATTGCACTTACCATTTTACTGCCCATTCTCTTGTATTATAGTGTACATATTTTTATCTTGATAGTATGTTACCTTAGGTATTTTGTAAAAAGGTAGAATATAAATCTTCATAATAAATAGAATAAACTCGCTGTCTCATTTCTAGAAAGGGGAACTGTTTCTTCTTATCAAATTACACTGCTATGAGACTCTTCTCGTTTTTCAGCAAGGAAAACCATAGTCTGAGCAGCTTAGCAAGAATTTCACTTTGTACGCTATTAGAGCAATTCTGCTGGACACATTTCAGAAAGATTAGAGATCACACAGAAAAGGCATTAAACTGTTCATTGCCATTATAAATTATTTCTATTGTGAGATGCCCTGAGGTGGGTTTTTTTAGGAATAAGTAGGAGTAAATAATAAAAATTGGGATATTTAAAGTAACCCTGTGTAACATAACCCTCTAGCACAAGGATTTCCACTTGGCACAATTAGATCTCCCCTCTCCTCCCCTTGTGTGCCCCTTAAATATGTTCTAAGGGTTTCTGCAACCCCCTCAGGGCATGTGCAGGGGGTAAGTAGAAATGTTAGCTGGATACAGTTTGCAATTCCTTACTCTACCACAGAGCTTTCCAAACTGTGTTGCGACACATTGGTGTGTTGGCTGCAGTGTGTTGGTGTGTCACGTGAACGATCCCCACGCTGCTCCCGAGACTGAAAAGAGGTTAAGTTTAACCTCCAGCTTGATAGGAAAACAATTACTGTGTTGCGAAATGATGCAAAATGAATTTACCGCATCGCGAAGGGATAGCTGTCTAAAAAGTGTGTCACCAACATAAAAAGTTTGGAAAGCTCTCTTCTACCTGGTTAGAGTCTTCTATTAAAACTTTAAGTAGTCAACAAATCTACTACAGCAAGGGATCTTAACTGCCTGCATTCCTGGTTCATTTCTGTAGTACATAACCCAGATTGCTTGAAAGGACCAAGGAAAGTGCAAGCATCCTTCCTTTCCATCAATGCACTCGTGGAAGAGGAAGGAAGCTTTCAAGTTTGCAGTCTGTACCAACCATGCAACTGTTCCTATCAGCTGTGTCACAGACCAGCAAGTGCTCACAGAGTAAATAATTTATCCATAATAGCTGGATTTCATTTTCACTGTAATTTAAAAACAAAATCCAATACTGTAGCGCTCCAGAAGGAAAAAAGGCCAGATGTTTGCCGGTATCAGAAATTTTACAGATAAGCTGAGCAAGTTCATATCAAGGAACCACCATGCAACCAGGCCTCCGCCAAATACTCCCAATTCAACCCAGGAAGGCTAATCAGCCCCCATCTCCAGTTCTATCTCCCTTTATGGAGGAATTGAGCTAGCTGAGGTGTAAGCCAAGAGCCAGGTTGACTGAACCCAGGGAAGAAGAGTTATTTATCTGCTGCATCTTTCAAGAGGTGACATCCACCCAGGTGCTCATTTTGCCACCAAGCTCTATGAAGTCTGTGGGTAGCAGGGCAAAGCCAGAAAGATGCTGTACTCACCCATTGAAGTCCCTAATTTCCAATGAGCAGAAATTGTCTGGCTTTCTTTCCAGGAGATACGTACAGATCTCAGGATTCATACACAAAAGTAGCCACTGTAAGTTGATAGGCATTTTGTTGCTTTTAATGCTTGTTCATTCTTTTATGCGACCATGTGCTTCTGTTGCATGATCATGTCACCATCACACTGTTAACAATGCAGAGATGGGGTGGGGAGAGCCCTACGGTCTCAGTATGTTACACCTTGAAGAAGCTTGGAGCCGCATCTGTAGCTACATTACAATTTGTGAGCAAATGCCTGCCTGATGACATTTGCTCAAAATAAATGAATTGGCTTTGCTAAAACTTGATTCTTATTCTAAACTGACACTGTGTGCCTTGGTCCCTGCTGCTGTCTGCCTGACAGACACTCTTGTAACCTCAGTGATGAAAGTTAAACAGCGGGAGTGTTTGGGTACAAGTAATCGAGGCTCAATGTGGAGTGCTGGAGCAGTCTCAACCCCTCCAACAGTAGCATTTTAATGGCACCCCATATTTACTTAGGTGGCCCGTTCAATGGGGCTCTCTTCCAAATAAGTAATGTTAGAATTGTAGCCTGAGCATATAACCAGACTACAAAGCACAAACAAACAAATAGGAAAATGCATTCTACCGTATTGCACCTGGTGATGACCTACTGTACTTGCCTGTTCCTGAATGTTTATAAACACAACAGGCTAAACTTAGATTTGGTTGTGAGTTTTCTCAGAGCAGATACCATCTCCTAGGGAAGCGAAAGCACCTACTTTATTGTCAGGTCCACTTACCTACTTAAAGTAAATGCCCTTACTTCTACCACATTCACAGTCCTGGTTTGTAGGAACCCAGAGACTAGGTTCTTACAAAACATCATTTGAAGTGGCAAACCTTTGTCTGGACTGACAGTACTATTTCAGGTGGCTGTGGGTGTGACTTGCAGTGGGAAAGCCCAGACACAGGCTTGCCACTTCGCCTTCTGTTTATGAGAACTAGAGTGGGATGGAGCATCAAGGTAGGATGAGTTACTTGCCTGGGTCACCAACATCCAGACTGAGGAGACTAGGATTATGCGACATTTAACCAAGAAGGGCAGGCACAAACAAGGTGCCCTGGCAAGGGGTCAAATTAAGCAAACTACATTGGCATGCACATCTGTGCAGCAAAGCTATTCAAAAATCGAGGCTTTCAAGCAAACGAAGGAGGAAAGAATGGCACATTGATGGAAACAGAAAAATGTCAAGAGTTTCTCTTTCCCTGGTGAAGCCTTCAAAACAGAAGATTGCTCAATGGAAAGAAATAGTTATTAATATTCAATTATACTGGGACATGATCAGCAGTTGTTTAGATGTTTGGTGCCACTACAGGAACAAAAGAAGGTAACATCCCTGATCCAGTTAAATTGCCTTCCCTGTGAAGGGCCAAGCCATTTGTAATCCACCAGATGAGAGTGGAAGCAGCTGCTATGAACACACCCTATTCCCTGCTCCCGATCCTCTCAACTATACATGCACTAGATGGGACTCCAGATATCTCCCTTTCCTATTAGTATGAACAACTGTATGCACCACCTATCTTTTCTCCTTCCATCCACACCACCATGATACTGTTTTCCATCCTAGAAGCTAACAGAGAAAGGGTTCTGTCCTTTTGGGCTAAGAGTGGGAGCATAGCAGGAAAAAAAGCTGCCATACTACTTTTGGAACAGAACAGCTGGCCAATGACAATGGACAGAAGCCCAACAAGGAGCACATGAATAACAATCAATGCTGACACTGATATTTTGCTCAGCGTTTTTCAATTGATCTGATTCTCAAAGTGAACTACTCTGAATCCATTTAGCACCTTCTAAACCAATCAGTAACTGAAGCAGCCCAAAAGATGTAGGAAAGCCATATTCGCTAGGACCTTGAGCGCAGTATAAATCCATGCCGCCACCTGGAGGAGAAGGAAAGAACTGCAGATTACAAGCCATATGAAAAACCAGTTTTATCTCTTCTCTCTCTGCCTGGTTGACCGAAGAGAAGCTGCCTTGTCCTTGGGCACACGTACTAGCTCCGATTCCCTCTTGTCAAACGTCATTGGAGCAATTCTTCCCAACAGATGGGTCTAGAAAAAACTTCCCTTTCCAGCCACAAGTCATAATTCATTTGGAAATCTTCAGGCAGTTCTACGCGCTGGCCCAGAACACTCTGCAAACAGTTATCCACAGGTAGAAAATCAGGATTGCTATGTGCCCGGTCATAACGGCGAGAGTTGAAACGCTCTATGCTGGCACGCAGAGCACACTCCTCAGCTTGGAAATCCCAAGGACGTGCATCCAGATCTGAAAAAGCAATGAAGCAAGCAATCAGTTAAAGGAGCAGAAGGGCTCCAGTCATACCCCCCCCCCCATGAAAATGCCATACAATGTCATACAGGCAGTCCAGCATTATGTGATCCCATTTGGCAGATCTTTATGAAACATAACTTCTAGGGATGAGATGCACAGGGACTTCCCAGCAGACATAGACATAAATAATATCTCACATTTGTATTCCAACCTTCTATGAAGAAGTATGGAGTGACTCCATCTTGTCCCTTATGATCACTCTAGTACAACAGAACCTCGGTTTTTGAACGTAATCCATTTCAGAAGACTCTTTGACTTCCAAAACATTCAGAAACCGAATATCAATGGACGGTTGGCAAAATCCATTGAAAAAAATGGAAAAACATGCAGCAGAAGCCGTTCAACTTCTGAGGCGTGTATGAAAACAGAATCAATCACTTCCAGGTTTTCTGTGTTTGTGTTCCAAATCGTTCGGCTTCCGAAAACCGAGGTTCCACTGTAGAAAATAGGTTTAAGTCCGAGACCCAGTGACTTGTCCAAGACTACACTGTATGGTTCATAGCAAGGATCTGAACACAGATTTCTGAGTCCAAGTTCAACACTATAGTTACTGTACCACACTGTCCATCAAGCAACATCAATTTAGAGGGGGGAAGCACATTCCTCAGCTTGCTCTGTTTAGGATAAGTGAAGCCATCACCATGCGCTCCTAGCAATTACTGATGGGATCTGTTAACAGGAAGGCAGGTGGGTGATTTAAGGGAACTGACTTGGCATAGCAGTTAAAGGCTTATGAAAGACTTGGGGTGGTTGGAAAGAGGAGAGGCAGATCCAGGACATACCATTGCCATAAGCCCAGTCATCATTGAGCCGGTGCCGCACTTTTTGGTAGATTGCTGACATGGTCTTCATGTTGCTCTTCCTCCACTGTCGCCCCAAATACTTGGTCTGAACTTTGAGAAGCTTCAAAACGTAAAGCTGCATCATGGCTTGCTTCACTTTGAGGGCTCGTTTCAGAATGGGTGCAGACTTGAATACCACCAACATCTGAGAAAACAAAGGAACACTCTCAGTTTCCTAAGACTTCATCCGTGCCTTGGTCATCATCCATTTGCTTAAGGCCAAAATGATGGTACATGTTCAATAAAGCCTTAACAGCACTATGAAGAGGAGGCCCTTCTACTCACCATAGTCCTTGAGTGCTTCCACTTTGTTAATTTGTTCAGTATCCTAAGTAGATTAATGCAGGAAAACAGGTTTCGCCAGCAAAACTGATTGTTGTCTCCAGCTTCCTATAGGAAGAAAAAGCAAAACAAAGGAAATATTACCAAGTAAGGAAAGTGAGAAATTGCCCCTTATTGACAAAGCCATCTCCATCCCTTGGCAATCAATATATGTTTCTGTCCAGGTAGTTTAGCTCACCAGACTCTCTGCAGTCAGCTCAGGCAGCTCATGCACCACACAATATGGGTAATCCAAAACAGAGATGCTAAAAAACATAAAACACCCCAAACCGATCAGAATGGATGACCCATCTAGTCAAATATACCATGTCCAAAATGGTTACCCCTGCCAGGTTCAAACATATGAGAAAAATGATTGTGACATCATCTCCACCTGCTGCTATTCAGCTGACAACAACCAAAAGGCTTAGTGCATGCACATCCTTTTCCATATCTACCTAACCCAGATACAGTGGTGCCTCGCTAGACGAAATTAATTCGTTCCACGGGTCAATTCGTGTAACGAATTTTTCATCTAGCGAGTCCCAGTTTCCCAGAGGAATGCACTGAAACTTAATCAATGTGTTCCTATAGGCTCTGGGGGACTGGCAGCGGCATGCAACGGACCTTCTCCGAAGCCCCGTCCGATGTCGGCTGTGTGCAAGGCGGTGGGGGGAGAAGCTCTCTTCTCCCAGCCACCGCCTTACCTGCCTCCCCCAACACAGAGCGCAACTTCAGAGGTCTCCAAAGTTGCGCTCCGTGCCGGGGGTGCGGGGCAAGAGGCGGGGGAAGACCTTCTCCCGCCGCCGCCTCTCGCCTGCCTCCCCCGACACGGAACGCAACTTCGGAGACCTCCGAAGTTGCGCTCCGTGCCGGGGGTGCGGGGCGAGAGGCGGCGGCGGGGGAAGATCTTCTCCCGCCGCCTCTCGCCTGCCTCCCCCGACACGGAACGCAACTTCGGAGGTCTCCGAAGTTGCGTTCCGTGTCAGGGGAGGCAGGCGAGAGGCGGCGGGGGACGGAGCCGAATCGCAGCGGGCGCTGCTTGCCCCCGCCTGTCTTCCCCGAGCCAAGGGGAAGACAGGCAGGGGCAGCCGCCGCACCGCCGCGTTTCGGTACCGTCCCCCCCTGGCAAAGGAAGATTAGCTGTCAGCTTCCCGCGCTGACAGCTGATCTTCCTTTGCCGCTTTCTATGGCCGCGCTTCGTAAGACGAAGCAGCCTCGTCTTACGAATGCCTCGCGCAACACAAAACTCTTTCGTCTAGCGAGTTTTTCGTTGTGTGAGGCATTCGTAAAGCGAGGCACCACTGTACTTACCTCCTGCCAAGAAAAATAAGCAGATCAACAGGCTGCTTAGTAATGTTTCAGCCCACTAGAGCAATGGTGTCTGTTGAGTCCAGTAAAACTCATGGCCAGGGGATTTACATGAACGTCACTCAATGTATTTTCAAACAAGCACATTTTAAAGCTATCCATTTAACAGACAAGTAGAGGTGAATGATTTCTCAGCAGGTTTTTTTTTTTATCAGTGGGATAAAACATCTTCCTTTGTGCAAGTTAAAATTGTGGAGGATGGCTCATCATTCTTAGATATCCCATCTGGATACCATCCAGGTGCCCCACTGCAAAGATAGTGTGTCCCATTTCCTGTCATAGCATTTTGGGATACAGGTGTGCTAGAGATATTCCCACCTACCTGTTCTTGGCAGTGATATATGACATGATGTTTTGGTTGAAGAATTTCAGTATAAGGGGGATGCAGTTGGCAAACACTAGGTGCTGGGCCATGTATTCGAACTGAAGCAGGAAACAGATGTGATAAGAATGGTTAGCCAAGCAAATTCCAGATTCACTTCAATCTCTCTTTCAGTTCCAATGCTGATTGCTCATGCCATTTCATACTTACCTGATAGACATGGTTTAGCTTAAAATGCTTAAGCAGTAGAAGCAGAACAGCGGAAATGGCCTTTACAATTATTTCTTTGTGCCTATTCACATCAACGCCTAGTTTCATACTCTGCAACACAGTTGTTCTGGAAGGCAAAGCAGCAGTATTAGCTTCTATGGCCTGTGATGGTGACTGTGGTAGGGCAGATCTGCCTATGCTTAGTGCTACTATTTATACTTTAGTGCAATTCTCCTTTAAGTAGCACTTTCTGGTCTCTATCTTCTATAGGCCAGTGAAGAAGGTACTTTTATTTTAGTTAATATAGGGGTGATCAAGGAAGAGATGGGCAACTCCTCAATACTTTTCTCCAAGCCCTTCCTGACTCTGTTTAATATGTCAATAAAATGAAGAATTCAACAAGCTGTGTGTGGCTCCATTTGCCAACATAAGCACTTCAGGGTGTACTGTGCAGAACAAAAGTTTAAAAGAAAAAAGTACTGCCTTGAACCTAGTTATCACTCTTATGAAATCTTTGTTGCTCCAGACATGAAGTACTGTGCATGTATTAATGACACATTCAAATTCAGGAAAAATAATAATCTTCTATTGAAGCACAAGCATCACTACTTAAGCTGCCTTGAAGCTTCTCACGAGATTGTTGACTTAACATTCCCCCTCCATACTTAAGAGGCCTGCTATTTATAAGGAGACCCATTTTCAAACAGCTTTCTAGGGTCCAGTCCAAACACTTATTTTCTCTGCTACCAGATCTCTTAATTCTAGAGTGCACACATCATTTTGCAAGATTCAAGACAATCAAATGTTCCACCGTATGAAAAGCATTTGAATTTTTCTTTTTATAAAGAACAGTAGGAAAGGAATGTCTAAATATACAAATAAATGTCAGCCTGCCCACTCAACGCCCAACCACTAAATGTCAAGTAAACATCCATTCATTGTCTTTGCCCTTCATTCACCATATGCTTTCCCCCTAAGAATGAGACTCACGGCATCTCCTCTGGCAAGACATCTGCTAGGATGTTAATGGAATCGGTCTTGGCCTTGGAGGTGGGTGCCGCAGCCAGCAGAATCTTCAGCAAGGCAATCTGTAGGTGAAAGTTGAGTGAAGCAGAGAAGGCTTTTAGAAGTGCCAAAGTACAGGAAAGAGGAGAAGGAAACTCAAAAACACAGATACCGGGAAGAGATTAACATGAAGTATCGAAGGATATAGCTTGTCACATACTGGTAAGCAAAAAGCGATATATCAGAATGGGAGTTTGCATAAGCCCAGCAGTGAAATGCAAACCAAGTCTAGCTATTTCTCCCATCTTGAAAATGGTAGAGAGGCTAGAGTTTATGACATGAGAAAAGGGTGTGCTGAAGCCTTGGGAATGAACATTAGGAGGAAACGATAACTCACCATGTACTGTGGCAGGCTAGGAAGTAGACCCTGGTACAAGATTTCGGCAGGAACTTGTTCAACCTCCTCTTCCCCCTTTATTAACACAAGGAGATAATAGCATCATTCACTGCAACCTCAAGTTATGCTAAGTTAGTCTGAATATTATGAGCATTCATCCAGAACCTCAGCAAAACTTTCCTTAAGAAAGAACTCCTTCCAGAGGCAGGCTGCACAGCATCATACCACATAAGGGTTGGATCTTGAGTCTCTCTTTCCAATGAGAGTGTCTCATGGGCAGAGTTCTGCTCATGGGAACTCTGGATCACAGCCAATAATCTGACTTGCAGGTTAGGAATCAGGAGAGATAAACTCTTTAACCAACTCACAGCATATGCAGATAGCAAAGAACAGCCAAATGCTAGTTCCAAATGAGAGATTCACACTTTTCTCCTTGCACTTCTTCATGCAGATGCTTTTTAAACCACAAGTCTTTCCCCCTTTTAAACATTTGGCCTATGATACTTACCCCTGACATGGGAGAACGCAGATACTCTTCTTCCATTTGTACTTGAATCTCAGCAATAGATGTATATTTGTGCTATAAAGAGACCGGGCAAAGAAAGTTAACCTCATCATCTTGGCAGCACTGTAAATTCAAGCAGTTTTCCTGCTTAGGATACTGGGCAAGCAGTAACCAGTTAGATGAGATGTCTTCTACACATGCAAATTAAGAAGTCCACACAGTGAGTACTCACCAGCTTCAGAGTTTTGATGCTCTCATGAATTGGTCTAGGCAATCCCACAACTGTGTTAGTGTCACTGGAGGGGGTGAAAGCAAAACCAGTCAGCGAGTAAATATCGTAAGTGATACAAATGAGCTATTTTGGTAAAATTGTGAACAGGAAGCTAGTCAATCTGATTAAGGGATTTCACTCTTCTCTCTGCAATGCTTTCAAACAGCACCTTTTTATTTTTATTTATTTATTAAATTTCTATACCACCCTTCATCCAAGGATCACAGGGCAGCTTACAATACCTGCTAGGCATGTCCTGGTAAATTGTCTAAGAAAAAATCTCTTTCATTTGTGCAAGACCTTCCTGCTCCTATTGAGTCAATAAAAATTGTTCATTAGTAGGTTCAGATATGATTCTCTCAGGTTACCTAGCAACCTAAAAAACAGGAATGCTTGGAAACCATAGGAACCTTCCTCTCAACTTTAAAATATAAAAGCATGCTAGATTTTTAAGAATGTTCAGTTTGTGTAATTAGTTATGCACCAGGAACAGAACCTGAAATAAATAGGAGGATCTAATTGGATGTATCTAATCACAAGATTTTTTTCCTATTAAAATGAAGCACCAATAAAGTTTGGTTATCTGGATTCAATCTCTGGTTCATATGTACCCTCTGCAATATGGTTTTGTGACTTAGTGTAGCAAGTTTTCACCATTCCTATTAAGCTTTTAGTTGTACCAGCCAAAAGCCTGGAAAATGTCTGTTACCACTTGATATGCTAGTTTATTTAGCAACTCTACACATGGTAGGTGTACTAAGTCTTTTCCTGGTCCTATTCTTCATCTGTCCATAGCAATATTGCATGTGTGTTTGTGTATACAGGCACACCTATTTTTTGTTGTTTAAGTATTTTAGTCCTTTTGGTTACTCAAATTACAGCACAATACCATAAAATATTACAGCTGCAATTATAGTTTTGAGATGCATGTATGATTGCATGCACGGTCCTGAGATTTCAAGAGCTGACAAGATGGGCAGCAGAAACTCAGTGTCTGAACAGTATTGCAGTAGTGGCATAACACAGGATGAGAAACGATTATGTGAATGCTTAAAAATATGACGAAGCTTGAACAGCTTGATGTCTTTACTTTATTCAGGAAAAAGTCTATGCTGCCAGTTACCCAACACATTAACTGCATAGAATCATAGAGTTGGAAGAGACCACAAGGGCCACCCAGTCCAACCCCCTGCCAAGCAGGAAACACAATCAAAGCATTCCTGACAGAGGGCTGTCAAGCCTCTGCTTAAAGACCTCCAAAGAAGGAGACTCCACCACACTTCCACTGTTGAACAGCTCTTACTGTCAGGAAGTTCTTCCTAATGTTTAGATGGAATCTTCTTTCTTGTAGCTTGAATCCATTGCTTCGTGTCCGCTTCTCTGGAGCAGCAGAAAACAACTTTTCACCCTCTTCTATATGACATCCTTTTATATATTTGAACATGGCTATCATATCACCCCTTAACCTTCTCTTCTCCAGGCTAAACATACCCAGCTCCCTAAGCCGTTCCTCATAAGGCATTGTTTCCAGGCCTTTCGCCATTTTGGTTGCCCTCCTCTGGACACATTCCAGCTTGTCAGTATCTTTCTTGAACTGTGGTGCCCAGAACTGAACACAGTATTCCAGGTGAGGTCTGACCAGAGTACAGTGGTACTATTACTTCCCTATACTCCTATACTCCTATTGATGCAGCCCAGAATCGCATTGGCTTTTTTAGCTGCTGCATCACACTGTTGACTCATGGCAAGTTTGTGGTCTACCAAGACTCCTAGTAAGAAGAGATCCCCTACAGCATAGTAAGAAGAGATCCCCTACAAACAAGCTAAGCACAAGAGGCAAAAAAATTGGGGCTCCATTAACTCACCTTCCCAAGGTGTAGCCAATGAATTTGCTCCGACTTGATTCAAGAAACATCTCAATGTCTTTTTCTCTGAAGAAAAAAAAAGAAGAGAACAAAATTCAGACAGAACTTGAGGGCTCCTCAAGATTATTGCATATTTCATTCACCACAAAGCCCTGGAGAGATGAAGTTCCTTTATATGCTAGACACACACAAAAATAAGAATGGCTCCCAAACATCATCACAATGTCAATGAGAGAAGCCAGAGCACGTATTTCATTATAGTTATCACATTCAGAAATCTATTAGGCACACTAACCAAGTAGTTGAGGTTTGAGGCTGAAGATGAGAGCCTTCCAGTTCTGGGATTCTCTTTAAATAAAACAATCCTGTATAGGTGCTCACCTGACTTTGGGTGCCCAAGGCAAACCTTTTGGACAAGTCAGTCGGTCAGTCGGTGGGTGCTGGATAGGAGGGGGCATCACTTCATCTCTTTCAAGAGGGAATGTCTCTCCCTCAAGACTATTGTCATCATCATTCTCCTCCTCTTCTTCCCGGGAGTCATCAGCTTTGTAGGGATCTCGCTCATTGAAGGCATCTAAGTTATCCTGTTTAATAAGAGCCTGGAAGAAGACACACACAGCAAATGATGTTATAGACTGCCTTCCCCTTAAGTTCAGTGTCTTCCTGGGTACTTCCCACCCAGACTGTACCCTGACTTACCTTGTGCTCTCGGCGACCCCGTTTTTGCTGCTGCTCAATCAAATCAGAAGCAGATGCCGGAGGGGAGGCAGCCCTCATGTTGCGAATCACTTTTATGCTATCCTCAGGAAGTGGGGGGAGCCCCAACATCTCCCTTTTCTCTGCTTTCATATCCTGGAGTTCCTCAAATCCTCCAAGGGTGCACTACGGCAAGAGGATAATTGCAGGTCATTCACTTCCATTATCTTTTTGGTCACTCATAAACCCTTCAAAAACCAGTTTGTTAATGGTAAACTAATACGGAGAAATGGAGGATTTGCTGCAGTTATAGGAATGTCCATCAATCTTCAAAGAACCATTTGTGTATATGGGAAGGCATAGCAGAGACCAAAGAACATGGAATTTTAAACCAGTCTTTGTGCTCATATGAAACATTAAAGACTCATGAAGCTGAGAGCTCCACATTCCTAGCAGACACACATACAGTGGTATCTCGGTTTTTGAACATCTCCATTGACAAACATTTCGGTTTTCAAACATGCCCCAGAAATCAAACATGCCATGCAGCTTCTGCTGAGTGCAGGATCCTGAGGCCTAGCTCTTGGCTATTGAGTTTTCGGTTTTTGAACGTTTCAGAACTCGAACAGTCATCTGGAACGGATTGCATTCGAAAACCAAGGTACCACTGTATTTAACATATCCTTCTCTCTCTTCAAGAAGTTCAGAGGGCTTACATGAGACTTCTGGGCAATTCTCATCTACTCACTGACAGGGAAAGACCACCTTAGGTTAAACAGTAGCATATGATACCTGTATGTGGTATCTGTACTATTATGCTCTTTACTCGGCAGATGCCAAACAGCCAGAGGAATACAAAGAACTCTGGAAAAGCCAGGTAGGTTTATCTGAAATAGGTGTGTTTAGCTGAGTAGCAGCTGGACCACATTGTACTGATCACAGAAGCAGTTCCTTTGAAAACTGGCAATAACATTGCACTTTATTGATTTCATGATCATTTAGTCTTAAACAGCTGAAAAATATGTCATGATCCACAAATGGATTATATTATAGTATCCTAGTTGTAGCACCACCGTCTTAAAACTATACATTTCAGCAGTTCAAAAAGAAAAAGAAAAAGCAAGCCAAATTTATACAGCACGAGTTTTATTATGACACCAAATACTTCTTTTATTTCTGTGCTCTTTTTAAAAAGATTGTGCATTAGTTCCCTGCAAGTCCATTTATTAACCAACCTGAGATACTTTACTAGTCAATATCCAGAAATCGTTTATTTAAATATGGAAAATTTAAACAATTTGGTGTGGTGGGATAAACATTTCATAATTAAATAAAATTATGGACTGCCTGGTTTTCAAATTTAGGCCAGCAAGTGTGCTTCTTTGTCAGTCATAGGATTCTCATGTAAACTGAACCTCTTCCTAAGATACTTTAGCTAGCAAGAAAATATTCATCATCTCTTTCTTCCAAGTTTCAAAATATCTATACATTTGTTAGTTCAAACAAAGTAACCCAGAATCCTCGTTTCACGTTAATAATGATTTTCCTTCCAATGTGTCAATGGCAGCTTGATTTGCTCAGGCTTGGATCCATGATGCCATCTGCTATTTTCAAGCAACCAAAAAGCCCTGAGGATACCCAGACTCAGCCAGCAGCCAGCATAAGAAACCAGCAACACTACTACAGGGATGTGCCAAATGGCATTAGTAGGACATATATGAAAGGAGTTGAATAAGCCCAACAAATTACAGAGCAGCTCTCCTGTGTGTCTGCTTTGTCAACAGTGATGGAGGAGAGCAGTAAGGGATTTTTTTTCAAGTCGCTATCTAAGATCCTGCTTCAACCCAGCACTGTTCATAGCTTGTAGGTGCACTGCACGGTGCATGAAAAGGGACTGGTCCTGTGCCTGTGGTATAATATCCCCACCCCCAAAACCCCACTGCTGTTACCACAAGATCTCTCAATGGTGGTGACGAACTCAACCTAGGATATTATCATACAACACCCAGACGTCCTTGTAGTAGCTTACATTTACAGGTGCATTTATTTCGGTAATGCAACTTACTATTTTTTTATTTTTATTTTTATTTTTATAAATGCTTTCTTTTTGAAATTCCACAATAATAAAACAAATAGTTAAAATAATACATAAACAAAAATAAACATCGCTATTACATTTTATTAATTACACTCCATTTATAATTGACCCGCCTAACGACAAATAATTACAATTACAACAAATAAATGCTTGACATATCTTGCTTTGCATGTCATGCATCTATCTCATATATTGGTTTCACCTTTTAAATTGCATTACTGAAATAAATGCACTTTTTGACGATATTCTAATTTTCCGAGTTTCACCTGCATTGGTTAGCTACAATAGAGCTTTTAATAATAAAAAGGATTCCGGACCTATGCACATCCTACAGCTTAAACGCTAAGCATGCTTGTCTCTGAACTGATCTCAGTCAAGAAATTAAAACAGCAGCACCACGTCACCTTGTGTAACCTGGTTATATCCCAAGGGGACAGAGTTTTTAGTTACAGCAAAAGAAGCAATTTGTTAAATTTGTAGGCAGCAATCTCTTACCAGGACAGTCTTCCAGAGCAACAGCAACACCTTCTTCATAGGGAAGTGTGGGGCATGGCCACTGCAGAATTTGGTCACCATTCCAAAGAGCATCACGGAAAATGGTTCATTGTTATACAGAGGTGCCCCTGAAAGGCAATATATTGGCGATGGCTGTGTTACGTGCAGATGCCTCAGTTCTAGCTGTATATATTCCAACCCCATCTTCTGCCATCAATTCACTAGTAGGTCCAATATAACAGCCATTATATTGTCCATAACCATTGTATTTCTTCTGGTCTATGTATACACTGTCCCTGCTTCAGTTTAATTCTAAACATCCTGCCCATTTAGCTCAAATGAAAAAAAGATACCTTTCCATACCTGGCTGGGCAGCTTTTCTTGCAACAAAGTAATTGACCTTCCTGGCTTACTGATACTTACTTTCAAATCAAGAGACTTATAAAACAGCCTTATCAAACACATCACATGTACAGTGGTATCTCGGGTTACAGATGCTTCAGGTTACAGACTCCGCTAACCCAGAAATAGTACCCCGGGTTAAGAACTTTGCTTCAGGATGAGAACAGAAATTGCGCAGTGGCAGCGGGAGGCCCCCATTAGCTAAAGTGGTACCTCAGGTTAAGAACAGTTTCAGGTTAAGAATGGACCTCCGGAACGAATAAAGTTCTTAACCCGAGGTACCACTGTAAATGGGCAGCAACAGAATCCTTACCTAGTTCTGCTCTAAAGGTCTGTCTAATGGTCTTCCACTCAGGCTTGTCTCCTTCACATTCCTGACGGACAGTCTCTATGATAAGGTACATAATATTCAGCAGCACCCTGCAAAATGGATTGCAAAGACCAAACAGGTTAGAAAGGCAAACTCTGACAATATGGCTCAGCTTATTCAAAACTGCAGGTAGGAGAGAGGGGCTAGACTAGCAAACTGTGCAACAAGTGATATCCCCCTGGCTTCATCAGAAGTAGCAACATTATATGCTTGGCACAACAAGAAGATGACAAGTTTTACTGAAAAAAGCCAGCATTTTCCTCCTGCTCCCAGTCTATATTGCCAAGGTGACTGTTGCTTAGCAACCTGTATTTCTCAAGGAAAAATGCACTCATCCTAGTGGGTGTATCTTTACATAAACCACAAGTATCTCCTGGAAGATCTCGCCATTTTCCAGCTATAGAGGATTCACTACAGATGCGGGGATTGTACTGTGCACAGCCACTAGCACACAGTGTTAGCTAGTACTGAGTGTTTCTTCCTAACATACGCCATTCAAAGCTGCATTGGGTTTGGTTACCTATCTTTTTTAAAAAAAAACCCAAGTCCATTAAATCAATGCAGACAGCTTAAGGCACAACAGTATGCTGCATCAAAGCTATAAATCTGATTCTTGCACAAATGTCAGAGAAGTATTCAAGTAGATACTGAAAGCAGGGATGGGCAACCTCAGACCTGAGGCCACATGCAGTTTCTCAGGCCTCTCTGTCAGGTACTCAAGTCTCTTCCTTACCCATACCCCTCATCTGGCCTCTCCTTGAGTGTTTTGCCTAGCTGGAATATGTCCCTTGAACTCTGATCATGCTTCTTGCTTGCCTGGATGGCAGACAGATGGGATGTGTGTGAAGAAACTGCCTAGTATACGAAGGTATACAAATTCACATTAGTTGCTCTGCCCACTTTTTCCTCTGCTCTGTCCGCTATTGGCATGTGACCCTCAGGCTGAAAAAAATATTACCATCCCTGCTGGAAGGCTATGCTGTAGTTGCAGATTTCTGCAATGAGCAGAGGTTGGACTATATGGTGTAAAAGGTCCCTTCCACCTCTGAATGCCATGATTCAAAAAAACACAAGAGAATATGCAAATAGAGGAAAGGCTGTGGAGGGAAGGAAAGGAAAGCATTCTTTTAAACTCATGAGCCCTTACAGGGAAATCTCACCACACCTGTGGCTTATATGCCAATATTCCTTACCTCAGATCGGTGCTGTCAGCCAGGGAGATGGCAGGCTTCCTCACAGCACTGCTGCAGGCAGCACTGTTGCTGAGAGAAAAGAAGCAACAGCAACTTAGCTCTTGCTGCCTACAATCTGGGCTCAAAGGCTTTTTTTTTACACAAGTCACATTAAGATTATAACATTAAAACAGCAGCGTACAGTTTGCATATCCTGTGGTCTTTCTCCGCAGCTAGGCACCACTCTGCACATGCTCTAATTCCTTCACATATCCAACAGCAGCTGCCCAAAACAGTTGCTATGAGATCTTACAAACTGGATTGAATTCAACTACGAGAGAAGCATCTGCTCCATAGAACCAAATTACTAGACATTCTATAACAACTTGGTGTTCATTTTTTAAAGATAACTTAGTAGGAACATGTTTGATCCTACTGAGATCAAAGCAGTGGGCTGGAGAGGCATTCATCTGAGCCCAGTATATACTAATCTTTCTATTGGTCCGTGTTTAGTTTTTAGCTGCAAGCACAAATCCACCCTCAAAAGTAAGTGATTCTTGTTTGGCACTACAAAGTATAATAATATAGTATCATTAATAATATTAATACAATTATTATAAATGAATAATTAAAAATAAAATTATTCTAGATTACTTGTTTTATTTCCATTACCAGAAAGATAGCATTTCTTAATCAGATACTGGAAAGGTAGGTGAAAAGAACTTGCAGTGTTACCCTACTGCCTTAATACTCCAGTCCTAAACTCTAGGGCTTTCTATGGAATCAGATAAAAATTGGATGGATACCAGAATGAATCTGGCATCTGTTCATTCACAAGCTGTAAAAATATATACCCTGGTGGGGCAGATCATAACCAGGCTATCTAAACAGCCTACATTCCTCTCAGAGGCCCAACTCTGCAGTAACATGGAACTCACTCAATTTCCATGTTCAAAAGTTCCACCAAAGCATTGAATGTGCCAACTTCAAGCAGAAGGAAAATGTTGTATCGCATCCAGGACTGAACTTCAGCTTCAGAGCTGCACTCATCAAATGTGCCTGCAGCCACAAAAACAAAAATCATACCAATTTGCTCTCCATTTTACAGATAAAGCATGTTATTGTTCTTCATAACTGGTATGTTTTTCCTGATTCTTATGCCTAAAGGCAGAGAATTCACAAAATTATAATAACACAAAAATTATAATACAGGACTATGAAAACAACCGGCTAGAATGTCAGCTTCCTGCAGCATCTGGAACCTGCTGCAGGACAGAGAACAAGAGTGTTACACAATTATAAAATAAAACATGGCTTCCAGTGGGACTTGATGGCACTTGATCACACCAACAACTCAAGGGATAATCCCACCGAACAACCTCTGTTGCCTGATTATTTGGTGCAATGGAAATATGTCACTAATGCAGTATCATGCCTCTGTACTAACATGGAGACCATGCAAGCTCTGGACCACTGCCTGGACTTGGTGGTGGGCTGGATGAGGGCCAACAAACTGACTTTGAATCCTGGCAAGATGGAAGTGTTTTTTTTGGGGGGGGCTGGTTCCCAATAACTGGCCAACTCCCTACTTTGGATAGGGTTGTGCTCCCACTTAAAGAGCAGGCTCATAGTCCAGGAGTGCTCCCAGATCCATAGTTGTCAGTAGAGGCCCAAGCGCTCTTAGTGGTCAGGAGTGCCTGATACGACAGCTATAGCCATTTTGGGAGTGGGCCACTGTCACCCATGCGCTGGTAATCTGCAGGCTGAATTATTGCAATGTTTTCTATGTAGGGCTACCCTTGAAGTTGGTCCTGAAGCTGCAGGTAGTGCAAAATGAGATGGCTCAACTGCTCACTGCAGCAGACTATTGCCATCATGCTAAGTTGCTGCTGAAAGAACTGCATTGGCTGCCAGTTAGTTACTGGGCTACGTTCAGGGTGTTGGTTTTGGTGCATTAAGCCCTATACAGCTTGGGACCAGGATACCTGAAAGATCGTCTCACCCCTTATTTACCCAACAAATAACTGTGCTCTGTAGGTGAGGGCCTCATGCAAATACTAACTGAGCAGGGGGGGGTGTCAGTCCATTCTGCAAAATATAGGAATCAGGTATTTTGTGACATGGCACCCACTCTTTGGAATTTCCTCCTGCTAAATATTATAAAGGGACTACCACTGTTGTCTTTTTGGCACCTTCTTCTTTCAACAAGCCTTTTACAGGTTGTACTTCAATTGGAGTTGCTTTTAGACGTTTAAACTGTTTCATTATTTGTGTGCTTGCTGCCCTGGGCTCCTTTGAGTGGAAGGGTGGGATATAACTTTGATAATAATAATAACAACAACAACTACTCATATTAATTATATCTACACATATGATAGTCAACTACAAACTGCTGCCTCTGTCAGCTCTGATGTTCAGGCATACTATGAGCAAAGATGGACAACCATCTTGGTTTACTATGAAACTGAGTAAGGATTGGATCCAACTAGATCTGCTAGTGCAAGAATTTCCGCTTGTACAACGGAAGTTCTCCACCCTCTCCTCGCATACCTCCTAAATCTGTCCTGGGTTTCTCCTCAACTCTCTGGAACAGATTTGGCACACATACTTGGCGGAGAGGGAGGAGGTTTCATTGCACAAGTGGAAATCTCTGCTCTAGTGGATCCATTTAGTAGGATATTGCTCTCAGTCATTTATGTAATAAAGGTAGTAACCAACAAATTTCCTTCATCTCTGTTCTTTCTTTCTTTCTTAAAAAACAGGCTTGGTTTCACTCAAGTACCATGTTAACAAATATTCCATGAAGACTTACACAGCAACTAGTAAACATTTCATAACTCAGAATTTCCTCTGGCAGTAATAAAGGTATACCTTGTGCAACATAGAGGATGGCTCGGGCTACCCTCAGTCTTTTCTCCCGAGCCGTGACTTCAAGGCCATCAAGAAGCCTCATGGCATGGGTGCGATGCTGATCGGTGTCCAACTCTGTCCATTTTTTATCCAGCACTGTAAAGTCAAGCAGTTTGATATAAGGCTGCTTTCTGAAACTAAAAAACAGTCCCTCAAAGATACAGGAGCTTTAGCCTCACAAGTCACAGGGCAACTTTGCTTTAGAAGAGTCTGGGAGGTCAGGCTGAATTCGTAAGAACCCCAAAGCCCTTACAATTCTTATGAGTTAAAAGCTATAGTAAGCACATTAGAACATTCAGAAAATTCATAAATAAAGATCCTATGCTATGAGACTGGATCTTCTCATTTACCTTAAAAAGCTTCCATTGCTTCCAAAAACTCAATTTTTGCTTAAATTTGCTTAAAAGACAAACTATTAAATAGCTCAGGACCACAATACCAGACCCTGCAAACATCACCTGAGGCCCTTCTTTGTTTGCCTCCTCCATGAGAGGTCGAGAATGGAAACATGAGAATGAACCTTTTCTGCAGTGGCTCCCCATTTGTGGAATGCTCTCCATGGAGAGGTTTGCCTGAAAGCCTTCGTTACATATCATTAGGCACCAGATGAAAAGGTTTCTCTATAACCAGGGCTATGGCTGTTGAAACATTTCTATAGCCTTTTAAATGTGTTGTTGGTTTTTTTTGGGGGGGGGGTTATTGGTTTGTCTTGTGGTTCTTTATTATGTATTTTGTGCTCACATTTTGTATTTTTATGTTGTGAACCACCCTGTGATCTTTGGATGAAGGGATGTATACAAATTAATAATAATAATAATAGTAGTAATAATAATAATAATAATAATAATAATAATAATAATAATAGATTAAAATAAAAGCAGTTTCATAGAAAGATGCAAGAACATACTTGATTTAGCAATCAATCTTTGGAATTTTATTTCTATCACAAAGAGAAAGATCTTTGTGTGCTCAAAATGTAAGACCAACTTCTAGAGCACACACAAACCAACTCTACAAGACAGCAAAAAGACAATACATCACTCTTACCATGCAGTCTAAAATCTTCCTCAAAGCATTTTCTGTTGAGCTGGAATTCCGGACCTTCAGTGTAACTGTACAGTTCTGTCATGAGATAATAAATACACAAAATCTTACAGTTACCAAGTTATATGTTATACAATAACTGAGCATGGTTTAAAGCAGGCATCCCCAAACTGCGGCCCTCCAGATGTTTTGGCCTACAAGTCCCATGATCCCTAGCTAACAGGACCAGTGGTCGGGGAAGATGGGAATTGTAGTCCAAAACATCTGGAGGGCCAAAGTTTGGAGATGCCTAGTTTAAAGCAACATGACTGGAGACAACTATTTGTCATAACAAGTGGAAGCATGTTCATAACACAGAGTGTTATAGAAGATGGCATTATTTGAAAATTGCTGCCATGGGTGAGCATTATTAAGCTAAGCCCTGCCCCTGTAGGGTGGGAGCCACACCAATGAGGCGTGCTCATAACTTTGCAAGGGAAGATCCTGGAGATGCAGGGAGAACTAGAATGCTTGATGTAGATGTACCATGGTTAATACAAAACATGGTTTACAAACCTACTTCAGACCCATGACTTAACATAAGTAGTTTGCAGACAACCCTTAACCATGATGTAGGTATTCAGGTGCAAGCAACACTTAACTGTAGTTACAGAAACAAGCAATGGTTAAGCATAATGGGTAGGATTCTGCATAGTGCTAAGGAAATAGTTCAATCAGTGCAAGAATTTCTGCTTGCCTGCTGGAACCATCTTTCCTCTCTTCTCTCCCTACACTGTTACTGGATATCTCCTATTACTGGATACCTTTCTGTGTGAATTTGGGAAGGTGCAGGGGGCTCACAGGGGAGGTGGGAAACCCCCACTGCTCTAGCTAATGTCCTTGCACTGGGTTTTTACAAGCGGAACATGATACTGTAGCTGAATCTGGGCAATGTCTGCACATCTCTCCTATTGAAGTAAAATAGGAACACATAATACTGACTGAATATTCAAAAGTACACACATATATATTTAAAGCAAAATCGAAGACACACTATTTATTTATAGCAGAATTATTTTTTTATTTAGAACATTTCTAACTTGCTCTTCATTAAAAAATTATCCAGGGTGGGTCGGAAAATATAAACTGAGAGCTTTTATGTGGATATCACTTCCACTCAAAACAACTTTCCTCACACAGATAAATCACAAGATAAAACCTGAAAACAACTAACAATGAATATAGGAAGCAGCAACTCAAAGAAATCCATTGAGTTTTCAAATAGGCTTGATTTTTATTTTGTAGCAACATCCATTATAATAAAATGAAACTGTTTCAAAACAAAGCACAATATTAGAGTAAAGCAGGTCATATTTTACCTGACAGCTCAGCAGCCCACTTGTCTGTGTCTGCATATTCAAACTCAAAATCTGGAGATTCCGAATAGCCCTGGGTGAAGAAGAGGACAGTTTAAAATAAAACTTTTTTTCCAGGCAGAATCCCCTAAGGGTGTTAGGCTCAGCACGAAAGGACTCTCGACTTTCCCCACGCAGCTTCACTGTTACTATGGTAACTTGCAAATGACTAAGGCAGTGTTCCTCTCCCTTAAACCTGTTTTGCCACATTGCTCGGCAACTTCGCACTTTTAAGGCTTGCCTGGAACTCCTGTTTCGCGGACTGCAGTGCAACCTGGACAATATCTGTTCAGTTTTTAAAAACCCACGGAACTTGACTCCCAAGTAAATGTGTACAGATAGGACTGCCGATTTATAATCTTCCGGGCTGCAACCCTACAGGCAACCCTTTCCCGAGCGTAAGAGCCACGTGACTGGGCACAGGGCAGCTTACGTCTGCGCTGCAAACACCTTTTAAAAATGCAAGGGTTTTCCAAAAGTTGCACTTTTTGCACGAGGAGGAAGCAGCTCCCTTGTGACCATGGCAGGCTCCTCTTCGTGATGGGGATGGTAAAGAGCCTTTATTTGGGAAAGGGCTTCGCGTGAGTAAAGGAGGAAAGGGAAGCCAAGGCTCGGGTGGAGACTAAACATTGCACGTCCACTGTCAGCGCAGGGACATCCCGACCCACCCCCCTCTATTTCATTTCTATTTTTAAACCGCTGGTGACATGCAAGGCCCGACAGGTGAGGGAAGCCCGAGTCAGCCAGCGGAAGCCTCTCCCTCCCTCCCGGCTCCTTGAGACTTCGGTAGGAAGCGGCGAGTGGGCGAGGACACGTCCTTCCCCCCGCCCGGAGCCCCTCGCCGCCCCGCCTGACCTCCGAGTCCTTGCGCTGGTTGCGGTTAGGCTCTCGGCCCTTCACCCCCGGCGTCACCGGCGCCGCCAGCCCGAGCCCCGAGCCCCGTTGCTTGTTGTTGACAATCAGCAAGCCCGGACCTCCGCCGCCGCCTGGCTCCATCTCTACGCGCCGGCAGCTCTCGCGTGAACTGGGCCGAGGCAGCGCTAGGTTCTCGCAGGAAGCGGATGGGCCGGCGGCGCCGTCAGCGCGCCATCGGCGGGCGCGGCTAATGAGAAGCTGGTTGTTTCATGGAAAGGACAGGAACAGATTGAGAATGGCGAGCGGATCAAAGGGCTCTTGATGACCTCGCGCGGCAGCCATCTTGGTTGCGTCGCGTTATCCTTTTTAAAGGAGGCGCTGCCTGAAAGCTGGCATTTCTCCGGTTTTTGTAAAGTCTGTGAAATGGTTCCCAAGGCAACGGAGGATCGTTTGATTCGTAGGGCCATAGCCGTGAGCTGTCACGTAAAGTCCGGCAGACGGTGCAAGTGAAGCGCACTTATGCAGAACTTGGGTTTAGCTCTCAAATCGTCATCTTCTCAAAACCAGCAGCTTCATGATTGACAAGGGTGCAAGAAACACAGGCTGTGCGCAGGGGCGGAGAGAAAAAATTGTGAACGCCGGAATCAAACGGCAATGAAATACAGAAAGCACTTCCTGCATTTCACTGTCATTCGATTCCACTGTTCACATTTCCCCCACTTACGCATATATTCCTGCCAACTGAGGACACTTCATGCATCTGACAGAGGAGACTCAAATAGAACTGCTTAAGGCACAATAAATTCGTTATGTGCCACAAGACACTCGTTGGAACTTGGCTAGCGCTCTGAAAATTATGCATCTAAATAAAGGAAGGGCAAGAAAGAGAAACTGGACATTTCAAAAAGGTTCCCAGACCCAGATCTGCGACACACTTTCTGGATCGCTCACTCCCACATGCACGTGCTGGAAAAATCTATTACAGCAACTAGGGTTGCACTTGTGAAGCAGCTCAATAAGGATTTTACGATTATCCATGCATTCTATTTAAATAGAACAGTGTGCCTTTGAGATAGGGCTTAAAAGGCCTAATGTTTCTTAGTGTAGTCTTACAGCTCCTTACAAAATTTCTATGACTCTAAACACATAGGTCACCAGTGCTTTTAACACTGCAATGCAGCACTGTATTTAAATAGTTTCCATAGCAAGCCACTAGTCAGTGTTAACAGTTTGCTGCATGTTTTTAACATCTGCCTGCTTACTATGTATCTTTAACAGCATCTTGAACTTGGAAAGAGGGAGACACCGTGGACATTCATTATTAACACTCTGCAAGCTGAGCCCTACGTACCAGCTCATGCTAGTATTTATTCATGTGCAGAAAGAAAACCTTATTGAACACTATGTGGATCCTATCACTTTTACCTACAGCTTGTTCAATCTTTTAATGAGCTTATTTTTAACAAAAACAAAAAAAACCTGCAGTAGGGTAGTTGTAAGGAGGACATTAATAAAAGCACTACTGTACAATCTTACCAAAACATTGGCAAAAGCCACAAATGCTTGAAATATACACTTCTGATAGCATCACTGGCATATCTGTGATGTACCACTGAAATGCTGGTGGGATGGCATTTCACTTGCCTGCTACTTGAGAATATTGGGGACCTCCAACCAGTATGCACATGACCAGGCTACTAAAGTATTAGTAGCCATACAGAAGCAGAACAGAAATGTGTAGTAGCAATAGGAACATCTGAGATTGAGGGGGTCCAATGGAATCAGGGATGGCCCATTGAGGAAAAGGACTGTAGATAATTGCAGAATGCTTTAGGCCATATTCAGTTACAACAATTTAACAAATAGAAAGCATTAAAGATGTGAAATGTGTTCACAAGAAAGAAGTAAATGAGGGAACAATATGAACTGCCTCTGCCCACCACAATGAGAAGAGTTTCTTGGACTACAGCAAGCAAGATCAAGATGTCTGGTATATCCATACACTCTTTTACTGACTGTGGACTTACAGGGATAGAAATAATGTTACGTACCATTTATTTATTTATTTATTTTAAAAACCAAATAGTTCAGTGTAGGTTATGTTAATGTGAACTCAACAACTAAAGTTTGCATGGAAAGCCCAACACCATCACTATTTTATTAGCAATGGGAACAAGCTTAGGTTTGTTTTGCATCCAGTGTGGCTAGACAGCCATAGAAGTGTGTTTGCTTCTGGAAGCTTGGATATGTCAACAATGAGTTTCTAATGCTAACTTAATGGCAGTTATTCCCTTCCTAAAAAGTAGGACTGGGGCCATATCAACATGCCAATCCATTCTTAACATATACAGAGACATACAAAATGGTATTTCCTATGAAAACAAGGGGCTTTTTTCTTAGCAACTCCACTCAGATTTCACTTTCCATTTTCTCCATAAGCTTTTAAAAAAAGTTTTAAAAGAGTAAAGCTCCTAATCACCATTGTCTCTATGCTAATTATGCAAAAGGCAAAGAGTAATCAATAATTCCATAAGAGAAATGCAAGCAATGTTAAAGCACAGAGGAACTGCAAAGCTGTGTCTTATAGCTATTTGAAGCCTAAAATTTCAAAATGCATCTGCATCCTGAAAATTGCATGAGTGCAACTGCAGACTGCCTGGACATTCTTTGCAAGGAACAGTAATTTACCTTTCTGCTGAAACATTTTAAAAATTTACTTTGATTTTCTTCCAACAGATCTTACTTCAGAGGAACATTTTGAAAGTGTGCGTTTTACCCAACAAAAGCATTTACCCTACTTAATTTATACAGAATTTTGTTTTCTCATAAAGATTGAAAACCATTTATTAGGACTTACCCATATTTGCATAGTGTACATTTGTGGTATGTTTTGTGTATGTTTTTTTTTAAAAAAACCATGGCATTTCACCCCTCAAGCTGCTTCCCACTGAGCACCCCTGAAGGGCCAACTACAGGCCACATCTGACACACGGGGTAGTTTCTCCACCCCTGCTGTAAAGTCTACTTGGGGAGGAAGAGAAGCAGGGATACCAAGCTCTTCCTTGTGCTCTGACATCAGAGATTTGTATACCTTCTCAACCCACAGACATCCTATGTACTCAGAGTGAATTAAATGATTTGCTATGTGGATGGAATAAAACTGGAATCTTGCAGTTGAAAGTGTGCTGGCAACGTGTTTCCTTGGACAGCACAAACTGTGGCACTGATTTAGAAAATCCCTATATTAGATTTTTAAAAACTCAAGCCAGAGATATTTTTCTAATCATTTTATTTAGATTTTGCGTAATGATTTATTGCTCATCTGCAAGGAATAATATTGCATTCATTAAAAATCATTCATATACAAAATAAACCTATCCCCACCTGGGTTGATGCTATAACATGCTCCCTCTGACTGAACTGAGGTGTTGCCAGGCATGAGAATTTATTCCATGGCTTATACAGAGATGAAGCCCTTAGCTAAGGTATCTATTGACACTGCAACACAGAGGCAGACAAATGGAATGAAGAGGCCCTCCCTGAGCTTCATGGAGGACATTTGGGAGCGCACACTGTTTGGCTTAGAAGGACCCAAGCCAGTTCTGAGATCACTTCAACAAAAAGGAAGAACAGAGTTTATTTGGCCTGGCCAAATGTAAGTCAGATTCTGGAAAAGGGGGTGGGCAGGAGGAGCTGGAGGCAAAGGGATCTCTCACATTCAAGTCAGTCAATGGCCTGCAACCATTCTGCAAGGCCAAGTGGCCACCATGTAGCTGCCAGAAAGGAGCCAGACAGCTATCTGGGGCCATAGGTACAAGAGAAAGGTCACCTAGGGCTCTGAGAAAGAGAGAGAGCAAGCATGAACGTGCAAAGGTTTGGTGGCTCAGACTCCTCATCAAATCACAGTTAAATTATTCTCCTCAGTGAAGGATATCAGGAAGGACCACAGCCAATGCCATACAATAGTGGAATAGATTTCAAGAAGATGGAACTAGGAATGTAATCTGTATTTACATCAAGTTTTCTGCAAAGGTTACATAAAAAGCCACAGAAATTCAAGGTTGATCATATATTCACTATGATTCACAGTACTTTCTAGCTTTTCATCACTGCCCCTTGAGACTTTAGTCTGAAGTGATCAGATGCAGGCAGTATTTGCCTGAACCACCTTCCTTAGCCTGATGTTTGCCTCTCTAAAGATGAGCTCCCTCCTCTTTCATGGCACTAATATGTGAAATCTGGCTGCACCGTAGTTTCGCAGGAGAGGTACCAGTGCATCAAGATAACCAGACAGAATAGGCTAGCCTAAGCCAAGGTAATTAAAGCAGCAGAGCACTTAAAACAGCAGTGCCAATGGGAAGGGATTCCACCTTCAATATTCATTTGCTACAAATGGAGCCTGAAGATGGAGGGAAGGTGCTTTACACAATGAATAATTCTTTATAGCAGGTGTGGGCGGCAGCAGAGGGAGGACATTTGGCTCTCCAATTGTTTGCTGAACTACAACTCACATCATCCCTTGCTGGGGCTGATAGGAGTTGTAGTACAGCAACATCTGGTAGGGCCAAAGGTTCCCCACACTGGCTTTGTAAGATATGAAAAGCTAAGCTACTGCATCATCCAAATATCTCCGGCGCTGGACAAATGAAAGGATGGAGCACAGGAGATACCCATCTCAGCTCAGAAGGACTGATTTGGTTCTTAGTGGCCCCTACCAATTCTGCAATGTATTACTGATATCTTCATAGAATTCTATGATTCTACTTTAAAAATGTCCAAACTCGAAGGAAAAGGAATTCTCACCCATTGCGTTTTAAAATATGGTTCTGGTACATCTTCACTTAAAGAAAGAAAAAACATAATATATAAAAGCTATGGAAAAGTGAAGACAGTGGATAGTCAATAGTCATTTCAATTCAGATTAGCACCCTAGCAACTTAAAAAGAATGTTAAAATCTACCTAGGATTGGTGTAATCAGGCATGCAGCTACATATTTCATGTAGGAAAAATAGCCTAACTAAAAATAAATAGTATTTGAAATTGTCCCACTGTTTTCTTCACAACACAATATTAGGCATTTGTTGAATATACACCTAACTGGCCACAAGATATAACTCTGTTCCAGTACAGGAAAAGAAGCACTGATCTAGCAGCTAATAAATTGGGGCTCGTTAAGGCAATTTAGAATTTGTAGATAATTCCACACAGAAAAAATAGTACTCTTAATATTTTGCAGTTCTACCAACTACAACTAAGGTGCTCCAGAAAGTTTTAAATTAAAAAAATAAAATGACCAGAGGACAGGAATGCCCTTCATTACCCAAGGAAATCCTTTCCTTAGTAATAGAGCTGAGACTGTACTATTTTAGTGGTGATGCAGCAGGGAAATCCCAGGTTGTCTGTAAAGTCAGACACAAAGACAGAGGAATATTAAAGAGAATAAGAGAGGGCAGTAAAATCACATGAATAAAATAAAAAATAAAAAAGTTTTTAGAAGTAACACAAAAAATATGTTCTTTAAAAATATTCTTGCTAAAGCTCTTGTGTAGATTATGTAGTCTGGTCCTTCAGCGTTATGGTCCATCAGTACCTGCAGTAAAGGAGAAAGAAATCCAAAGTCAAGCACTGGGCGACCGCCAAGACACAGGATCAAGTGGAGGCACTCTTGCCTTAGGTTATCAGAACTGTTGGTCCTGCCAGTCCAATTCTAGTCTTCCCTTGCCTGGTGTATAAATCCATCATTAGCTGGCACTAGATGTTTGCATTTTCATTCAAGACACTTAAGCTAGAAGGGTTTTATATTTTGCCTGTATTTATTACTATTATTTGAACCCCAATCTTCCTTCCAGGATGTTCAGAGAAGCCTCACAACTACCCTGCTCATCACACTAACAAAACTATTTTAAAAAATTACAATTCATGTTGTCGTATCTGAATTATAGGCAAGTCCCTCTATGTTTCCCAGTTTCCCCCAATGGAGAAGGTTACCTATAATAGTTTGGTTTAAAGGGTCCATTTTTATTAAGCCCCAGATACTTCGCTTGATCATCTGTTAGTTCTGTCAGATGGGCATCAAATGAAGGCAGGTGCAAGCTGGCAACATACTCATCTAGAAAGAATACAGGAAGACGTGTTAGAACCTCTAAGGTCCTGTTTATAGCGCCTAGACATCTTTAACCAGTTACTCCTGAAAGCTTTCCCCACCAATGCTAGGCTCAATAAGGAAGGCCACTTACAGGTATAGCAAAGCTCATTTATAATTATTTCACACGATGGACAAATATCAGCAATTACATGAATACTGAGGCAGAGAGACAGTCAATTGGGGGGTATCAATGGGGGAGTATATTTTTGGCTGTGTGTTGCTGGAACTTTGGTTTTAACATTTTTACCCTGAATTCAATCATGAGACAAGTTATAACCTAAGAGGTGAAATGACCTTGGAATCTCTCAATCTCAGCTCAATCTTTAACAGGTGTTTTTCATTTAACAATTCTTGCCAGAGGGTACAGTAGATGCTTCTGCCTTGTATTTTTCATATTCAAGACATTCAATCAATGTACATGTAGAAAGAAATAACAAATATATGCCCCCTGAAAAGTATAAACCATACGATGTAGAATAATGTTAAAATTCAATGTAGTCCTTTTAGTGGATTTTGTATTTTGGTACTGGCAGACCCCTGGCATTAAAAAATTTTTTTAAAAGGTTTATTTCCCCATCTTTTGATAGTATTATCCCCAAAATGGGACATCCCTAGCTTATATACCCAGGATTACAATCACAGCAAACAGACTAATAAAAATATAGCTATTTCAGACAAAGGGGGCAGTTATCTAAAAACATCTAAATTTCAACTCTGGAGGCTGACATGAAATAGGTGGACATTGCCCATAAGGCCTCGATATACAAAAGTTCTCGATATACTAAAGTTCTTAAAATTTCCTTCCTGTTCTCATAGCATGGCTGGGCCCAGCACAAACATGTGGTGAAGAAACTATGTTTATTAAAATGGTACATGCTGTGCTAGCCTGGTGTTCCAAGAGAGGAGGCTACCGCTCACTGATCAACAAGCAGCAGCTAAAAATTCTACCATTGTTTGCTCACCCATCTTTTTAGGCAGAAGGTACACATCTTGTTTGTATCGTCCCTCAGGAGCATTGTAAAGCTCAATCAAAGCCAGAGCCTGTGAAGATCAGAGAGATGCTGGAAGTAACAACTGCAGGCTTTATCAATTCTTTCCAGCACACTCTGAAAAGTTATCATTGTAGTTTTGACATGCCTGGTGGCTAACCTATTAGTCTACTGTATGTTCAGCACCGGTACTTCAGACATTGAACTTAGAGGTGGTTGTCCAAGCTTTTGGGATAATTGACACAACAGTTCTGTGGATCTAGCTTCCTTTTTGAAACTGCAGCAAAGAGCTTGTTGGTACAGAATACACCAAGTTAGTGAAAAGGAAATCTATGTGTTGTATCTTTGCTGAGCCAGTAGGAACAAAAATAGAGAATGTAAACATGCTAAAATGTTATTAAGACACACCCTAGTGCCTAAACAAACTAAGGTACATAGAGGCATTTTACTGAGGGGAACGGCCAATCTCCCCTGTATGTGTGTAACACTATTCAGCTGAACAAACAATTCATCTCCTCTGTTTCCTTAGATTTTAACCTCTCCAGACTGCAAACTCTGTTTTCAAAGGCATAAACAGATACCAAAATAGTGGGCAGTTATGCAGCTTTTTTAAAACTGAAGGAGCCATAATAATAATAATAATAAGTGAGAGGCAGCAATTGTAAGTATTTCATTCATTTATAGGTTCACTATGAAAGGACACTGGATCTGTTGATCTTGAGAACCTTGATCTTTCATTGTGGGGGGGAAACCTGAAACACATGTAGGCAATAAGACAGGAAAAGTACAGAAATGAATGGGAGATCTAGGCAGGGCTTCAAGTTGTAAAGGGGTGGGGCTTCAGCAATGGAGACAACTTCCTCCCATGGTGACCCGTTTGCTCCCTCATTAGCTCAGTTGATCATTTGGCTCAGTTCTCCATGTCATTCCCTTCTAGTTGAGCCTTTGCTTCAAAATCCACATTTTATTTAATTTCATCTGTGATAAATACTTCAAATAAATATGCAAGTTCATATGCTCTGCATTACCTGTCTTGAGCACATAGCATTCTCTAGAACTCTAGCTGAAAATATTTTTCATACTATGCCTCTATTTAAAGATCAGAATGAACAGGCAAAATGCAGTTCAAATAAATCCTCTAACTAGGCTTTTCCTCAGACTTGAGTTGGAAAACGAATATAAATAATGGTATCTTATATTTTGCATCCCTACAAACACATTATAAATACAGCGTCAAGCAAGGCAGGGGAACCTTCAGGCTAAATCATGTACCTGAGTGGTAGCAGTAATGGACAGAACAAAGGTTGGAACTGTTGAACAGCTCAGATTCAGAAGTCTTCCCTAGAATGACAGGAGAGAGAAAAAACACTTTTTGAGAAATCACCTCTGGTGCACAGAGAGCACCATCAAACAGAAATACAATATTTCAGATTCAAGTGCAATGCTACACACTTCAGGCCCAGCAGACTTGGGATATAACTACACAGTTTGAACCAGGAGCAGTGTGGCCTGACCAGGACTAATAACCACTGATGTTTTTAGATAGTTAACATCTGACATGGTTCCTTTCCTGGTGAAAAGTTAAGATCTATGATGAACTGAAAAGAACAGACATGATTTTGCAGTGAGGAGGATAACATCTGTTTAGCAAAACCCTTTGAGATCTTCATATTCCCACTGGTCTGTCTAGCTTTGGAACTCTGCTATAAAGCTCAAGTCAGACAACAACTGAGAACTACCCAAAGGACACTTGCACCATCTTCTCTTCTGTTCACCAGCAGAACAGCTTCTCCTTGATACATAGCTAGCCGCCCACTCTATTAGCCTTCCAATACCCTGGGAACCTGAAAATAAGAGACACAATTCCTTATGATGAACCCTATAAAGGCTTCTGTTTAGGCCTTCACCAACATACCTCAGCTAGGAGAACAACTCGCTTGCCATCGGGCCAGATTATATGATCCACTTGAGAACGTACACGCTCCCAGGTCAGCTCTGGGGTACGAAGACTAGCCTAGGAGAGATTGAGGCAGGGATCAACTACTAGAATTTATTAAGATGACTGAAAGCATAATTAAGATTAACAGACACTCACCACATCAATTTCAGTGTTGGAATGGCCCATATTACATACAATGCAGCTATTCTTCATTCGGTCCAAGTGCTCCCTAGTCACCACATTTTTGTTTCCTGCAGTAAAAAGAGGCAGCTAAAGCAAGCTTCAGACAGGTGAGCCATCAAATTTCCCCTTATCCGTAGCTACAACTTTAATCCCAACACAGTGAGCTGAATCCCACCAAGTAATTGCATGAGTTACTTGCACAGTGTCATTTCCCATCCCTCTTCTTCCCCGTGCAAATGTTGCCTTCCCTCCAAATCTGCTCCAGAGGGTTTGTGGGGAGAAACTTAGAGCAGCTACGGTAAAGGTGCAGGGGGTTACATGAGCGGAACTCATTCCACTTGCACAATTACTTATTTGGATACAACCTACAATAGAAAGTGATACAACTTATGTCCTCTTTATAACCTTTGCAGGTTTCAAGTTTGAGTGGGCAAATACTACTACTTGTTACTGAGCAAAAAGACAAAATCGGAAGGATTTCAGCATGTCGGGTGGGTGGGAATAATATGAACAAAACACGTGCACAGTCCTTCCCAGACTGGTTTACCTGTGCAAGTTATGACAACATCCACTTGGCGAATGATTTCATTGAGTTTCACTACCCGAAACCCATCCATGCTGCCAAAGAGAAGGTAAGAAATTAAAGGGACATCAAACATGGCAACGTGAAACTGAACAAGCTGCTCTGGCTATTTAAGTTTTAAACCTCAAACTCTGTTCCCCAACATCTGATTGATACTTAGAGAATCCACTGTCAGTCATACTGTAGTTATGTACATGCATTCCTATATAGCTGTTTGACAAAAACTGCTGCAATAGTTTGTTTTCATGAATAACAATAATTGCAGTTTTCACCAATACATTTTTCAAAAGTGTTTTTTCAGCTAAGCTTTGAACAGCTATTAGGTTTAAAGTTTTTGAAGAAAGGGGTCATTAATGTGCATTTTCATTTTATTGAACTTCAAGTTATATTATTAATAATAAAACTTGCTAGATATCCATTCTACAATAATTGGACCTCTGCTTCTTTAAAAGCAAGACACAGTTAAAATGGAGATCATTATCTCCTTGTCTATATTTGGAAGAAACAGAGGGAGAAACACATGATTTATTTAAGGTTGATATTTTCAAACATTTCATATAGATGTTTCACATATACCTCACCCCTCTTTTTACCCACTGCCAATAAATTAATCCTTTTCACATGTATTATTGAAATAACTGACACTGCCTGAAACAACAGTAGCAACAGAAGAAATAAAGAGAAACAGGATATGCCATTTTACTAGTCAAGAGCAGCTGATCTTAGGGTAAGTTACAGAAGATTGCCTTATTGGACACCGAAGCTCTTCCTATGCACAGTAGGCAGGGACTAGAGAAATAACTTCGACATTTCCTGATACCTGTAAGCAGTTCTGAAAAAGGACAAGTTGTGTGGGACAGTCTGAAGAGAAATGGGCTTTCTGCAGACAGATCAGTGTTCAGAGGTAAAAAAGGAAGTTTCGCAAGATCTATTAAAAGCAGCATGCTATTAATCTTTATGAGTTCAAAATTTAAAGTAGACATTCTATCCTACTTTTTAGAAAAACCTGCAAAGTAGTCAAATGGCATATCCACTTAATTTTTACTGCTTCTATTAATCTTATGGAGTTTCACAATTATTCCATCTTACATCAGATTAGTGCTGCTGGAGCTCTTGATGACTATCCTAGTATTTAGCATCTACTACTTCTTTAAGAGGATATTCACATATTTACCCCCCCCCCCCGGCCCCAATATTCTTCTTATTGACAAACGCATTTCAGCAAACTATTCATTAGCCATTATTAACAGAACAGTGTCAAACTTAGGGAAAGGACTCTTACATATGGAGGTACAAGGTCACAATCAATTGTGGAACCCACAAAGGAGAATCTAATGCCTGAGCACAGGAAATGGAAGATTCCCTGAAGATTTATGCCTTCTTGCATGTATAGCCTCAGATTGTGAAGTTTTGGGTAGAGAGAGGCTCTTCTTTAGTAGGCTAATTTTAACCTTTTGAAGTAGCCCCAAAAAGAACAGCAAGCAATACAAGAAATGGCTTGTTCTCTCAGACAGCAGCATTTGTAACACCTCATTTCTCACCAGGCTTGAAGAGCACAGATAGGATCAATCTCTGTGATGCAAACTATGGCTCCCAGGGCCTTCAGAGCTGCACAGCATCCCTTTCCAACCTGGAATACACAAAAGCAACTACAAAATCTAAGCAAATACAAGTGTTTTAAAAACACAGGATTTACCGAGAAACATTGTTGGAGTACAGCCCATCTCTGTCTTCTTTCTCCCCCACTTCTACATACACACAAGCACACACATGTGTAAAGAGAGAGAGAGAATGTAAGCAATGCAGCCAAAGGACCATGAAGTGCAGTATATGATATCTTAAAATATATACAGTCAGTTGATTCACTGATGCACAGGGTGAATTCAGACCAGTTTATCACATGGGAAATGCTAGAAAGTTTGCTGACTTCTGTTTATACTCAACTACAGTAAGGCAGTCACCAGTGACTAGCTTTGTAGTATTCTGGTTTTAGGTTTGGTCTTCTTCCACCCTTAGTTTCTCCCCCCCCCCCCGCTGCTATGGCTGGGTTGGCTAACCCACAGCCCAGATCCAGCGTGGTAAGCTGTGGGAAGTGGCCCACCAGCTCCTGCAGCTGTAGCTTTAAGCTATAGCTTAGCACTGAGAATAAAACTTAAGTTTACCCAAGCTTTTCTGGTCCCTGAGCCTTACTAAATTTTTAAATCCATGTTCTGTATAATGCTCAGTTATATTTGTCACATATATACTTTTCTTTTTATTCTATCTAACTTTCATGAAATATTACCATATTGCTTTTTTTCTTATTTAAATGTTTAGAGGAATAAGTAAACAAGCCAACAAATAAATACAGCGCTCTGCCTGCTCTTTGGAGAGTTATCTCCAAGAGCAGACATAGCCTTTTATCTCCTGATCTCAGAACTGTGGCAATCAGCTCTGAGATCGGGAGACAAAATCTCTGCTGCCTGTTCTTTAGAATCACTCTCTAAAGAGCAGGCAGAAATCATAGTGCTAAGATTGGGAGATAAAGCTATCTGTCTTCTTTTTAGAGATGCAGAGTAAGAAGGCAGCATTTCTCCCCTCTCCTATCTCAGAGCCAAATAGGCAGGAATGGAAATGCTGTCTTTTACTCTTCACAGAGTAAAATATAGCATTTCCTCCTGCTGTAAAGAAAGAGAGCAATTTGTGCATGTATGTAACAGAGTGAATGTATGTGTGTGAGGACTACATGCATGCATTTGTATGTGTAATGGGGATGACTTTCTAAAAGCTTTTATCCTTCCAGGGTGGTTGGGTGGGGAAATGGTGTCTGCATGCACACTTGAATGTCTGTAAGTGTCTGTGGGCATGTGTGGGTGGGTTTGTGTGCTGGATGTAGTGAGTGTGCAATTTTAAGTACACACTGCTCATGCCCACCACTAGCTGCAGTCCTCAAAGGGCTGGTTGACTGTTAATGAGTTCCCGGGCTCCACGCTACACACATATGACACTAGAAAACAAATTATAGCCTAATAACCTTTTTTTAAAAAAAATGGATAGCTCCATGGCTCCTGTCTCTCTATATGAAAAGTTGGGAAAGAATCAGATAAGCACTAATAAGAAAAAGAGGAGTTCAGAACTCTCCCTAACTTGGAAATATCCCTTTACACAATCCTGCTCCCTAAGTGCTTTTATTCCAGACGTAACTTCAATACTGTACTGAGGTTCAGCTGCAAATATAGGAGCTGTGAAAAGATTCTCCACTCCACACTAGAGAACTCATTTTGCCATTAAAATCAGACCTCCCTCCACCCCATAGGCCTATTAACATGACTAGAGCAGCTCCAATCGGTTAGCATACAAAACTGCTGCGGCACATGTAGTTTAGTCCTAAAACATACATAATTCAACTTGTGTTATTCCTATATTACTGGAAGCACCCGTGTTGAAGCACTGTTATCTGTGCAAATTTCAGCACACTTGAAGCATAATGTGTGCCCTAATCACCTCTTAAATTCTTTCCAGATTTTACTGCACAAATGCAGATGAGAGTAGAGACTCTTCTAATGATGTGAAAACACTTGCTAGTATCATCAGCTTGCAATTACCGTGACAGCCATTACAATTAGATGCATAATCTTCTGCTGCAACACAAGTTGTTCCTAAGGCTCCTTAGAGTAATCACATAAGGAGTCATTACTAGTAAAAGGTAGATCATGAATACAGAAGGTAATGAATGCTAAAGCAAAGGTAACTCTTTACTGTACACTACCGAGAGCTGCTGAATCAGCCAGGCTACAACTCACCTCACCATAGCCACACACCACCACTTGCTTTCCTCCAAACATCACATCTGTTGTCCGCTTTAGGCTGTGGGAGAGAAATACACCATTTTTGAGAAGTTAACCACATGCAAAATGCATGCTTGACTCAATACAATAGCTTTGCTTAGCTGTCTCAACAAACTGTAACGTGCACAAGCCACGGGAAATCTGGAGCTTGCCTCTCCTTGTCCTGCATGGGCCAGAGGACTTCAGAAGCATTTACATACTTTTGATTTTAACTAACTGAGCCTTCCTGTTTCATCTGAACTGGGAACTGTGGTTTATGGAACTATGGCTGGCAAGAACAAGCCAGTTTCAAGCCATAGTTCATGATATAGGCTTGTGCAAACCAACTATCTGGAGTGTAAACCAGATCTTTGGGTTAAACGGGAAGCTGCAATTAGCTGAAACCAGAAACAAATGCTTATGAAGTCCTCCTCCCAGTCATAAAGGAGGAGGAGGAGGAGGAGAGAGTGGAGAATGCGAGCTGAAAACTTGCCGAAGTTCATTGAGTGGTTTATTGAGATGCCCTAATGTGACCAATGTTTCTTAATTCTGCAGTAGTATGACCCTATGTGACCACCAGATAATACAATCACAGCAGTATTCAACTCCACAACACAAAAATCTGAGTAGGAAAAATATGGAAGCTGGGGGCTGATTCTGAGGGTTTTAACTCCCAACTCCCAAAGCTGTGTGCCAGACTCACCCATCCAAAATGGATTCTCTGCAACAATATAAGTTATCAAATTTCTGTTTGGTGACAGAGTCATTTACATTCATAGCTGGAACACAAAGTTTCCCAGCCTTTGATAACTGGTATAACCTAAAAGAGAGAAAGAGAAGATTTCAGAACTGAATACGGTGAGAAAAAACAGGGTAATCAGCAGAACATTAATTTGTTCCCTGGGCTAACACCCAAGCTCCACATTTGTGGTTAATCTGCAGCCTTCCAGATGTTGCTAGATGACAATCCCAATCATCTCTGACCACTGGCTATTCTGGCAGGGCTGACAGGAGTTAAGAGTTCAATAACATCCTGAGGACCACATATTAACCAGGTCTGCTCTGCATCTTGTCTTCAAGCAACAGCAGAAGTATGGTACCAATTCCTGTAATATACACTTGAGTCCCCCAAACATCTTCTGCTTCCAGTAAATATATTATTCTATATTTTTTTAAAGAACAGGTGAATTTAGCTATATTTAGGCCTGATGTACATAGCACCCTTAGTATCATCCTACAGCCATCATATGTGTAATTAGCAAAAAAATAATAATGTAAAATGCTTCACATCAGTGAGTAAGCCAAAGTGACTACACCTCTTGATTTCTGGAGAGAGAAGAAAACATGTTTCTCCCCCGTATTATATTCAACTGTGAAATTATAGTTCAGCGGTAAACTATACAAATCAGTAAATGATCTAATAAATAAAAAGTCCCAAGTTCAATCCTTGGCATTTGCAGGTAGGCCTGGGAAAATACTCCTATCAGAAACCATGAAGAGCCACTGTAACTCAGGGTAGAGAATATGGAACTGGATGGAGCAATGGTCTGACTCAAAAGCCAGTTTCTTTTAAACCATACTGAAAATCATGACCACTTAGCACTGGATGCATCTATACCAAGTACTGGGTACTGAAATGCCCATGGGGGGAGGAGGAAAGGAGAAAAAAAGAACAAGCAGCAGCAGCTCATGCAGTTTCTACGAGCAGCCAAAGTATAGGGAAGAATAGTCGGGCCAAAGAGAATGGTAAGTGGGACATTAAAATGCATTCCTCCTTCTTTATAAACATAAGATGTGGCAAAGGGGAACCAGAGGAATGTTGCATTAAGAACATGTCAACTTTTGAGCTTAAACTTGAGAAGCCCCATGGCTCAACAATTTGGGAACTAAAATAGTAGAAAAGGCCCTAGGTTCTGCCTTAGCTCAGCCATACCTTTCTTTTATGACGTTATTTATTCCTCCCCCATCCTTATTACCATCCCGCAGGGGCATCATGATTAAAAGTGAGCTTTAATTTTTAGATGCTTGCTTACCAGATATGGGGAAGGCCCTACAACTTCCCAAAGCTTCATATTGAATAAGGACAGACAAAGATTTGCAGGATCCTTTGGGGTTGATTACCTGTGCACACCTGTCACACTCTCTTCTACAATGCCTCTGATCTTCTTAAATACATTTGGATATTTCTTATAAACCCAATGGGTCAGGTCTCCCCCATCATCCAAGATCTGAAAATAAGATAAATATAATTAGCTCAAAGATATTCTGCTATTTATACTGCATGCCACATCTAACTTCACTTTAAGGCACAAAGCAGGATTACTTCTAGGCAATTAAACTGTTAAGACACATAACCATTAAGGGATCAGAACTCTGATATCGCTTCACAAACCATTATTATCGTGCACAATGTTGTCCAAGCAACAAACCTGGCCTAGTTTTTTAACATATAAATAGAAATATTTATTCTACAAGGTATGCTTCCAGAGAACCAGTACTAGATTTTATCACACAAATTCAAGGGAAGCTGGGAAACTGGTGCAAGATGTATACTCAGAGTAAAGATCATCTACCTTTTTAATAATTGACCTGACAGAAAAAGAAATAGGGGATGCTCATTTATAGCCAATGAGCTTTAAAAAAATAATAACCTGAAAGAACAATCAATAAGTAAGGGGTTTGCTATATAGTAACTACAAAGTTTATTAACAAAAAACTTTTCCCTGATATATAGATATGAGCTAGTGTAGATACATGAAAAAGAGAAGTCATTGAGTATACTAATGTCTAATTTAATACTTTATTAGGAAGGGAAAACCACAGAATTTCCCCTTTAAAATGTTTCAGTACAGATTTATGCTTATCTGGTATATCTAGCACACCAAGTCAAAAGGTATGGGATCCTGCTGACAGTACTCTAAATTTAAAAGACACAGAGAGTTGTATCTGATGCTGCACATGTGGAATTCTACTCATGCAGTAGCACTCCCCTTTCCTCTTCTTGCATGCATCCCAAATCTGCTCTGGAGCGTCCCCCAACACTCTGGAACAGATTTTGAGGGTGCTCAGGGACTGCAGGGAAGAGGACAATATGCTGTGTTGCATAAGAAAATATATGTTGGGCAAGCATAATGGCAGCAATGGACACAAGTCATGCAATTAATTTCATGGGAAGTAATTCTTCTAGTAGCTGCAAAGGACATATGGCAGACAATTCTCACATTCTCTTAAAAATAGAGAACATAGCTCTGTTTATCTCTGAACTTCACAACAACCCTCTGAGATAAAATAAAAAAATTCCTTCAGTAGCACCTTAAAGACCAACTAAGTTTTTATTTTGGTATGAGCTTTCGTGTGCATGCACACGAAAGCTCATACCAAAATAAAAACTTAGTTGGTCTTTAAGGTGCTACTGAAGGAATTTTTTTATTTTGCTTCGACTCAGACCAACACGGCTACCTACCTGTAACTAAACCTCTGAGATAAGTTAGACTGCAATACAGTGACTTGCTCGAAACCAACAAGTGTGCTTCATTCCCCTGGTTCACCAGGCACATTCACAATACACATTTAAAGCACAGGTCTTCCCTCCAAAGAAGACTGGGAACTTTATTTTAAGGGTACTGGGAATTGTAGCTTTGTGGTGGGTAAACAACATTTTCCAGGATTGTTTTGGGGAAAGAGATGTGCTTTAAACAGAGTATGAATGTGAAGATTATTGAGATTTGCAAATTTGCGCCAACAAATAAAATACCCCATTTATAGGTGGTAAATTTAGGAGTGGCACTTTACAGATTTGATACATGTGAAATTCACCACCATGCTTGTGGAGGGTGGGCACTGACCACAAGTAGCAGGTTTTTCTTTACTTATTTAATTATACTTATAAACCTACCCTTCACCATACTGAGCCCAGGGCAGGTTTTTTGTGACAGAAAAAGCTGAGCTCCTTTCCCAGCAGCCTGGTCATTCACCCTCAAGAATGCAGCTGCCATGAATCACCCCCCCCCCCCCCCCGCAGAAAGCACGCATCTGAACACACACAGTGTGCCCAAGGCATTCTGGGGGAAACAAAATGGCTGCAGGGCTGAAAGAGGAGCTGTTGCAACTGGGAGGAACAAAATAATAAAGAAGAAGCAGCCCACTCCAGGACTCTGCTGGTAATTTTGCTGCAATCCCCATCATATTACCCAAACCGGCTGTCTGTTTTCGGAGGGTGAATTTCACCTTACCCCTCCAATTTGAGCTGCATATGGACAGAAATTAACTAGTTTTGAATCACAATACGCTTTCACATTCTTTCAGCTAAGCCCCACTGAATAGAGAAGAGAGAAGGGAGGATAAAACTTGAAAAGGGGTTGAACGTGGCTGGACAATGAACACTAAATACAGTGTTAGTTACAGGAAGGTAGCCGTGTTGGTCTGACGTAGTCGAAACAAAATAAAAAACATTAGCTCCACATCCATGTGAAAAACCTCTCTTGAAACAGAAAAATACACATTGGTCTGGTGAAAGGGATGAAGTCAGAAGTTCCCCATGGCATGTCAAAACCCTTGGATGTGCCTAAAGTACCTCTTTGGATGCCACCAAATACACTTCCAAAGGAGAAGTTAACAAATGTGTGAGAATATGGGAAACCTGGGAGAATGTTCCATTACCATGTTGGCCTGCCAGGTATCCACATTAACACAGCGATCGATACACCACCAAAAGTCATCCTCGGATTCTCCTTTCCAGGCAAATACAGCAACACCTAGCAAAAGAAAATGAATTTGCAAGAAGCACTTATAGCAGAGCTTCTTGAAGCAGACTCAAAATAAGCAGAGTTCTGGCAGAAAGCACCCCAAGCCCCTATTTTATCTAACCTATGCTGAAAGCTGCCCCACTGTTTTCTTCCGGATTGCCTTTTTTGTCATCTGTTTAGCATATTTAAGTGACCAGGCTATTTGAAAAGACTTTATCTTTATACAACACATAAATAACAAGACACTGATCTCCGGAGGCTTTCTCTGGTCACTGAATTGTAACTAAGTTAAAGCACATCCTAGTTAAGAATTATATTGTATTAAATGGACTACATTAAAGCAATTTTTCTGTACAATCTAAAATCTACTTTGGGATCTCTTGAAACTATACATGTAATAGCAGTTGTAGCTAGCTTGCTAGTTCTAAACTGTCTATCAGAGTGGATTCTTGGCAGAATATGCAGGAAGAGAGCCAGTATAAATACAAAGTCCTGTGGCACTTTCAGCATAAGAAATGAATTGTGATAGACGTTTCATTAGATAAGAGATACACACAGAACATATTAAAGTAAAGCAAAGCAAAGCCGAACAAGCTCTCTTAGCATTATCTAGGTTCTCCCAGCAGGTTCAACGGAGTCCATCTGGCTATGGAATATCTCTCTGAGAAGGGTTTGCAAAATACCCAGGCAACAACTCAGGCATGCAGAGAATTTACAGAAATATTAGGACAGTGAAGTTGGCAACAGTATTTCCCTCCTTGAATTCTGTACAAACTGACATACGGGTTAGAGTTATACAAGCTTACAATATTCAGCAGTGACTGAAAAATGCTAGAAATCTTTTTTAAAAGAACAGTTAATTTGTCTTCATTCTCTTGTCTCCACCAGTTTTTGTGTTTTATATCCACATAACTATGTACTTAAACCACTCATCTGCAGTAAGTCTTTGTGTCAATTTCTAACATGAAGCAAGTGCAACTGTTACAACATGGCTACTTCCATACATTTAGATCTAATAAAGTACTGTACATACAGTATAAGTCTACTAGCAGACTAATCGATGGATCCACAGATAAAGCATGAACTTGTGATTTTATAAACAGAACCAAAGATCTTTCCACAAGGCCACCATGCACATAAAGATAGACTATTTCCAACTACACATCTTTCAAATGAGATTGCACTTATTCCATCGGTGAGGAATTTTGCTTCAAATTTTCTGCTTATTAAGTAATTTGGTCCTTCTGTCAAAAATAATGCTTCCACCCATGGCTGCTAGCCATGATGACTTATGTTCTTGCTCCACCATCAGTGCCAGTGTGCCTCTGAATGCCAGCTGCCTGGAATGTGGGCTTCCTATAGGCCTTTGGTTGACCGCTGTGATCAAGCAGGGCTTTTCTTATATAATTACCTGAAACAAAGTTGGTCTTATTTTGTTTTAAATGAATTGTTCAGAAGCTTCCATCGTTAGTGACAAGCTGTACAAATCTGATAGCAGAGCTTCAAACACAGCCAAATATTCTCGGTACATCATGTATTCATCTGTACTGAATAGTCTGACAGAAGTAATAAGTGCTACCCTAATAAAAACAGAATTTGCATTTCTAATTCTGATACCGAATCTCTGTGTCGCTGCCGTGTACTCACCAGCTTCAGCCAAGGCAGCAGCTACCTCATTCTGAGTTGAATAAATGTTGCAAGCAGACCAACGACACTGAGCTCCCAGTGCGCACAGCGTCTCAATCAAGACCTGGGGGTGATGCAGGCATAATCAACCAAAAATGAAGCAGAAATGGCTGGCTCAATTTGGCCAATACCAGCCCAGAGTTATGACATTATTTAATTTATAGCTTACCCAACCCCCAATCAAATCAGGCATACCCAAATCCATGCAAGACATTGCAGCCATCAGCCAAACCCAGCGGATACTGCTGACAACTTGAATCCTGGAGTTGTCATAACAGCAAATGTCTTTGCTGAACACTATTATGTACAGACACATCAGGATGGTTGAGAAACAACAAAACAACAACAACAACGCTCTTGTTTAGACAATGGAGAGACCTTTCCACTCATCTCTTTATTCAGAAAGGGACAAAGGTGAGTGGCATAGGTAGCAGTTAAGATGAAAGGCAGCTGATGTGCAAATTGCAGAGCACTCACCGCAGTCTGTGCTGTAATGTGCGTGCATCCCACAATTTTAGCTCCAGCCAAAGGCTTCTCCCCCTGAGCTCGTTTTCTAAGTGAAATCAGTGCAGACATATCTACAAAAGCAGAAGAGAAGTTTTCAATGAAACTTGTGCCATCCACTGGCCAGTCATCCTATTGGGTTCCCATAGTAAGTCAGCTCAAAGAAATCTATATATGTGAAGACCTGCTAGAGAAAAGAAGGTCTAGAAACACAAAGATCAGTAACGGCAACTGTCTTGAATGTCAGTGAAGGATGCTGGCAACCTGATACTGCAGTCAGAAAAGACTGGAAGTTGTCATGTGTGCAGCCTAAATGGAAAGGAATATAAGGAACATAAAGGCCTTTTAATTTGTCCCTAACACACAAGTGGTAAAAAAGGACTGTTCATGTATTGACCATCAGCTGTTGTTCACAAGACTGAGTTACATAGACAGTTGCAACTGACATCATTAGCAACACCTGTTGAAACAATCCTGAGAGGTTTTGTTTTTGTTTTAAGTTTACATTGCTTGCTGACATTTTGACACAGCTAATCTACTACCTAGGGGTTTGCTGACGAACAGGATATAATTTGTGGTACCCAAAGGAGAAGGAAGCTTCAGCAGCTCACTCTTTACCTTGCTCAGCAATCTCTATCTCTCGGCGGCCAAACTCTGCCTGCTTGATATTCTTAACGCAGAAATTGCTACTGCCCTTTGAATTGGTTTGCTGTTTTTCTCTTGGGGAAACTTCATCATCAGAGCTATCTGTGTAGGATGCCGCTAGAGAACAAAACAGAAGTGTTTGGTAAGAAAGGAGTATATGCAAAAGAAATTAAGACAATTCGTATTTCTTACAAAGGGCTGACATTTTACCATCTGTTATTTTAACTTCATTCTGATCATTCATCTTAAAACAGTGGAAGTGTCCTGGTCAATCTGGTTTCCTGTTGCAAATCTTTCACTTCTTGGCTTATACACACTGGCATAAGGTGGCACCGTGTGTGCTTCAAATACTGCAGGATATCAACATCATTCGAAGATTACTGGCAGGCAGATTTTTATTTTTTATTTATTAAAAAATATACTTCCTTTCTAACATACCAAGTCCTTAAAACACCTTACAAGGGTGGTTTACAGTAAAGGTAAAGCAGTGCATAAATACATGGGGTGATATTCATCGAAGTCATATTCGAAGTAGATCTACTGAAATCAATGGAATTAAATTAGTTAAATCCATTAATGTCAAGTACCATAGAACACAACAGAACTAAAAGGCTAGTATAAAAGGCTAGTATTTTATACATGCACACGGGATGCTACAAGGGATACTATAGGGCTCTTTCAAGCTTTACATGCAACTGAACAGGAAAAGGTGATTACTTGTAATCACTAAAACCAGAGATATACAAAGGGGCTTTGCTTTCCAAGAGACCATGAAAGGGAACAAGAGCTGGCAGCCACTGTAGCTCATAGCTGAATGTGCCAAAGTTTTGAGAGAGAATGGTGTTTAACTGTAAGGCTAGCACTGCCAGCTGTCATGTATTCCAATATTTTGCAATACTTTTGAAAATCTTGAATGAGGTTGTCAAAAAGAAAGTTAGCAATTGTCTTTAAGTCCGGGGTCAGGGTTAATGCTCAAAATATCAGCCAAACAGGAAATAAAAGGTATGGAAAAGAAAAGCACTTACCAGAGCTGTAGCTGTCAGTGGAAGACTGTGAAATGGACCGAGAAAGAGACCTGCGACCAGTCTTGGTTGGAAATTTGCTGAACTCTTGCATATCATCTGCGAACTGGATTTGCTAAATGCAAAGGAATAATAAGACATACATAGTTAAACCACTTTATTTTATTTATTTTATTCAGCAGGCGCACTTCTCCACACATTCTACTAAGACAAACAACTAAGCAATCCAGGGAAGAATGTTGCTTGCTAAAATTCAAACCCATTAGGAGAAAGACTTGCTCTTTTATTGCAGTTTCTCTGTGCAAATGGTGAATTTCCCTCCCCCACCCCCACATACTTGTGCTATTAGAAGGTTACATTAGACACAAGCTTCATGCTACTTTCTTGATGAATACCAGCTATATCTTACCTCCCCCTCTTCAGTAACCCAAAGATACATCGTTTAAGAACAGTTAAAGCATTTAAATCATTAAACTACAGCCAAGTCATACGCCAACAACAATACTGCTAATCAAGTCAATCAATCATGTATTCGAAGTGTGTAATGAAAACCAATGTAATCATAATAAACCAAATATACTAGCTATTCAACATTAAAATCCCTAGATTAATTTAGATAAACCAGGAAAGAGCTATGGGTTAGAACATCTTGACAATGGCATACAGTCAAGAACTGCAGCTCACAACTGACAGCACAACACGTCTTGGTAAAACCTGGTACCTGTTCTCTTACAATACCTCAGTTTTTTTGTGAGAAGAGAACTGTTTGGATTGTACCACCTGCAACTAAGATACACTAAACACATGCAGCACCTTGGTTGGTTGGCTGAGGAGAAACATGTAGTATTAGAATGGCACTGTGGAAAAACTATTGAAAATGTGAATTTGAATGCAAAGAAAGAACTACTGCTGCAATTAGTTTACTATTACAAAAATTCTAGATCAAGTGGGTCAAACCACACAGTTCAACAAAGCACACACTTCTAAAACTCAAGAAAACAAAGAATTTGTACCAGGGAACACCTCCTCCCAGGAGGAAGTGGTTAAACAATAAGAGAAAACAGAATCAGAGAGGCTGAGAGAAGGAAGCAAAGTGGAGTGATATTCTCTTGGAGCCCACACACTACTGACAATTCAAATATTTGCTGCAAAACTTCTCTGTATTGTTTTTGAGATAGCCCCTGTCACTCACCAAGATACAAATAAAAAAATGTCATCTAGCAATTCTATTAAAAAGGCTTGTTTTGTACATTTATATTTTAGTTAATTCATAAAGCAAGTTACATAAAACTAGAATAGAACCTGAAAACCCCAACTGATTCAAAATATAGAACCTGCTCTGAATTCAACAAAGCACACAGTTCAAGGATCATAACAGTTCTCACCATGTTATTTGATTATTTCAACAAACCAGCCCCATGTGCTGCTTGTGTGGCCTTAAGAACAGCATGATAGCAATGGGATTGCCAAGAACCAGAACTGGGAAAACAGAAGTCTTGGATATAATGGAAAAGGCTTGCCTCTTATCTTTCAACCATTATGGCCTGAAGGGTGCTTTTCTAAGCTCTGAACTTCACAATACACAAAAATTATTTCAATAGTAAAAATTATGGCAGCCCCCCCCCATTTCTCTCTCTTTTATTCAAATGCAGGCTTTAACAATGTCTTTGGCAAAAATTAATGGATTCCCACCATAGCTTAGTAGTGTCATATCTGAAACAATTCACTAATGTCAAGTAGCAAAATAACTAGTGACAATTCAAAAACAAAAGGGAGGCCATTAACTAAAAACCTAGTAGTAAAAAAAAATAGGTTAGTAAGTTAGTAAAAAGTAAACCCTCCTTTGCTGAAAAGAGTGCTAACAAGAGCCTACTTTAACCTTGCCCTCTGATTTCATCCAGGTCTAGTAACAAAAACAAGTGAACTTTGAACAAACCAATCCCTACAGACTGTGTCAAATGCTATTTTAAGTCCTATAGGAACAGCACATTGTTCACCATGTCAGGAAGTATGTTTATGAGTGAGATTTAGTAAGCAATTCATTGTGCTGAACTCCCTTCTTCATAAACCTGTTTGCTTTATTTCAGTCTAATCCTTATTTAATAAATGCCTAGCATAGAGCTTTGTAACTTTCACTGATAAGACCAACCAATAAAAACTAGGATCAAAAGTATTTCCCATGCTAAACACCAATTTATCACACTTAGCTGGTGAGTTACCAGAGACTTTGCATTGCATTCAGATCTTATCACTGAATGATACCCAGCAAATCAAACCCTGGATGAGAAACCCGAAGGGAGAAGTATTCCAGCTTGAACAAAGTTTAATGTTTCGGCCTGTTCAACTGTTGAAAGAATTAGTGCAACGAAGAATGAAAGCCAAATCCAGTAGAGGACAATGCTCCACATGTCTTCAGAATGTATAAAACTCAAATCTAGTGTCTCTGAAAATGAAATCTGACTATAATACAAACAAAACTTCACATAACGTTTTAAAATAGAATCCATTAATTACTACAACAGAAAGAATGAAAGTTTGCTTTCCATTTAAGGTGGGCGGCTCTGATCAAGAATTATACTGATGCAGTTGTGTATGTATTAACTGTGGCAGAGTGTAAGCATTGAAGAATGTCAACTAAACAGGACAACCAAGTTTTAAGTACCATTAACTGAAAAAAGGGAGAGTATTAATTCAATGATTTACTCTTCCATAAAATTAAATGAGAATTAAGTTTTGCTGGGCAATTCTCTTACTTTTCACCTCACAGAGAAACACTAATATGCCCAGTAATTACTAACCCCAACCTATGAAAAGTTATTTGGCATTTAGCCATTACTCAAGTGTTCTTTCTTAGGGTCTATGCATACGTAGAAGTGTATTTCACAATTGGCCAAATTTGCCCCTAAGGAGATGATCCTGTAGTTCACAAAGCATGTGTGCTAAACACCCAACTGTTTGGGATTATTCTTCTATGTTTATAAGGAGTATGCTACAGCAACTAGTTAATTTGATTTATACAATAGGACAAAATAAAGAAAGTCTATTTTCTTTTGTGATTTAAAATTATCTGTTTACATTGGCTTGATTGAATTCAATCTACCATGTTTCTCCCGCTCCCCTGTCCAGCGGGCCCCCTGAGCTGTTTTCACTAGCCCAATAAAGGTGCATGTTCTTTGCCACAGCTGATGTGTAGGAGCTATGTTTCCCTCAGAACAAAAGTATGACGAATAGGATTAATGAAGTGCTGTGACATTCAAAAATGGAAAAAGCACAATAAGTAGATACCAAAATGGATGAAAGAGCATTCAAAATTATCCGCCTAAATTAGGCTTCCCTCACTTCACATCACCTACCACTGCTATCACCATAAGGGTACCACCACAGGGAGCAAAAGAATTTGTTCTTGTGAAGGCAGAGCTTCATTGGCCTCTGACATTTTAAGTACTGCATTGTCAAGTCCCATTAATTGCATGTTATATGGCAGTATTCAAGGCTTCAGTAGAAGTCAGCAACTGTAAATGTTGAAGCAGTCAGAATTGTGAAGATCTTTAGACCAAAAGGAATATACTGGTAAATTAATACTATTTCTTTCAGTCAGAACAGCACCAGGAATACAAACTGTACTCTATAGCACTACCAGAAAAGCCATCAGCTATAACATGAAGGTTAGCTATCAACAATTAGAGGCCACACAGAAAAACCAGTTCTCCTCTGAGAAGATGGAAAGTGGCCCAACTAAAGAAAGTGGCTCACAAGGGCTTTAATTGTTACAGCTTCCTTTTTACTCAGAAGAGCTTCTATGTAATATCTTTACATTATTCCACTACTGCCATTACCAACTAGAGTGGAATTTCAGCAACACAAAACTATGAAGCATCTTTGACAACCTAAAAACCACTTGGGCATCTCAACCATGAAATCACTCACAATTTAAGCACAAACACAAACTTCACTTCATTTCAATTGTTGTGGTACCAGAAGATGGATTTTCCTCCCAAGACTGCTATTCTTCAAACTATTTAATCAAATTGGACAGAACAAATGTGTAGTTAGTTTAAAATGAAAACTGCTGTTTCTGGTTTCCCCTTTGCCACTGCACCAGAGGCAGAGAGTGGAGGAGGGAGCAGATATCTGCATTAGGTCTGAGAGGTCAAATAACCACTTGGGGCCACCAAGAAGTCCTTAGAAATTTAGCTGCTGAAAGACTCAACGAATACAGTGAGTATAAAATAAGTACAGACAAGTTGACAGAGATACAGATTTATTTTGTAGATAACTTTAATGTCTGTTTTATTTTTGCAAACCACTTAGAGGTTTTATTTATTATCAAGTGCTACATAAAGTTTGCTAAATAAATAAATAAATATGCAAATGAGATTTCAACAATATTTTACAGGCTAGGTAAAGCTGCACTCTAGTCCTGTGAACTCTATGTAACACAGACCACAAAGCTTTGAGCAATTAAGAGGGAACTGTGAACTGATGCCAAAGGCTGTTTTGCCCGCCCCAAGAGCCACCAAGCCTCCCTTCTGCAACCACCTAATCAGGCAAGCGATAGCTGTGCATGTGAGGAAAATACCCTCTTCTCCTAAGAAAAAGGGGGCTACAGAACAATGTCAGAAAAGGAGTGTCCTCAACTGGCAGGGCAGCTACATCCATTCTCAGCACTGGCGATAGGATGCCTGCTGTATGCATGCATGCTTGTTTGTTTGTTTGTTTGTGTGTCTGTCTCTCTGTGTGTATACCACCTCTTTACAGCTATACCTCAGGTGCTTTTATTCTGTGGCATCCAAGCAAAGGCCTTTTAATCAGCACATCTATAAGGAAACTTGATCATTAGCCAGTAACTCAATGTGGTGTAGCTGTCTGCAGTTACGGCAAGGCCTAGATTCAATTCATTGCTTAGCCACAAAACTTACTAGTGACCTTTGTACAGTCTGCTTCTTGAAGTTGGTGTCAAGATACAATGGCAGGAAGACTGGCGATACTACTACCGGTACTGTATAAGCAGTTTGAGAAACAGCAGCTTAAATATGAAATTTCATAATAAACCCTTGCTTTCTTCCCTATAAGGCAGAATAACTGTTCTGATCCTATAAAGCAACAAAGAAGTGTCTGAAGGGATCTACCGCTGATTATGTTCTGTACTACTGTATTGGTAGTACAGCTGACCTAGAAGTGAGTGAAAGCTATCTTCAAGTGACTGGATGACCAACACAATGTTTGATGCAGGTTTGCTGATTTTTGGTGGTCAGTAGAAGACCTGAAGTTGAAAATCCAGACTCCTCTATTTGCTGCAAATCAAGATGTTAATCTAGGCTTAGATGGGGCCTCTGAAGAATGAAGGTGTTTATATATGTGGCAATACATCAAAGGGGGTTACCTTAAAAGCAGAACAGAAACTTTGAGAACTGAGAAATGCACAAGGAAAGGGCAACAAACTAAGGTGGGTGGCAGAGGTAACAATGTTGTTGTTAATATGAAGTTCCAGCAAGAGGCATTTGGTATATGTTAGGAAAATTCCTGCCATGTCCTGGTTTTCGGGTGTAAAAATGGCATCGGGGGAATTTTGCCAAATTGGCAAAATGTCAGAAAAAATCCAGATGTATGGTAATGTGGTGAGAAAAGCAGCGGAAACAGCTCCAAAAGCTTAAAATTACTATTTTGGGGAGAGGCTTCCCAAAAAAGTTCAACAACGTTGTGGGTGTCAGGAAGTTTACTTTTTGAAATATGGCAACCCTAGTATATGTGCAAGTCCTAACAGGTGGTTAGTATGTCAGACATCTGTCATAACCCAGTGGTAGGGCATCTACTTTGCATACAGGTCTCAGGTTCAATAACCAGCATCTCCAGGTTTGTCCTCAGAAACTATCTCATTTGAAAGTGCCAGTCAGTGTAAACAATATTGAGTGAGACAGACTAATGATCTGACTGAATACAAGGCAGCTTCCTATGTCTTTGCTGTAAACCATAAATGTAACATTTATTTAAAAACAAATCAGGGAGACTTTTTTAAAAAAAATTCAGGACAGCCACCATAGGTCAAACTTCTAATTCAAAACCCAAGAGACATCATGCAAAAATAATCAATAATCCAGTTTACAGTTTATCATATTGGTAACAAACTGATTTTAAAGCTCGCAAATATGTCAAAACAAATTCCCACTATGTTGAGAAAGCATAGAAACTATAAGCATACCTTTTCCCAATGCTCCAGACGAACAGTGGATTCCCATTTACTCCCAAGAAAAGTCCCTGTTTATCCAGAGCAAAGATTCATCTGCTAAAAATTGGACAGTGCTCCCATTTGTCACCACTATTTCTTCAGAATACAAAGAGGAACAAACAAGTTGCATTTGGATCTGGCTTTTAAGCTCTAAAAAGGACAATTTGGATCTAGGAAACTGCTTGCTAATGAAATCAACTGCTGAATTTACCACTGTAATCCCTGAACCGGCTTTAAGGGCGCTCATCTGAACTCTGCAGCTTAGTAAAATCTGTCCTGTCTAAAAATATTATCAAACATGGCAAGCAGCTTACTAATGAAGTGAATTACTCCAACATTAAATCAATTTCAAACTTAGCCTGAAACCAAAATGGTGTATGACACGGGGCTGGAATACAACCCTGGGAAAAAGACAGGACCCAACTGCAACCTCAACAGTTGACCTCACAATATCATCTTCTTTGTTCATGTGCTGTGATCTCTAGATGACATTAAAAGGAAAATCCTCTCTCAAATCTCTCTGACACCAATATTGACTGGTACAGAGTGTCTCCTGCACACACAGCTGTGGAATGTAGATGTCCAAGCACGTGTTTTGGGGAAGGTCTGGACAGCTTGCTATATTCGAGGCCTGCTAGTTTGACTTCACCCAGAAAAGCAGAAAACTGCCCCTTTTCACCATGGGTAGAGACTTACTTTTTCCCAAAGCCAAAAGCAATCTTCACAATGTCATATTTTCATTGGAACTCACACGTGTTTCGCTGCTGGAATTTGCTTTCCTAACCGGGTGTGGCACAGTATTTAGCAGCAAAGAAAATATTTTAGATCCCAATAATTCAACACCATGTAGGGGGAAACAGTTTAGATTCTCCCTCGACCTTTAATCCATGAAGCTCATACATACTTAAGTCAGTATCGCCCTTACTTTGTAAACAAAGGTTAACTATAAGACTAATACCAAACCAAGCATTATTACTATTAAAACAAACTACCCCTAATATCAACTGAGAGTTACTAACATGATCAATATAAAATGAATTTCTAATGTGAAACCTGAATTGTTAAATGCTTTTTTTTAAATGTTAGGAAGACTATTGGCTCTCAAGTCTATAAGATGGCATCAGGACCTACTTACCCTAGTTTGACCTCTGGGATGTGCCTGCATGGGCTTATGACATATAGACCTGACAATTGAACTTTTACAAAATTAAGTTTCTCATCTACAAGCCATGCAGCATGACTTTAAATACCCATTCACTTCAGGGAGTTTGAAAAAGATTAAGCATATTCCAGCTGAATACTGAAAAATAAGAGGTAAAGGAGTGGGGAAGCAGAAGATTGAAATATGAAAAGCTCAAGAATGTGTTAAAAATAATAATTGTAAAGCCATTAGGGACAAGCAAAGAATGTTTATTTTGTGGAAGAGTGGTATGATTTTATCACCTTTGTTAGTTATAAAACTATTTCTCTCCTTCTTCACATTATATGAGGGTGTGGTCATCTTGACCCAAACTGCTCTTTTGGTATGTATTATTATTTGCATGTAAATTCCTATTTCTTTGCTATACTTACCTGTTGAGGGGTAATGGGACATTCTTATGATACTTGGAACCAAAAAGTCTGTTAGTTGGGGGAAGTGGGATTTAGTTTTGCCTCAATTAAACTAATTAATTGAATTTTTTATAATAGTTCTGTGTATGTTTGTTTGCTGAGTGAGGGAAATACTATAGTGCAATGCAATTGTATCAGCATTCAACAGATAACTTACTCTACTTATGTTCCGTATTTACTTTTTCTTGGAAACCTAATGAAGATTATTTTTAAAAGAAAAAAAACAAATAAGGAATTGGATCTGCACTGAATGATTGATTGACTGAATTTATATACCACCCTATACCTGCAGGTCTCTATACTTGCAGTTTTTTAAAGCTCATTTCTAGCATGAACAGTTCCAAAATACCCATCCTATGTCTGGTGACAATTCAGAAGCCAAGAGAGCTGGACATACCGGTAACTCCAATTGGGCAATTGTCTGCTCACTTCCCAACCCCTTTTCTTAGTGACCATTTTTAGTCCACCTGCCTCTCATATTCCAACCCCAATACCGTATTAATTTACCTTGCATTTGTTGTAACGCCTTGAAAAATTTCCAAGTTTGAAGGCCTTAATCCTGACAGCAAGATTGACAGTGACAGTGCATTCCACCAACATTCTCAGTTAAACAACATATATAAAAACCAAAACCAATGCTAAATCTTATAGTCTCCACTGCAACACAAAAAATGCAATATCTGACTGGCCTAGATCTCAGGTACTCGGTGTTCCAAAAAGCTACTCCTGGGGCTATTTAGACTAACTTCTTTAATAACTAACTGCTTCATGAGTCTCTTCCTACAAAAAGAAAGAATGATACATGTTTACTGCAGGGGGGAAATGGTATAATTACCACATTCTGCTGCAGTAATTTTAATTGCAGGCTATTTGAATGGCTCAATATTTATTACTCTACAGCCTTTAATTGCTTTTGTGGGGAGAAGGGAGGGAAACTAATAAATGATTACTTATAGCACAATCCTAACCATATTCACTTAGAAGTTAGTCCTACTGAATTCAGTTGGGCTTGCTCCCATGTAGGTGGATTAAGATTCCAGCATTAATATGTAGCTGGCCTACTGATGCAATGGATTTGTTGCAGCTACCATATTTCTCCTAAGGCCCAATTTGCTTCCCAGGAACTAAGCTACAACATTCCGGAGACAAGGAAAGCTAGTATATCTCAAATCCTAACTCATGAGTTAATTTCCTACACTGAAAAGCTTTTTTAACAATGAGTACATTTAATCATGTTATCCACACCTTCATTCTGAATTGGTACAATTGCAGGAGAGCTGTACCATATTATACACATCAGTAAATAGATCAGCCCTTACCCTAGTTACATTATGTCAAGAGGAAGAGATTGTGTTCCTCCTTTAAGGTGAGGCAGGAAGATGGATTCTAAGGAGCAATGTCAAGTGCTACTCAACCCAAAGAGGTGATAATCTAATATTGTTGGCACTACTGCCATCATTGCAGTGTGGTAATATGTTAGTATGGTAGACCAACATTTATAAACCACTTGTGTTACAAATAGAGTCAAGGAAAAACAATTGTAATTACGACCCTTTCTCACAGATAAACTTTATCCAAGATGGACACTTCCTTTTGTTTTAGAAAGTTATGGCTGCAGTTTTATGACTGCAATCCACAGGTTTTAGTTTTATTACCTCAGGTAGGACCAAAACCACAATTTAACAAAGGTTTTTTTTTAGTGTGTAGTTGGCACAAAATCTAGAGTTTGAAAAATGTGCTGCTGGAAAGCTGATACTGTGCAGTTGGAAAAATGAGGGGAGAGGAAGTAGGCATTTTAGGCATATGTGTTTTATTAAGCCCTTAAATGACAGGTAGTGTCACCAACGGCATGTACACCAAATATATATGTATAGAATGTGCTCAGTTTCCATATTTAAAACAAACTGCTCAAACTGTATTTAAAACTCCCTTCTTTTGGGGGGGGGCAGAACCTCCTCTTCTTCACTTTCATCTTTGGGCAGGAAATACTTCGTCACATCTTTGTATACTCCTGTTTTTGCACCTGTTAGTCTAGGGCAAATTAAAAAATAAATCATCAATGGATAGCAGATAATAACTAGTGATTTCTATGGCAAAAACTCCACTGATAAGGAGTATAAGCCAAGAACAGAGTGCCTTTGAGTTCATTTGCCTTTTTCTAGGGGTGGGGATTTGTACAGCTGGAAAAAATCTACATTTTAAAAGAACTGACCATTTAATTGGAAGTATTCTCTGTTAAAGTGGTTTAGGGAATCACAACCCAAATTTCTCATTATTTTAATAAATTTACCTGAGAGTAAAATATCACTTACAAGAACAATTATTCTACAAGTTTTTCCATGACCATGATAAAGATGGGGAAGAATAGTTTACATTCTAGAGCTTGGATCCTTCTACTATTGACCTGCCACTGCTGCACAAAAAGAGCAACTTCTGCATGGACATCTCAAGGCCTGCATAAACATTATTCCCATCCCAGCCTTTGGATGAGTTATCCTCCAGGAATGAAATGAATTACGGTAGGCCTTAGTCTTGCACAGGCTCTTGCATTACCTCAGGGAAAAGTGAGCAATAAATTGGGAGGTCCTCATTTTGGAATGTAGAATAGTTCTTGATCAAAGAGAATGAAACCCTCAGAATAAAATCTCCTAATTTGGTCATTCACTTCTTTTCATGTTTAAAAGGGTGCACAAACCTAAGGCCCAACTCCTGATCTTTTCCTGAAGATAATCCTTGGCTAAGAACCGAGGGTATAAAATAAAATACTCACAGGCCTCCAGATCCTTTAAAAACACAAACTGAAGAAAAAGCCGTGTAGGATGCAAATTATTGCTGCTCAGCACAAAAATTGTTCTCTGCATACCTGAGATTACTATACTCATCTAAACACATTAAATTGCTTTTTATAGGAAAAAAGAACACATCTGAATTCTGCATGTAGCTTTTTGTGGCTTATTTGTTCAGCACATATGGTTCTTATGAAATAGACTAGAGCAGCCAGTCCCTTTGCTCAGAATTAGAGACTGGAATAAACTAATCTTGAAGAAACATATAAACTCATAAAAATCTGCAATTGGAGCTATTTTGTCATCCTGATTTCTAAGCAGCCTTATGTGAAGTGCAGCCATATGAACAGCAGTTGGCCTTACTGAAGTTAGGTTTTACCTGAAACACACCCAAGTGGGTGGTGAGAGAACCATGTGGGAGTAAATTCAACAATGGAGTAGGGATATCACCCAAAATACTGTAGAAATAGTCAAAATTCCTGATCCTGCAAAGTGGCAGATACCAAACAGAAGTGAAGAGGCACGAGGATGTCAAAAGCTAAAGTTAACATCCCATGGTTGTAGCCTCAGCTGTACTCTCTAAACTAGCCCGCCTCAGCCCGCTCTCCAGATGTCCCTGACCACAGGCCATGCTGATGGGAATTACAGTGTGAAACAACCTTTCTCAATATTGAGTCCCCTTATGCTGCTAGATTACAACTCCCATCATCCCTAGGTAGCAGGTCCAGGGGTGAGGGGAGTTGTAGTCCAACAACATATAGGGTGCAAAGGTTGAGAGAGGCTGGTCTGAAACATCTGGGGGACACCAGATTGGGGAAGGCTGTTCCACATGGTGCCATATAATGTTATCCCACCACACACTGCAACATTTGCCCCCCAGAGGACATGGGTAGACTGTTCCTGTAACCCCACTCACTTTCTTCTGTACTCATCAAAGCTGAGTGACAGATCCTCTGGCTTTATGAAGATAAGCACACAACATTCCTCAATTGAACTTTCTTGGTTATTCTTGCCCCACAGCCATGACTGCAGTCTGGTCACTCAAGGTGACTAAATATTGACTCCAGCAAAGAGGTACAACCCCACCTACAGAGCACTATGATCTGCTCCTCCCACAATACAGGCACACACCAGGATAATGGCATGTTCTAAATCTGCTAGTGCAATTTTGTGAGTCTTTCCTGCCTAGCACATTTGGCAAAGACATGGAGATTGCGCAACATGCCAGTGTTTTTCCTTAAGAGGAAAAAACTTTTGTGGCATAAGGTTTTTGTTTTTTTAATTGTGTCACCATGTTCTATGCTTGTAAGTTGCTTCCAGACACTCTATTGTGGGAAGCAATTTATAAGTGAACTAACTTGTTCTGCAATCTCATCCAAATTGGGAGAGCCAATCCCAGTTGCCAGCTAACTTAAGACAATAAGGTAGGGGTGGACCTGTAAGATCAGCCACCATTCATAATAAAAAGAAAAAGCAACTTAGCAAATAAACAGTGTGTGACTGAAGACTGCTTTAAAGGTTGGTGTAGGAATCTAAATACTCATGAACAGTGAATTAAATAATTGGGTTGCAAAGCTGGACAGAAATGAAATTTGCAGGCATGAGAACTCCTTGTGCAGATCCTCTATATTTTTGCTGAATGGCACTCCTCTCCACCTCTAGAGTTCCTAAATCAAACAAACATTTCATTCATGTTACTAGCGGCTGCAAACAGGAAACGGTGTATTCACAACTTCCCAAAAGATACAACTCTAGAAGCAATACTATTGCTTGTCAGAAGGTTTGAACAGTTTATTTGCATATCCCTAGCTTTAACATGCTCACTCTGGAGAATCTGGACATTAAGAGGTAAGGAGTCAGGATTATTTCAATTTATGCCAATTTGTATCTTTCCCCCTTATGAGCACATCTTACATGTCAGCAGAATATAAGTATCAGCATGTTTGTTTCTGAAGTATGTGAAGAGCATTAGGCTAGACCTACGGTAAATGTCAAAAGAATATGGACATGCAAAGTACCCTGGCCATCATTTCTCTGTCCCTTACATTAGAACAGTGGTGTCCAAACCTTTCTCAAAGAGGGCCAGATTTAATGAAGTGAAGGGCCATGAGGGCCTACCAAAGGGCCAACCAAAGTTGTTTAACTTTTTTTTAGCATTGAAGTTGTTGAGCTTATTTTAGGATTTTACCCCAGGAAATAAACTGCCACAGGGGCCGGATTAAGCCAACCGGCAGGCCAGATTACACCCCCAAAACGGACTTTGGACATGCCTGCATTAGTATATGGCAATTTAAAGGGTGAGGGAGGCAATTTAAGGAGGCTTTTAATGTTTAATAGATTATTCTATTTTATTTTTCTGTTGGAAGCCGCCCAGAGTGGCTGGGGAAACCCAGCCAGATGGGCAAGGTATAAATATATTATTATTATTATTATTATTATTATTATTATTATTATTATTATTAGGGAGCTACTAAATTGAGTGCTCACTGTAGTGAAAGTCAAGATCGACATTTCAGAATACATCTATTAAAAATAATTAAAATACCTGATATGACAGCGGTTTACTACTGGAGGCAGGGGGGAAATCATGAAAATGAGACCAGATAATAAACTCTCCACTACCATCCCTCATACAGGATTGACTGAAGTCCAAAAACAACTAAGTGCTTTCTCCTTTCTCCCAGGAAACATCAGGCAAAGCCACCAGCCTGGAGTCTTTGTGCTAATCACATGTAGCACCCCCTCCAAGGTACTCGGGGGGGGGGGGGAGAGACTGACTGTCTTTGCCCAGGGCCCAGAGTGGGAGACAGAGTGATCCCTAACAGGAGCTCACTTGCACTGAGGGGATACTAAATTTGCACACTGCTCTTTTGCTTCCACAGAAATTAAACGCTTCAGCACGTCCTAATATGACCTGTTCTTTTTGCTCATAACAGCATATTCATTCTGACACGAGACTTCTACATTTTATCAGAACAGAGCCAGCAATTGTCCCAAGACAGAGCCCAAGTAAACGATGGTTTTGCCACTTATATGACAGCTTTTTGTGGGTGCAATATATGAGTAGCTGAAATGGAATTTTAAAGAGTCTTATCTAAAGTTGCATGCATGCTACCTTACATAACCAGATGAAAAGCCACAGCTGCTAAAATCTGTGATTTCTCCTTAAAATTATGGCACATTTTTTAAAATGGAGGAAAGGGTGAGAATTTCCAATCCCAGAAATTGCAGCGCATAAACTCCCAAGTTAAAAAATATGTCAACAGCACTCAGTGAGACAAATAAATTGATGTGAACATAAATGCTGCACTTTGCTTCCCAGAGTACAAAATGTAAGGTCCCATGTGCATTATACATTTAAAGAAGTATTGTGCCATTTTAAATATTTCTCCTCCCACTACAATTTCCAGGATGCTTTAACAAGAAATTCGTCTTCACAGGGAACTTTTTGCACCACTGGCTTGAAAGTTTCGTTTATGTAAGTCTACCCAGACAAATGTTCTCGAAGCTACGAACATGAGTTTGACCAAACTGCGGGAGGCAGTGGAAGACAGGAGTGCCTGGCGTGCTCTGGTCCATGGGGTCACAAAGAGTCGGACACGACTAAACAACAACAACAACAACAACAACAATTGATGGTTTTACTATTTCTTATAAACTGCTTAGAGATTTTACTACAATCTAGCAGTATATAAATATTTTTAAGTACGAATAAAATAAGTACTTTTCATACAGTCTTTTTAATCAGAAAACTATTTTTTAAATGTGAACCTTACTACTACAATTTAGGCCACAGACCCAAACTACTTTGAATGACTATTGCCATCAGTAAATATTAGTTACCCCATAGAAAAGATCATTATTTCAGCAGAATTTCCTCTTAGAAGCCTAGACCTGTTTCCTTGTAAGCTCCTGTAACATTTGTAAGTTTAGAGGCTTTGGGGTGGTAATTGTTTTAATTCATTTATTTTTGGAATCAAGTTGTCATATATATTTTTAAAAAAACAGATTCAAGAGAGAGGGGGGAAATGCATCAGTTCTGCTTGTGTTAGTCATACAAAAGCATGAAAGCTCCTCTGACAACCTGGAACTGCAGGGCATTATCCCCCAGGGTCAAACTGGAGATGACTAACAGGAGTTAGCTTAGGCCACATATTTTAGGCTGCATTGTGATACTTTTCTGTAGAGCAGTGTTTCCCAACTGGTGGTCCGCGGACCCCCAGGGGTCCGCGAGCTATGCGAGAGGGGTCCGCAAGACTGGGACTCTGGCGAGGCAAGATGGCGGCGCGGAGCTCCTAAACTCGACGAACGTGCTAGCGCCGCCAAATCAGCCCCCAAACAAGCAGAAAGCCACGCAAACCGCAGCCGCTGCTGCGTGGGAGCCGAACCCTTCCCCTGCGAGCCCACCTGCCCACCGCCCGCCCGGCCGCCGGCCGCCAGCGCCCGCTGCCTGCGCCCGCTGCCTGGGACTCCCGCGTCTGCAGGGGGGCGTAGTCAGCCCCCTGCACCAGCCCCTCCCCGTCGCCGCATCATACCCCTCTGCCAGCCAATAGGGCTCAGGGGGCGGAGTCCAGCTGCGGCGGGAGAATCTTTCCAGCTTCTTGTTGGACTTCCGGCGAGGCATTATTGACGCGCGCCGCGGCGGCACCGAGCTCCTGAGGGCAGCCAGCGTGTTCGCGCTGCCCGAAGGGCTCCTGAGCCGCTGAGACCGCCGCCGCCGCGTGCATTCTTGGCCAAGTGAGTTGCGATTTATACCTCATTGATTTCAATGGGCCTTAAGCATGAGTTGGATTGGGATAGCTGATTGTGAGGGTCCTTTATTCTACGGCTACTGCTTTAGTTTAGTATCTGAGCAGTACAAGTTAAAACTTGGTAATTTAATGAAATTAGGGGGCCTTTCACACCTCTTTCCTATATTGCCTTACTCCCTATAACAGGGACAAGTAAATAAGTATATTTCTCATTAATATCAGTTCTGTATATGTTCAAGTCATGAGTCCATCCATATTAGCCTGCAGATTTTTCTCTAAAAGTCTGCAGGAAAATTCACATTTAAACATGAATTTTTTTAAAGGGCCTTTCTCTCAAAATGCACATTTTAAATGTTATTTGCTGTCCAAATACAGTATGCATTTCAAGTACATGTTGTTGATGTATTTATTTTTTTGGTGGTGTTTGAGCCAAGAGCAGTATTGAAAGATTTGGGAACTAAACAAGCCAGTGGTTAAATTGGAACTGTACATTATTTCAATACTTGCATTTCAAAACAAGACCAGGGCAGGCTAAATCCTGTGTTTTTGACAGAATTACAAGCCTGGTAGATGAAGGGAATGCTGTGGATATAGCCTATCTTGATTTCAGCAAGGCCTTTGACAAGGTGCCCCATGATATTCTTGTAAAGAAGCTGGTAAAATGTGGTCTAGAACTGAAAATTAAAACTAACTGTATACTGATGGAGTACTCTGTTGTAACTAAAAAGACTCTTAATTTGGCTCTCACTTTTTAATTTTAGGATTAGGAATTAATGGGGGTCCTTGTCACAATAGCGGCTCGATGAGGGGTCCTCGAGAAAATTTTGTTGGGAACCCCTGCTGTAGAGCAATGGGTGTAGATCTCCCCTTTACTATTACTGTAACCCAATTGCAATTAATTCAGCAATTGCAATAACAGAAGTTGGAGGGGAAGGAGAAAGAGAATGCCTCACCCCAACCCCCAATTTCTAATTCCAGTCACTTACTTGAGCCCTGTACTAGTCAATGGCTTGTGAAATTGACCAGACGGCATCAGAAGCAGCTTCTGGTCTAAAAATATCCACCCCTAATTAAGTTTTAAAGGGGAGAAATGTTCTTAAATGAGGTGGAGGGGGAGACTGGGGGGCTGCATTATAAAAAACTTTTAAAAATATTATTGTGGCAGTACTGATCATGGTGCTCAGAGCCAGTTTTGGCTCTTTCAAAGTATTCCTTGAAGCACTCAAAAACCCGCAAAACATGTTTGACCAGAAATAATATGTGTGTGTGCTATGGGCAACGATAGCAACATCAAGCATTTGAAGTTACTATCTGTAGACAGCCTTAAATTGCCTATTATCAAAAGAGAACCCACCCAAAATCCCAGTTAGTACTGACAGATGTTACAGCTCCACACATCTACAGATGGAGGTCTACAGATGACACAGAGCAGTCTTGCCTTAGGGCAGCAGTTAAACCACCTACTTCTGAATAATTCCTTGTGTGGTTTAAAGAGAATTTTCTGATAAAGCATGATTCTACTTTGAAAGAAACATGGAGAAAACGGATGGCTATAAGAAGGCAAATATCATCATATATCCACATTTCTACCATTTTGAACCTACTGTTTAAAGTTTCCCAAGATACAAAATTTCTAAAATTACACGTTCCTGGCTGCTTAGGCACATTAGGCTATAAGCAAAATGGTGCTGGGAGAGGAGATACTTGTCATGCAATGGGGAGAAGATGGGAAAAGTTACCTTCAAGAGCTTCACAAAAGCTGCATGTCTAGTAGAGAAGTTCTTTGAAAGTATCAGGGGTTGGGGGGGGAGACTTTTAGATCTCCCTTATGCATAACTTCTATCCCAAATATTACAGTGTCAGGCCCAAAGACAACAAAGAGAATGGCTGCTGATCCCTATTCTTATAACCTTGATTTGTCCAGGCCCTTGAAAATGGAAGCAAAGTATTGGCAGCAATGCAATTTCAGTGCTGCAGCATGAAGGCGACTCATGCTCTGTATGTGATTACTAGGGGAGCCGCTAGACTAGAGGATAATGTAATGATTAGTGGGGGAGTTGCACAGTTGCTATGGGAGTAGTGATTCCTGTTGCTGCATTTATTCTTTCAATGCTGTTACTGTGTTAATACACCAGCAATTTATTAGGGTAGAATACTGATAAGTTTCAGCCAAGAATTCTAGCAGGGCTACTTAGAAGCTGATTTGCCCATGTCCAGCAGCTGAACATTACAGCCTTACAAATACTGCTGGGCAAAGGTGAATCGTTTCTGCAACTCATTAACTCCCACTTTTTTAAAAAAAAATGCCAAAGGATACCTATAAAAGGGAAGCACTTATGACCAGAAAGACTGCAGAATCCAGAACTGGGGTTTTCAAGGCCTTGAATGAATTCACAGTGGTATTCTCCTATCCCTGACAGTTCATTTTTTGGTTGTTGTTTCTGTAGGTAAAGGTAAAGGACCCCTGGACAGTTAAGTCCAGTCAAACTTGACTATGGGGTGTGGCGTTTCAGGCTGAGGGAGCCAGCGTTTGTCTACAGACAGCTTTCCAGGTCATGGGGCCAGCACGACTAAACTGCTTCTGGCACGATGGAAGCCAGAGTGCATGGAAACACCCTCTACCTTCCCACTGCAGCGGTACCTAGTTATCTACTCGTGCTGGTATGCTTTCGAACTACTAGATTGGCAGGAGCTGTTACAGAGCAATGGGAGCTCACCCCTTCACGCTTGGTACATGGCACCACTAGCTTAAACATCAAATGAATTTAAGCTATCTTGATGTGTCAGTTGCAGAGCTTCAACATGAAATTATATGTTCAGTTCCTCAGACTACTTATTTAGCAGAGTTCCAAATAACCCCCTTCCCTTTTGAGAGCAAAGTTTACACATCAATAGATACATTTGAGGGGGGTTTTCTTAACAATATAAAGCAGCACAGAAATGAAATGAATATAAATAATAGTTCATTTTGCAGTACCTGATAGTTTGCAAGAAAAAAGAGGAGGTCATGATTTCCCATCCATGGCATGCCAAGGATTTTGCTCTCTCTTTTTGGCCTAGCATCATTTAAAAGCAGGGGCAATACCAAACAGGAACAAGTTTAGGAATGGGACACTGATAAAGACAGTGTTTGACACAGGGTGGGTAGGAAGGTAGTTTGGTTGTTCTAAAGGTGCATTTGGACACAATAAAGGTGCATACTAATTGATTACCCAAGGGCAGCACCTGGAAGAGTCAAGAGGGGATCCAGACTGCCATTATTTCCCGCATATCCAACCCTTGGGCCATGTTATAAATTAACATACTAATATTAAGTGTACTGATGCATGGACAGCAATTACCCCAAGGTCTTAAATAAAAACCAGCTAATTGCTTTTAAAATGAGGGAACGATAAAGCTGTTTCTTGGCAAAGATCTTAATGAAAATTACATATTCAGCCACAGGTTGTAAAGCAGGTAACAAGGTTTAAGAAAAACTTGGTGAGTAGCAAACACAAAGCAAAACATCCTTTACTGTTGAAAAGATCACAACTCCTGCACACTGGATGAACTTACCCCTTTCAACATATACTAAAAGTTATGGACCTCATGAACAAATCCGAATAAAATACACACACAATGACAGAAGGGATGTTCTGTGATCTTCTAAACCACCATTTGTTGGTTTTGGGTGACACAACAAGCTATGCTCAGTCAAAAAATAGAAGTCAAAACGTTTGAAAGTAGCAGAGAAATGGAGGAGGCAGATTTTGCAAACATTTTCACCACTGTGAGATGCTTCCCTCCTCCTTTTGGTGATTTTTGGCACTTCTTTTCAAAAGGGTGCCAAACTGTTTATGAGAGGTGGTTGTCCTTCTGTTTCTGTTATATTAAGGGTGGCACATGGGAGTTAGTTGGGATGCAGGGAACTGAGGCACCTTCCGTGGCCAGATCTCCATTCCTGGAATGAAACTCCAGCCAATTTTCAGTGACTCCCCCTTCCTTCTTAGCCAGAGCTCACCCCATTCAGTAGGGTCCCCAACACTCAGAAGAGGCTTGGGGGGGGGGGGCTGCAAGGTGAACATGTACAGGAAAGTCACCTTCCACCATACCCCTTTGCTCTTGTTTCTCAGCATCCAGGAAAGAGTATTAATACTTTCATTTCAGATCTGCACATTTGCCTTAGAGCTGTTGTAGAAAATGGTTCAACCGTGTCTGCTACAGTATATAACCATCCTAAAAAAGAACTGAACACCTGTGGCAAATACTTAGGCAGCTTAAATTTAAGGAAACATACAGCAAAATGTGGCAAATGGTATGGTTTTAATGTATTGCCTAATGTGGCAACTACTCAGTCATATTTATACATATCAGATAGTCAGGAAAGGAAATATCTGCACAGAATTAGTCAACATATGCTTAATTTTTATATGCCAATGGCCCATCCAGTCCAGCATCCTGTTCTCACAGTGGCCAACCACATGCCTGTGGGAAACCAGCAAGCAGGATTCAAGCACAACTTTAAATCTCTCAACTGTAATCTATTTTAACTAATTTTAATAATGTATTAAATTATTCTAACCTGCCCTAGGACCTCACGGTAAAGTGAGTGTAAGAAATCTAATGAATAATAATAATTTTTCAAAACCCAATCCCTAAAATGCATTTTTGGTTGGTCTCATACAAGCTACAAAATATTTTTAATCATGCCCCAGCTTAATTGCAAAATGCAATATTCAGCCCACACAGCTGCAGCAATGAGAACACAGGAGAATTAGCTTCATCGAGACAGAGGAAGGTCATGCATTGTTATGTATACAGTCATTCAATCCAACTTTAATAAGAATTGGCAATACCCTCTTATTTAGAGCTTGTCTGGATCCAAATTAATCCTCTCCCTGTGGGGCTGGAAAAGAATGCACAAAATTCTGACCAGGATTCTTGTGGGGGGGGGGATGAATGGCTGAAGGGGAAAGCTTCCAGATTACAGGTTCAAATTATATAAAGAATTTTGCAAGAAGGTGAAGAAGGAATTCCCACTGATTCAACAAGAAGTCTGATTCTGCCCATTTCTAACAGCAAACTCCCAAGTTCCAGTTCTGATATCTATGAACGACAGCCCTCCCACCTCTGGTGCCTGGAGAACAATGGTACCAGATATTTAGCTCAAGATCATCCGTCTGTATGCAGAAATAGAGCACCCTGTCCCACACTCACACCTGGATTCTCAGCATACACCACCATGCTTCCAACTTGATTAGAATACCCAATCCATGGCCAGCTAGTTGATTGCCCCCCCGCCCCCGCCCCGTTACAAGCCTAAAAGTGAACAGATTCTGCAGCAGCAATAAGCCTGTTACCAAGGGCACAGTATTGATCACAACACATAATATAATTCAACTAGCTCACTATGAAAGGGAAAGGGCAGTTCCTGAGCTCTAAGACTCGAACCATGTCAACAGGAAATATCCTTTCTAAAAAGCTGCTCGCTAGATTCTTTTTAAAAAAAGGATTGGCTTACATTCTAAGCAAATTATATGATCACAAGTCAACCTTGTGCTGTCATTTCTTCAAAATCACTTTCATGATGCCACCATCAGGGACAGTTTTGAGTAGCATGTTGAACTGCATACATCCTAAGGAAAGGGTTTTAAAGTTGTGCTACAAGACTATAGACAAACCTTTCAGTGTTTCACTAAAACAAACATTTAAAGCTACTTGGCCTCTGGTTGAGGAAACTTCACAATGGAACAGCACAAAGGGCAGCCAAAGATAGCAAGTTCAATGCTGGGAAGCCCTGAAGGCTGCTATGTCCCCAATAACTAATGGATTCAAACATAAACTAGAACTTTTGCTACAATGACTTTAGAAGACGTTTAGCACCTTATGAGTCATCAGCAAAAATTCAATCAATTAATTGAAATATAACTTATTAAAAATGCATTCAATGAAAGCAGCCCTGGAAATAACTGCACAATTGCTAACCTACAACAGCAACACTACTACTACTAATACTACTACTACGACTACAACTACAATATTTTACAAGTCCTTCTGCTCACACATCTGCATCAATCATTTATGTCACACATTTCTCACCTGGAATGGAAAAAGTGACATTCTTAAAGCTTACAATAGATTCTCCACCTGAGGAGTATACTGCCAGTATAAGGGGGTCTCTCAAATCAGACAAAACTATTTTGAGCTACTGGATCCCAAGAACACCTAGTAGTCTATTTTTGTTGTTGTCATGTTCCCATTTGGTTACTGAATAGATGGCAAATAATTTACACCTAGAATTTCTATATACATAAACAAGATTGCTATGTTCCAACCACACTCTGTGATGCAGTTACCATAGCAATATTTACAATAAATCAGGGAAGGATCTCTAAGTTTACACAAACTGGAACCCCAAAAAATGATTGTCATAAGCCCAAAGGAAGCATTAGAACCTACTCTATAATGCAAGGGGGGGTTATAAGGCTGTTTAAAAATATACAGCCCTTCAGCATCCTCCTGTATGTTTTTCACAGACCTCACAACCAGCAAAATAATCACATCTCCATTGTTGCTATGAAGACACACAACAACAAAGAGGAGATATGCAAACTTGAGCATTTCTAGAGCTGATCATTTCATCAACAACCGAAGCACTTATTATAATGAGACTCTTGGGAAACCCATCAGAGTTGCTCCAAAGAATCTGAATGACAAAACTTTCTTCTATTAAGGGATGTTGAATGACTATTATCAACTCAAGCACTAGTAAGTCCATTTTAAGTCTGCACATCTGTCCACCTGTAGAACTCCTTGGATTATCTATGTCAGGGTGTGCTATCAGGAAGTTGAAAGGGGAGCATAGTACTGTAGGTCTTTCCCTTTCTAACAGCTATTTGCATTACAACAAACATTTTAGAAGAAGAAGAAGAAGAGTTTGGATTTGATATCCCGCTTTATCACTACCCGAAGGAGTCTCAAAGCGGCTAACAATCTCCTTTCCCCTCCTCCCCCACAACAGACACCCTGTGAGGTAGGTGGGGCTGAGAGACTTCAGAGAAGTGTGACTAGCCCAAGGTCACCCAGCAGCTGCATGTGGAGGAGCAGAGACGCGAACCCGGCTTCCCAGATTACGAGTCTACCGCTCTTAACCACTACACCACACTGGCTCTCTTTAGCACTAAGTGGCAAGCAAGTACCATGTACAGTGGTACCTCAGGTTAAGAACTTAATTCATTCCGGAGGCCCATTCTTAACCCAAAACTGTTCTTAACCTGAGATGCACTTTTGTTAATGGGGCCCCCCGCTGCCGCCAGTGCGTGATTTCCGTTTTCATCCTGGGGCAAAGTTCTCAACCCGAGGTACTACTTCCGGTTAGTGGAGTTTGTAACCCGAAGCGTTTGTAACCCGAGGTACCACTGTATTCTACAATGCTACTTCTAAAGGTTGCCTAGCTACCTTCTAGGATGAACAACCCTGTCAGCGGCAGCTTTTGGCCAATTCTGAAAGACACAGAACCAGTGGTTTTTTTCTGGGGGGACGCATACCCCTAAACATTTTGTGAATCTTTGTACTTTTGTCCATTTACTGTATTTATTTTCCCCAATTTGAACTATAAAATGGCGATTTTTTTTTAGTCAAAATGAGAGTATCCCTAAACATTTTTAAAGAAAAAAAGCACTGCTTAGAACCAAACAATGTTGAACAGTCGCACACACACAAAAATTATGCTGAGAGATTAGGACCAGGAAAAGTAGAGACCCATCCACACTGCAAGACGTTCTGAGCAACAATTTCTAAGAATGACAAAAATCGAAATGAATGGTTCGACATCAATGTGGGTCTGCAGGGGTGAGCAACAATCTCATGGGCAACACTAGAACTGCTACTTCTTGGATATATAATTGAAAGGCAATGTAGGATTGGGAAACAATGCACATACAGCATTTGGCCAAACTAAGGCAGGGGGGGAAATCTTTTCCCAAGCAATTTGGCTGAGAATATTGCTATATAGTCAAGATATAAATAAGCTATTGGTCAAGAACCAATTAAAACTGGAGCAGCTAATTGCATGCTAAGAGGAAATCTATCTGTTTCTCAAGATGGCATATGTAGATATATCTCAAGATGGCATGTGTAGATATATCCATGTTCTGTGTTAACGTGGAGAAGACATCAGAGCTTGAATTCTGCAAATTTATGCAAAATAAATACATGCAATTTATTCAAACTTCAATATTTCTGCAGAATTGGGACTTTGACAAATCATGTATGGAGCATATGCTAGAAAAGAAGGAAGGAACGGGGAAATATACAAATATGCATTGTCACATTCTGATTCCTGGTTGTTCAGCAGAACAAACTGTACATTTTCTAATTTCTTATAGTTCATTTAAGAAAAATAAACTTTGTTTAAGAAAAATAGTTTGAGTTTTCTGTTGCAGTGGTAGTGCACATATGGTACTAGAGAAATATCATTCAGGGTAAATTAACTGGCATATAAAATTCTTTTTTATTTATTAATACTGTATCTATTTTTATTGATACTTGTCCATTATATACAAAAGTTCATACCCAATACAAAGTAACTTTTTATGATACACCAGATGAAATGCTTAAAAAATATAATCTTAAAAGGAACAGAAGAAAAAAGAAGAAAAGGGGCAAAGAGAAATAAGAGAGAGAAAGAAAAGAAAATGATAAAGATAAAAAGACTTCCAGTTCTCTGTCCTGCAGATAAATATAGTATTCACTCATTAACACTGAAGTAGTCTATTTTCTATGAGCTAAATTTTTCAATCTTCAGATCCAGATATTATAAGTTGATTTTCTCTTGCATGCAAAAACTCCATAAGAAGTTTCCAATCCTATTAAATGTCAATAATGATTTTCTCTAATTAAACACATTAATTCTGCCATCTCAATTAAGTCCAATAATTTTATCAACCATTCATTTATAGTAGGTAGGGCTGTATCTTTCCATCTTTGTGCATATACAGTAACAATCTTGCTGCTAAAATTCTTCACCTAAGATTCTGAGACCAAAAAGTATATTTACAAAATTGACAGTATACAATTGTAAAGCAGAAAAAAAAACATCACTGTGGAAAGTGTCAGTCCGGTGTGTATATGTAAGCATAAGGAACGTACTGGAGGGGGCTACAATGAGCAATGAAGCTGAGAAGCAGAAATACTGATTGCTGAGAATCACAAAAAAAGAAGTGGGCAGAGAGGAAGAGTAACACGTTTTTATACTTGTTAACATGTCACTGGAAGGGATTCTGCAGAGTGGGAGTACATGACTCCACTTGCCTCAGTCTGCTACCTACATGAGCGGCACAATTTGGGGGAGGGGGGGTGGAAATCCAAGGAGTGACTAAAACTTAAAGCTCTTTTTGAAAGTTAATCTCTCTTTTATAACACCCAACCTCTCTTTCTTTTCTTTTCTTACAAAATATTAACATTTTTAAAAGCTGTGACTAGTATTTAACACTAGACCAAATCAGATTAGATCTACTTAAATTAATGGATATGACTAACTTAGGTTTATTAACTTCAAAGGGTCTACTCTGAGTAAGACAGTAAAACACAACCGTGTGTCCTAATCACAGAGTTGTAGAGATGGAAGAGACCCTGAGGATCATTTAGTCCAACCCCTGCAATGCAGGAATATGCAGCTGTCCCATACAGAGATCAAACTTGCAACCTTGGCTTTATCAGCACCATGCTCTAACCAACTGAGCTATCCAGGCTGACGATGGTAAGGTTGGGTTTTTTTCAAAAGCAAATAATGAAACACAAATTTGCATATAGGGATTGACCAATATTGATGCAATTAAGAAGATCTATGAGCCACTTGTAAGTATCTGAAGAATGAGTTATTGGTGATATGAATGTACTTCTCAAAGACTCAAGGGGAGATTTCAGCACTGTGGTGGTAAGAGCTTTGAGGCGGGGGAATAGGCCACAGCTTGAAGCATTTTAACGGGCTGTATAGGAGTGCTAGACTATGACATTACAATGAAAGGAAACAATCCTATATTTGGTATGGGTGGAAGAGCAAAATATGCTTGACCTTCTGCTTTCTTTGACCAGCTGTTAGGAAGATGGAGAGAGGAGATAGAAAGAAATGCAAGGACATATTCTTCTTGAATCTATCAAAGCAGCCATGAGGGAGCTTTGTGGCATCCATAGCAACCCAGGAACTCTCTTTTAATGGGGGTGGTGGTGGTGTTGTATTCTACTGTAGACTTATAGTGACTAAGATACTACCCTCTCTCCTCAGTCTGTATGTAGGAACTCAAGCTGTACTATGGCAAAGCTGCAGCAATATACTATTAGCATTCTAACTGCTGTAATATAAAAAGTGTGCCTTAGCCCATTGGCTAAACAAGTCTTCTCAATTACACCCGTGGCAGTTTAAGTGGCCTGCACCTGTAAGTCTTGGCTTGTTTATTTTATGAAAAGCAAAATATAATTTGAGCACTAGTTTTCACTCATTTAAATTCATAAAAGCAGAGTTCGAAGGAGTCAGAAACAAAAACTCTTGCCTAATACAGAGCATTGCACCCACGAAACGGCCATTCCCTGAACATGGACAAACCCCCTTAAATGAGCCTTTTGAAAATAAAGAAAGGGCCATCCATACCACCAATCCGACATCCTAGCTGTAGTCATCACTGAGCCTCTGGGCAGGCTAACAATGTATGGACAATAATCCATCCTGATGCCAATAGACACAAATTAGGTGACACAGTAGAAGTCACAAGGATCACAGTAGGAGCAATGCTAGCAGCTGGAACACCTGGAAGGCCGGGCAAGAGGGCTTATATCACTGATACTCTGATACTCTCCCAATAAGTCCCTTTTACTGGTGCCAGTCTCCTCTGGAGGAGAGGTGGCCAAGCTGACTTTGAACCATTTGGTGGGGGTGGGGGGAACAGAGCCCCACCCATTCTGAACTGTATTTAAGCCAGGCTGCTGTGGTCCCTTGGGAGGGCAGCAAGACTATAACTACTAGCACTGGATAGTCCTATTATTAAAGGTAAAGGGACTCCTGACCATTAGGTCCAGTCGTGACCGACTCTGGGGTTGCGCGCTCATCTCGCATTATTGGCTGAGGGAGCCGGCGTATAGCTTCCAGGTCATGTGGCCAGCATGACAAAACCGCTTCTGGCAAACCAGAGCAGCACATGGAAACGCCGTTTACCTTCCTGCTGTAGCGGTTCCTATTTATCTACTTGCATTTTGACGTGCTTTCGAACTGCTAGGTTGGCAGGAGCTGGGACCAAGCAACGGGAGCTCACCCCGTCACATGGATTAGAACCGCCGACCTTCTGATCAGCAAGCCCTAGGCTCAGTGGTTTAACCCACAGCGCCACCTGGGTCCTTTAGTCCTATTATTACTGTAAATACATATATACAGGGCAATATCAAATTTAAATCTAGACTATTCTACTGCAATACTAACTTATCAGGTTAAATTAACTTTTTAGTTTTCCTGATATGTTTTCTAATAAACTGTTTTCAAATTGCAGACCACTTTGGGCATATGTTTACAGTGGGAAAGTGGCATATAAATAAACTATGCTTAATCTTTAAAAGATACCTTATGTACATCTTCTTAATTAAACAGACAAGGTTCTGGGAATAGATGAGGAAAGAAGCATGAAGTTTGCTAAGCATGAAGTTTGATCTTCCAACTAGCACCAAAATGTTTCTGCTAGTCATTGAAAGGTTGGGCTGTACAAAAGGTTTCAAATGTGAGTTTAAAGAAATAAACTATCTTCACAAGTTTAATTCTGCTTCAGTTCAGACAGCAAAAGGGAAATGCCCATTCTCCCAAGAAAAGCTCTGCCCCATACTCCATTCAGGTTTAAGTTCAGAGCCATGCAACACAAAGCTAGGGAGAACGCAATGTTCAGCCCAGAAGGACTTCCTACAGGAAATCTAAGCCGAGAATTCTGGCTGTATCTGCCCATGCATAACTTCACAGTTACAGCTCCACTAACAGCAATGATTACTAACAGTTACAATCACTGAGGCTGCAGGAAGATGGTTTTTGAAAATCCTAAACCAGGTAGGAATACAAATCAAAGATAGCCCTTTCCACTAAACAGCACTTAGGAATAGCATTAAGGCGTTTTCTGATCTCTGGATTGACATTCTCAATAACGAACAAAAAGTTGAGAGCATATTCCAGGTAGCACAAGACACCATGCCTCTATCTTAAGGTACATTTGCACAAGTCAAGCAATAACTCTTGTGGGAGTTCCCAGAAGACTGCCTGGATTAAGCCTGTACTGCTATGCTAGGACAGATAATATACTGGAAGAATATACTGAGGACTTGTGAGAGAGAGAGAGAGAGAGAGAGAGATAATGATATGGGAAAAGCTACAGGCCACTTTTAGCTTGCACAGCATCCATAGCACCTCGTTCCCAGGAGCAGTCTTGACAGAGAGCAGTCAGATATCACATATGCATGCTGGACTCCACACTGTTCCTAGCTAGCCGGGTGGATGGAGGGAACCAGAGTCCAACCTCCTCTGTGACTGCTAGACGGAAATGCTTTCCAGTGGCAGACATGGGGATAGAGACCTTCGAGGCAGGCGGTCCAGCCTTTCAGCTGCAAAGGAAAGTGTTCGCACGAACACCGCCCAGGCCTGCCACGCTGAGGATCCGTGTCCTAAAGGACCTTCCTTCCCAGTTCTTACACCTGCCCAGCGCTGCCACAGCTGAACCGGCCCTCAGTCCCCTGGCCGGCTCCAGACTCCTCCACATCTCCTCTTCCTGGAGCTTCCCCCCTATTTCCTCCTCTTCCCCAGTCCCCGCTCCCTGCCGGAGGGGATCGCGTCTACGTGCCAGTTTTCAGGGTCAGGTCTCAGCGCCGGGACACGAGAAACGCCGACACAGAAAACAGTTCCCCATGGCATGTGCAGAGCGCCCGCTGAACCTTGCACGCGCACCACCACCACGTCAAGGGGAAGGCGTCAAGGGGAAGGAAAGGCTGTTTCCCACTAAGAGGACGTGACTTTCAGGTGGGGTGGGGGGCTCAAGTCCCGGCCCCTCTCGTCCTGGAGGGCCTGAGGGGCCGAGCCCCGTCCTTGCCGCCCCGCCCCGCAAGCGCCCCCCGAGCTCCCCGCTCCGGCCACCGGCCCGCACCTTCTTGGGCGCCTTGGTGAGCGTGGACATGAAGGAGTACTTCTCGGCGTCCTCCATCTCCTTCGTCTGCTTCAGCTCGTCGCCGGCGGCGGCGTCCGGCACAGAAGACATCGTGAGGGCGAGCGTGGAAGCGTCCGGGCGCCGAGGCCGAAGGCAGCTGCTGCTTCTCACCGGCTCCGCCGCGACCTCCCTCTGCAACCGCCAAGACTGCGGCCGCCGCGCTTCAGCAAGGGGCGGGGCCAAGGGGCCGAACACGTCACCACGCACGCTCGGAGTCGCCCACGAGCCGCTCGCACACGCACAGGTCGGGCACGCGACGCCTTCACGCAAGGATCTGGCGGCGGAGTCTCCCTTGCGGGGGCTTCAGCACCATCTGGCGGAAGGCGCCGCGAATTGGTCGTAGCTTGCGCATTGTGCTTCCCTAAGAGCAGGGCCAGCCCAAGACATCTTGGACCCCAAAATGGCATTGCCCTCGCCACCGCAGAAAAAAAGGGGCGAGGGGAGATCTACATCAGGAACAAAGGGGGGGGGGAGTAACATCAACATAAGGATCTGCTGCCTCATGGATCCTGCCGCCTAAGGCGATTGCCTCATGTGGCTTCATAGCATAGCCCTGTTAATAGTGTATTATTAATTTATTTGTTGCTTTAAGGAGCAACAAAAGCACTCTCAAAGCAACTTACAAAAATGTAAATATTAAATAATACTTTAAATGTAATAGCGTTTAAAAATTAAATAGTGGCTGTTTGATGACTGTTTCAAGTGGCTGGAAGAGCTGTCAGATTTTTCCTCAAGCTGGTACAGTCACATTGGGAATTTTGCACTTTCGGAGGCTTGACTCCTGGTCAAGCACAACCCCAATGCCTTTGAAAGGACACTGTCCATTTTATCTCTTTTATTTACGATTTGTATTTATTTCATAAAATGTATACTCCATTTGATTGTAATGAAGTTCAAAGCACTTGACAAAAAAGCTAAAACAATAAAATCGGGGGAAATTCACAACCATACTTTAAAACATACAAAAGTTAAAATACAGATTAGAATTACCTCAACTTTCTAAGCATCTGCATAGGCTTCTCTAAACATAAATGTTTTTAGCAGGCACCGTAAAGAGTACCATGAAGGTGGCAGCTTGATCTCATTGGGCAGGAAGTTCCAAAGGGCAGGTGTGTTGCCACACTTTTTATGAACTCATCTGTCAAAGGCACCTGTGCTCTGGAGCATCAGGGATCCATTTGGAAGGACTCACTAAGGAGAACTCTGCTCTCACCTTCCCAGGATTTTGGGTGCTGTTCCTTCTCCCGCCAGCACCAACACCTTACACATATATGTGACCAGATGTAATGTTTTAGACTCTTCCAGTTTAATCATTTCTCTTTGATGTCCCCATGCTTGTTCATGTTCTAAAGGCTATGAAATAATGAGGATCGTACAAAAAGCGATCATACACTGTTTATACATATTCATTTATTTATAGTTTATTAAATTTGTCAGTTGCTTTCTCTTGCCCAGGGCAACCCAAAGTAACTTACAACCAAGCAGACAGACCCTACATAAACCCCACATGGATACATTACAACCAAGAGGGAAGAGAAACCCATTAAAAACATCCCACCCATTTCTAAAAGGCCGCAGACAGTCAAAGGCCAAAGACCTGCTTATAGAGGGAAGTTTTTGCTTGGTCCCTAAAGATATATAATGATGCTGCCAGGCGAACCTCCCTGGGGAGAACTTTCTACAGATGGGGAGCCACTGCAGAAAAGGTCCATTCTTGTGTTGCCACCCTCCAGACCTCTCATGGAGGAGTCACACAAAGAAGGACCTTGGATGATGATTGTAGGGTCCAGGCTGGTTCATCTGGGGAGAGGTGGTCCTTGAGATATTGTAGTCCTGAGCCATTTAAGGCTGTATAGGTTAAAACCAGCACTCTGAATTTGGCTCAGAAACTAATTGGCAGCCAGTGCTGTCGGGCCAGGAATCACATTACTGTATATGTTCAAGCTGCCTGCTGAATTCTACAACAGCTGATTTTTCCCAATCCTCTTTGGAGGCAGCCCCATGTATAATGGGTTGCAGTCATCTAACTTAGAGGTTACCAGAGCAAAGGCAACAGAAGTTAGACTAACCCTGTCAGGTAGCGACAGGGCCACCAGCCAAAGCTGACGGAAGGCACTCCATGCCACCGAGGCCACCTGAGCCTCCAGCAACAGCAAAGGATCCAGAAGTAACCCCCAAGCTACATACCCACTTATTCACAGGGAGTGCAGACTCTCCAAGGGTCCCTATTTTCCAGGGACGTCCCTGATTTAGAGAAGCCGTCCCAGTTTCTGATTTGATCCCAGAATGTCCCGCTTTTCCTTAAGGTGTCCCTATTTTCGTTGGAAATTTTTTTTGGGGTATGGTAGGATGTCCCTATTTTCATTGGAGAAATGTTGGAGGGTATGGAATTATTCGACTTCCAAGCCATCTGAAGGCAATTTTGTATAAAGAAGGGTTTTCAAAATATGTTTAATATTTTATTATTTTTTTATAAATGTTGGAAGCTGCCCAGAGAGGCTGGGGCAACCCAGTAAGATGTGTGGGGTATAAATAGTAAAAGTATCATTATGGAACAGGACGTCCCTATTTTCATTGGAGAAATGTTGGAGGGTATGGGAGTGTAACCCTATCAAGAGCAGCAACCTCCCATCTAGTCTAAGGAAATGTCCACTAACAGTACCTCAGTCTGGATTGAGCTTCAATTTATTGGCTCTCATCCAGTCCATTACTGAGGCAAAACATTGTCCAGCACATCCACTGTGTGTCATCAGCCACGATCCTATGCATCTTTATTCAGAAGCAATTTACACTGAGGCTTTCTCCATTGTAAGGGTTGCAACCTGAGGTACCATAATATTTGGGTCAGCCCTGAGGGCAGAAGCATCTGGTCTTGAGAAGAAAGAGAAGATGTAGTCAAGAGCAAACACATCACAATATACTGAAATAAGCATCTCCTTGGACATTACATTGCTGACCTTAAGATGGCAATGTTGCACTTCTCTATACAGTTTCTGTCAAGTGTTGGTCCTTTAGAAGCCACAGGTGCTCCCAGAGGCCTCTTGGTCCCTAATAAGACATCTAAGGTCCAGAGAAGAGTCAGTCTTGAAAATGAAGTGGCCACATGAGCTTCCTTGAGCATGGTTCTACTTTTCAGTGCCCTCCCTCACTGCTTTACGACTTTTCAAATTTTCTACCAATAAAGGTGGATAGGATGGCACCCTTTCCAGGTTTTGATTTATTGACCATCAAGAAGCCTTTGCATTTGGTCTCATGAAGGCCCAGGTACCATTTATGCTCCTGATCCTGAAGACATTTGTGTTAGCATTAGTTTTAGTTAAAAAGGATTTTAAAAGTCATTCAATTGTACAGATGTCCTACACAGAGTTATTTCTCTGGGGTGGTTCAATCACTTAAATCTTTTCAGGATCAACCTGACTTGCAGGTATGTTATATGCAACAAAATCTCTGAGTGGTAAGAGATTTCACGCATCCCAAAAGAAAACCTTGGATTTGATTTCTTGAAATTAGTGTCACTGGGGGTGGATAGCATTTTCTGTGATATGAGGTTTATTTACACATATGGAAGATTCACAGTACCAGTGCTTTAACTGAACCTGCTTCACCATTAATTTTCTAGGAGGTGGCACCAAAGCCACAGCTTTGCAATCTCAAAAAAAGCAAATCAGGCCTCTATGTCTTTCCAGCTCCAGGACTGGCAGCTCTTTGTCTTTTTGATCTATCCGTTTCACAGACACACACAGACACACACACACACGCCAGGGGACTTGCCCACTTCAGTTCACCTTCCAGAAATATCTTCAGCTTACATAATGAAACCAAACAGTTAATTTACTAAACCATTTTGACAGTGTTAGCAGTCTCTTTATCTGCTGTACCCCATCTTGCAGCTAATAGAAGCACAGAGGGGGACCCCAAAAGCCCATTTAGTATGTCTCCCACATTAGAATTGTAGAATTGGCCTGAGGGCCATCTCATCCAACTGCCTGCAATGAGTTAAATCACTGGTCCTTTAAGGGAATGCAAAGTATTCTTTTTTTTAATCTGTGCTTCCCATGAACCTGTTCAGAGGCACACCTAGGCTCCCTGGCACCCTTGGCAAGGAGCTGTATGGGCATTTCTGAAGCCAGGAGAGACCATGGACCAGAAACTCAAAACGTTTGCTTTTTGTCACCTTTCACACTCCACCAGTGACTTTCTCCATGGCCATTGGGGTTGGGTCTGCTCTGTTCTGCCTCCCTCTGAACCTGTTAAAGAATTAAACAGCAAGGGAAAGAAAAAGGGAGGAGAACATAGCATGAATTCAGAGGTTGAAATGTAGAGGAATTACATTCAAGATGGCCTGTGAGGTCAAATATATTCATATGGAAACGAGCTTGTGGACGTTTCTGAAAAAAAGGACCGCACAGCTATGGGTTATTTCCCACCCACCTCCAACCCCAAAGCAAGCCCTGAGACGTCAGCTGATAGCACCTTAAAAGCAAATAACTAAGTGTAAAGCCACAGAGAGTCTCCAGAGGAAACCACAGAGCTGTATTCTTGGAAACAGCTTGTCGCAGCTACTCAGAATTTGCTGTGATCATTCTCATGGACCAGTGTCATGATGTGCAAACCTGGCTGTTTCAAGCTTTCAGGCTTTCTTGTCAGCTGTCTGCAAGGCTTTTTAAGGTGTCCAAGGGGATCACCTTATGGAAACAGCCAGTATTAACTTATTTCGTAAATGTTGAGGTGCTAGAATCCCAGGGCAGTGAACAATCGAAGCAATAAAAGTCAGTACAATAGAAACTATATTAGGTCAATGTTGTTACAGATCTGGGGCAACAGAATTTAGGGGCGAATGTTAGAAATTAGTAAATGGTAGAATTTAGATAATATTTGTTTAGAGTACTGAAGGGAAGGTTCCAGGCCACTGAAAAATACAGGCTAAGCTGCTTTTCCAGGCCAGGGCCTCACCTGGGATAGAAGAAGTCATTAAAAATGACAAAAACCGTCCTGGAAGCAAGTCAATAACCCATCGATGAAAACCATCATCAGGGCAGAGAAGGCAGTTCCCATGGTTACCGTGGTCAGAGAATGGTCTAGGACAGGCATCCCCAAACTGTGGCCCTCCAGATGTTTTGGCCTACAACTCCCATGATCCCTAGCTAACAGGACCAGTGGTCGGGGAAGATGGGAAGTTTGGGGATGCCTAGTCTAGGATTTCAGCTTCCATGACTAGGAAAACAGGGGAGAGGGAGCCTGTGCCCACAGGATAAAAGTGTCTGGGTTTTTTTTTTGCAAGGGTCTTTGGAAAGGAGAATGGTGGAGGCAGAACTGCGTGAAGTGCTGCTACGAAGGCCAGAATCATCTTGGCAAGTTGGCACAGAGATGGCCTGCAGGTCCAGGATGCCTTGGATTCTAATGCTGCACTGCTGTGGGGAACAAGCCCTTCTTGAGATGTGATACTCTCAACTCTCTCCAAAGTAGACCCAGGTGTGAATTGTATGTGTACAATAAACCATATTTCTTAAGGTCTCCCCTGCGTCTTGATTTCCCAATGGAATCTCAACCCTGGATGAGTTCCCAGAACCCCCCGAATCTCGTGAAGCCATTCAGTGAAGATTGCAGTGGCTTGTAACAATATGAATCGCAGCAGCAGCCCAAAGCTGGTAATCCCTAAAATCCAGCAGCCCATTTTTTAAAGCATCCATCCACACCTGATCAGCTACAAGACATCCAGAATTGCCTGGGGATAAATAAATAAAAAGGGGCTTGGCAACAAGGGGATTGCAAGGTTGGTGGTATGTATGTTAGCAGGCCTTACCGTTAGGCAGAAAGAGGCAGCCGGCTCAGGTAGTTTAATTTGGGTGTCATGAGGAATTGTTCGTAATTTAATTTATCATTATATTCTTGCTGCCACAGGAAAGGGAGCGGCCCTTGCGGAATTCTGTCTCAGGTGCCAGAGTAACGATGACTTCATTCATTGGCTAAAAAGACTGAAAGGTGTGAGCAGGCTCATATCCCACAAAGCAGTTGCTTTGAATGCTGCCTACATATTTTGCTTTGTAACTTTCATTCTAAATGGATAGGGCCAGACCTGGAGGTCTGGCAAACCTATTCCTCTGCAAACTAGAAAGCACTTGAAATATACCACCAGCTGGGCATGGGAACTGCCTTCTCTGCCCTGATGATGGTTTTCATCGATGGGTTATTGACTTGCTTCCAGGACGGTTTTTGTCATTTTTAATGACTTCTTCTATCCCAGGTGAGGCCCTGGCCTGGAAAAGCAGATAAACCAACAACTTCATTATTACAAAGTAGGCTAACTGTATGGAGTTTTAAAGATTTATGGCTCTGGTGTAGATTTATGGCTCTGGTGTAGATTCAAGATCTTGTAAGCAGGAGAAAAGGAAGCACAATGAGGTCTGATTGCTGAGAAGTCGGGGACTGTGGCAAGAACAGGCAGTTAGTGGCTTAGCAGTGTGGGATTGTAGAAAGGAACGGTACAGGGCCAAGAAATGTGAAATGGTTACAGAAAGGAGGATACCAAGCACAGGGGATGAAAGAAGGATGGAAACAGGAAATGAGAAAGTGGGGAAAAGTGGATGCCCTTTAGACAACTGGGGCCATAATGGAGAAGTGGGTCAGGTTTACTTAATGTGCCCCAAAGTCTGGTGCTAAACATGGTATCACTTCCTCAGTGTAGGAAGTGATCCATTGTTGTGTGGGGAAATGAGAGATGCAATTAAAATTCAGTCCGATTGTGCCACATCCACATTTACAGCACTGTGGTGCCACTTTAGCAGCCATTACTTCCACCACTAACCCCCGGCCCAATCCTGGGAACTGTAGTTTGCCTGGCCTGCACCACCACCAGTTGCCGCTCCTCGACCTCCAACTCAAGGGCGCATATGAAAGACGTGCGCCTTTTGGTGCTAAGCTCCTGCAGGAACCAGTTGACTTGCGCAAGAGCTTGGCACTGAAAGCGGGACATTCATTCAGAAGCCAGGGTGGCTTCTGTCATGCCGGGGTGTCCCATTCAAATCAGGACTGTTGATGGGTATATAATCCTAGACCCACTCACCAGGGCCAAGTATTTATTTATTACCTTCCTGCACTGCCTATATATCTTGTTATAATATAATGATTATAATAATAATCTATTATTTATACCCCACCCATCTGGCTGGGTTTCCCCAGCCACTCTGGGCGGCTTCCAGCAAAAAATACAATAATTCATCCAATATTAAAAGCTTCCCTAAACAGGGCTGCCTTAAGTGTGTGTGTGTGTGTGTGTGTGTGTGTGTGTGTGTGTGTGTATTGTTGCAGATATGAGGTAACAGAGTCTATTAGTGAATGGTAGAAAATAATAAATGATTAGATTATTTCAGATCTGAAATGAAAATACAAGCTGCAGAGGAATTCCTGGGTTAGCCTATGCAAAAAATGACCTGGGCAAGCTGCATCACACATCAGTAGACCAGTTTAAAACATCAACATCACTGGATGACCCCTCAGGGGAAAACTGGTTGGCGATAATAAAATTAGAGGTGGTGGTGGCGGCAGTCCCTGTGTTTTGTATAGGCATAAAATCTTCTCTCCCAGGCTGAACTCAAGGGAGTTTTTCAGCAGATGCCACGAGCACATAGAACTCATTGGCTGGAAAACCACCTCTTTCCTGAAGTGCCTTTTCCATGGTTATTATTTTTAAAGATTGCATTTTTTTTAGAAAGGGGTGAGGAATCAATACACATTTGATTGAGTAAGTGTAAACATGGCACTTGAGTTAAAAATAAAAAAGGCAGACCCCCCCACATACTCTCTGGGAAGGAAGGGGAAGACAGACTACGGAATCTGCAGTCTATTTGCAGACTACTATATCAGTCAGTCAAACAAATTTGCAAATGGAGAGGGAAGCCAGGCGCAAGCAGCAGGAAAAAATTTAAATATGCAGCTACTCCTGATTTGCATGTATATTGCTGGCAACTGAAAGCTTGGAATCCAGGTTTTGGATTGAAATATGTGAGAGGCAGAAGCCCACAAAGAAAAGAAAACACCTGATATCCATCTTCAAGGCAGGGAGCCATATCTGTCTTCCCAAGTCACTTGCGGCAGAAGCTTAGCCTACGGCAGCCCTCCCAACGTGGGCCACGTGGAAAATGAGAGAAAGGAAACCTTCAGGCTCCAGGCAGGCCCAGGTGGCTGCCCAGATCCACTCCAGAACACACCAGGAGGGAGTTTAAATAAAGACAGCGTGAGAGAAGGCCATTCTCTACATTGAAAGGACGTGCAGTTGTGAAATGGACATAGAACATGGAAATTATGGCGTCTTTAACTGGATCGTCGGTCTTTAATTTCAATAGTTGGGGCTTCTATTTATTTGTTTTGTTTACGAATTGCTTCCTATGAAACCTCTCAAAGCGACCTCACAATACAATAAAAGTACATATAGAAGGACTGCATAAATAAGCTGAAACAAGTGCAGATATAAAAAAACACCCCAAAATCAACACGGATACCCACTGGCATAAGACTTTCCATTCAGAAAGCTTGCTGAAAGAGGGGAGTCTTCAGCAGATGCCAAAGAGACAATAGAGACAGTGCTTGTCTGATATGCGATGGGAGGACGTTCCATAGCGTAGGTGGCACCATGAGAGTGGGCCAATTCTGGCATTGTACAGAATGCATCTACTGATCAGATGCCCTCTCCTGCAAAAAGCAGTGATTGATTGGGTGTATAAGGAGTGAGATGATCATTTAAGTAACCTGATTCCTTTTATAGGGCGTTGCACACCAGGACCAGGACCTCAAACTTAGCCTGGCAGCTGGTGCAATTTTTTTAACAACAGTGTAACATGATGGTGACAGCAGTCACAAAATTAAAAGACACCTGCTTCTTGGGAGAAAAGCAATGACAAACCTAGACAGCATCTTAAAAAGCAGAGACATCACCTTGCTGACAAAGGTCCGTATAGTTAAAGCTATGGTTTTCCCAGTAGTGATGTATGGAAGTGAGAGCTGGACCATAAAGAAGGCTGATCGCCGAAGAATTGATGCTTTTGAATTATGGTGCTGGAGGAGACTCTTGAGAGTCCCATGGACTGCAAGACGATCAAACCTATCCATTCTTCAGGAAATCAGCCCTGAGTGCTCACTGGAAGGACAGATCGTGAAGCTGAGACTCCAATACTTTGGCCACCTCATGAGAAGAGAAGACTCCCTGGAAAAGACCCTGATGTTGGGAAAGATGGAGGGCACTAGGAGAAGGGGACGACAGAGGACGAGATGGTTGGACAGTGTTCTCAAAGCTACGAACATGAGTTAGACCAAACTGCGGGAGGCAGTGCAAGACAGGAGTGCCTGGCGTGCTATGGTCCATGGGGTCACGAAGAGTCGGATACAACTAAACGACTAAACAACAACAACAACATGATGATGGAGACACACCTTTCTATCCTGGCCTTTGCCACTGAGAGATGTATTTCCAGCCTCTTTTGAGGACTCTGTTTTAACTGTTTAGTTCTGAATTTAAAACTTTTGTAACCCACCCAATGAATTGCTGATGAAGGGTGAGTAATAATGAATAACATAGATCATAATTACAGTTATTATTAGCCCCAGTGAGCAGTTGAGGTGCTGGATTCTCCACTAGCTGCAGCTTCTGGGTCAACTTCAGATAGCCCCATGGAGAACGTATTGCAGTAATCCAATCTGGACAACAGTGGTCAAACTTCCAACTCTACAATTTTACGATTCTATGAAAGCTGGTAAAAGGGCACTCCTGGGCACTGGGGTCACGTGGTTCTCTAGTGGCAGAGATTGAATTATGGGGACTCTATTGAATACCTTGTCATTGTTTTCTATCAGAATAGTTTCCTGTGACTCATTCAAGTTTCCTGACCCTTATCTGATGCTACAGCAACTTATCTGCACTTGACTCTGCACTACTCTTAAACCACTCTTAACATTTTCAAACCATTACTGCCACACAGATTACAGGAAAAAAACCTGTAAGGAAGTGGTATAAGCCTTAGAGAAAGAGAATGCCTGCTACGGTATATCTTTGTAAATGCTACTTTGGAAATATAATGTACTTCCTTCATTGTTGTAGTTTGTGAAGGACTGAAGCTCTGACGAATCCCAATGAACACTTAATTTCCTTTCTTTTCCTGTTGGGCAGAATTTGCTCGGCAGACACTCCTTAGAGCTTACAAGGACAAACCTAGAGAACTCACAAGCTTGAACTGGGTCTTAAAGATAACATCTCAGTGTTGCTGCCAGATGCACAAGGTACTGTGCTTCAGGGAATGAGGGTGTGCAGCCATGCTCATTTCCCATAGATTATCAGCTTCTCTGGGTTCCAGGAATTCATCTGGAGAAATCTGATCCACTTGTTTCAAAAAAGCTCCACGACCACTTTCCCCTCTCTAGATTAGCCATGCCCACAGGCAGCAAAGGACCTTCCTACATCATAATCCTCAGCTATGAGTCTCTTTTCTCTCCACTTGGTAAGTGAATTTGCTTGTTTTGAATAATCAAAGAATGGATCCAGCTACAATTATTTCTCTTGTTGCCAAAAAAAGCATTTGACAAGATTTATTGTCAATTGATGTTTGTTACTTTGGAGAGATTTGGATTTCCCTGAAGAATTTATAAAAGCTAAAACTCCAGTAAGGACAGGTAGAATCCTTTTGGGTCCATTATATTTAGAGAACGGCACAAAACAGGAACACCCTCTTTCTCTATTGATGTTTGTTTTATGTTTGGAACCACTGGCATGTGCAATTAGCCAAAACAGAGAGATGCATGGCTTTGTGCATGTGAAAGTGGAATTTCAGAGCATACAACAAATTGGCCAAAATCCGAACTAAAGTCAGTGGGCAAGTGTAAATTTTCTGCTTTGTATGCCGGTTGGCGTTTTCGTTGGTGCTCCTATTTAGGAATTTGGGTTTAAATCAGATTAAAACAAGATGGGAATGGAAATCTCTAGGGACTTGGAAAGAGGAGCATTATTTAAACTTACTATTTGAATACACTTTCCATCCTCCATTCAAATAGTAAACTCACTATTTGAATACACTCAAGATGACTGTCCTGTCATGAATAATAAATGTGCTGCATGGCATTTCTTCCCATAGACATAAAAATGTAAGGTGTCAGCATGCTGCAGGTAGCACGGCCACAAATAGGTGGCCATGCCACCTGCAGTGTGAGGGATGGCGGGCAGGCAGGCAGGCAGGTGAGCAAGAGAGCATGCAGCCTGGGGGACAGACAGTCCAGGTGAGCTGTTTCATGGAGTCTGGGGTGGGGAGTTGCTGTGAAGTGTCTTCATTAAACACACCCGAGTAAGGCTTAACAGGAGACACTTCACTCAACCATGTAGCAAACTGCTCTTTGAAGCCCCACCCTCCTCCTTTCAGGTCCTGTGTGGGCACAATTGCAAGCTGCATAAACTGTCTTCGGCACCATGCATACACAAGCACACAACACTGCCTTATTCTGTTGGCTACAATACAATATGCTTCTTTTACGTGTAATTTCAACAGGGGGAGGGGACCCTGTGGGTGCCAGGGAAGGCCTCTGAGGACACCAGGAAAGGCCTCTGTGAGCACATTGCACCCATCGGCAACCCTTGTCCTAACAAGTGCTAACACTGCCAACAATGTTCAGCATGGGTGTCATAAGAATCTGCCCAAACCATCCTTGTATAGTGCATGTTGCTCAGTCACCATGTCAGGTGGTGGGAATCCACATTTAGTTTCCCATCTACCACACCCATGGCAAGTGGGGAGAGGCATTTTGCTGGAGTCTCCGCACATTTCTCCTGTCTTCTTCCCAAAACAAAACTGCAAACACCCTGCCTCACAGCAAGGGGGGTAGAATCTAGCGCTGCCAGCTTTTTAATCTGAAAGGGTCCCAAAAATCATTCTGGCATTATTATTATTTTTTAAAAAATGTGCAGCCTGCATTTACTTAGGATCAAACTACTTTGATGAGGCCTTAAGCTACTGAAGGTAATGGGGCCCTTTGTATGTCCAACCATCCTTTGTAAACAACAAATTGTCAGTTTTTTATGTTGAATATATGCTTTATGGTAATTTATGGACCTAATAGGTATCTAAAGCCATTTGCACATAACAAAATGTGTATTTTATGAAAGTAATTGTTGAACTGAAATACAATTAAGAAGTATATTAATAGCGAAATAATTATTAAGCTCTAACCGCATGTAGGTTTTATTTTATTTGTTTTTATCTTATATTTTGGAAATGTACATCCAGGGTTTTTTCCTTTAATTTTTTTAGCCCCCCCCCCCCCCAAGAGAGTGGGGCCTTAAGCTATGGCTTGTTTAGCGTATACGTAAATCTGGCCCTGCCTCCAGTTCTCATTTTGCAACGTTTTGCAACTCCAGCTTGTTATAAATGAATTGTCAGTTTCTTTCTGTTGCATTCTGGAAAACAGTGTGTTGCAATGTTCACATTCTATGCCCCACCCTGCCTTGACACACAGAGCAATAAGCTCTGGCTGGAAGCAGGCTGCCCACATCACTGGTCTTAATATAAGCCAGGACTGCAGTTGTCAGCATGCTTCCCATGCAGTAGCCAAGTTGCACACAGTGCCATTCTCATCAAGTAACACGCATAGGACTGGGATACAAACTTTTTTTGTCTTCATGTTATCTTGGTCTTTCTCGGAGCACCTGATCTGGTAAAGGCAGTTTTCTCCCAGCAAGCAAGACCAGGGTTCAAATCCCCACTCAGGGACAAGGGCCAATGGATGACTTTGGGCTAGTTCCTATCTCTCAAGCCTACCTTACAGGGCTGCTGTGAATCATAGACACCACCTTGAGCTCCTCAGAAGAAAGGAGGACTATAAGCTTAATAATTTTGCAAGCTCATTTGAAGTATTTGTTTAAAGACGTTAGAGGAGGATGGAAACTACTTTGAAAGCGTGTCACACGGCTTCTCATTTGACATTCTGCATTGCAGCATAGGAGCAGCTAAACGCTGGGCAAGATCCACCCCCAGCTCCTCACTCAGCCATGAGGTTTTTAGACCATGAGCTTCTGCCTGACACAACTTCTCAGGCTAACCTGCCTCACAGGGTTGTTTTGAGGACAACATGGAAGTGGGAGGGAGGGAAAGAGCAGCCCTCACACCCCCACAGGGAATTGTAATAAATTTCTCAACTGATGAAGTATGCTTAAGGCGTGTTCACTTTTAAAATCAGAATGTTTTCTGGCAAACCTGACAAAATTGCAGCCCAGTTTTGTGTATTTTGCCCCCACCCCCCAAAAGCACCAGTGTTTAAAATGCCTCACACCTGGTACAAGGCAGATGGTTTTTTTGTGCTCTGCTTCAAAAGGCCAAATAAAAATGGTTGAAGTGTGTGTGGGGGGGGGACACCCCCCCAAGCTCCTTATCTGTGCTTCCCATCCCTGAGCGAGAACTTAATTTGTTCATAAAGTGAGAACATGTGTTCAAGGAGTGAGGAAGATATGTTTCGCAATTCTTCAAATCACTAACATGCCTTTTCTTTTAACAGCGATGTTTGCTACAACAAAGCTGAATGCTGTTAATATATGCCATAAAAAAATGCCCAGGTGCTGATTTACTCATTCCAGAGGCATCTGGCTGGCTGCTGTGGGGATAGGATTCTGCACAATCCATCAGGCCTCTTCCTTATCTCCACTTCTTGTTGTTCCCTGAGAGTTGCCTTTTCCCCTACTGACCTTGATTTTCTATTCGTGCATACCTGAAATCACCCTCTGCATGCCTCGTCCAACTCCATGTGGTGCTATATCCCTAGAACCTCTTGTTCCATCTTGGGATTCATGTACTTTCTGCTAGTTAGAGCAGAAAATGTGACAGTACAAGATGCTTGGATGCTTAAGCTATGCAGCTCTGGCCCTGTACAATGTCTGGATGACTGACCGCCTCCAAGCTGCTCAGGAAGCATGGCTTAATAATTTACCCCAATACATTCCTTGTAAAAGGGATGCGGGTGGCACTGTGGGTTAAACCACAGAGCCTAGGGCTTGCCAATCGGAAGGTCGGCGGTTCGAATCCCCGCGACGGGGTGAGCTCCCGTTGCTCGGCCCCTGCTCCAGCCAACCTAGCAGTTCGAAAAGCACATCAAAGTGCAAGTAGATAAATAGGTACCGCTCTTGCGGGAAGGTAAACGCCATTTCCGTGCGCTGCTCTGGTTTGCCAGAAGTGGCTCAGTCATGCTGGCCACATGACCTGGAAGCTGTACACTGGCTCCCTCGGCCAATAAAGCGAGATGAGCGCCGCAACCCCAGAGATGTCCGCGACTGGACACCGCGCGTCAGGGGTCCCTTTACCCTTTTTACATTCCTCCTCTCCAAACCCTCCAATTGTAAAAATGACAACTTCACACAGAACTTTAAAAAGTGTTACACACATTCGTGTTTTTATTATTAAATACAAACTTTCCTATTTTTAAATAAACATTTAAACAGCATTTTTTTTAAAAAAAAGTCTTTAATATAAAATATTTCATTGTTTGTAAAAATATATATATAAAAAGAACACAGTCTGAACCAGAATTGTAACTCCATTTTTAAAAAAGGAACTCCTCTTCATTGGTTTTTCCTATATTAATAAAAAGAGGCAAGGGAAGGGTGGCTGTTAAGGCATTAAGGCCAGATCTTAAGTTTTCCTGTGCTGGTGAATAAGTGTGCAAGATGGAACGTACTGACTGCTGCATCCAAACACCATTGCAAACCTGGCCACAGGGTGCTAAAACAAACAGGGACTGTTCTTCATCTGATGCATGTCAAAAGGTAGTCCTATGCCGTGGCTCATTGACCTATGAAAGCAGCTAATGCTTGGTCTCTGCCAAAAACAAAGAGGGAACTTGTCTGCCTCTGCGGTGTGAGCAAGCTGCTCATGAGCACTGCAGCTCAACTAGGAGCCAAGAAGGGGAGGCAAATGATGTTTCACTGAAGGCCCCCTTTGCTGCAATGTACAAGGGCAAGCAGAAATAAAATAAGTCGACTTCTACCACTTTTGCAAGGATCATTGAATTGGCAAGATCAAAACTGGTGTGTGCAAGCCCTGGACACCAACCAGGTCATATGCCCTCAGGGTCTCAGAATGCTGCACACACACAAGGCACAATATGATGCACTGGCACATTGAATAATAAGAGACTCCAGCGTCCGGTGCAAACATGGAGGCCTGCTCACATCAATGGAGCAACATACATGGCACAATCACCCACTTACAGAGCCTGGCAAGTTGCACCCACACCTTCCTCCAATACAGTTTTATCAACATTTCATCCATTACATTAAAGCACAAATGGGGAAAGGCAGCATCGTTACCCTGAGGCCAGCTCAGCGTCACAGCTACAAGCAGAGATGGAGAAAGCAGGGGAGGGCAAGAGGTGAGGCAGATAAGGGCTGCTGGTTGTGGCGAGGGCGGATGGAGAAGAGGCATGGAATGGCAAGAGGCTGGACCAGATGCACTCACTCGTTGACACTCACTCATTCAATCCAGGGTGGGAATGTTCTCAGCGCACGGGAGGCAAAACACGTTAAGTATACAAAGTGCAAGAGCTTCACTTCACTTCAGAGCTGGGCTGCGGCAACTCCCGTTGGCCCTCTATGCATCAGCTCTCCACTACAACATGGAAAGAGATGCACAGGGGGACAAGGGAAGTGTGCGTCCTCTTGGAGAAAACCTCCAGTAGCAGCCCCCGGGTTGGCAATTATTAAGGTTACGAGCAGAAATACACATTAAACACAGGGTGGTCCTCAAACCCGTGATACGTTTGGCATCCTAAATTGAGGGTGTAGCACTGCAGGGGATAGGCAGCGGGTACGGTGGCAGGTAGCCCCCATTAGATTCTCCCCTGAAAATGCCTTCACACCATTAAACAACAACTTAACCCTTGCCCGCCACCCATATTCTCAAATTCTAAGTAAACCCAGCTGGGAGGAATAGCGCTTGCAGGGGCATTTGGAGGAGAAACAGCAAGTTTATGTTGTTGTTATGTACACCCCAACTTTCCAATGTTTCCCTGCAGGTTTTCCCCACCATTTCTGCTTTCAGTTGGCAAATGTAGGCATGGGAACACAGATTACCAAAGTCCCCAAGTTTCCCAAATTAATTTGTGGAAGATGGGAGGGGTGGGTCTTAACACTTTCCTTCCATTGGCACAAGAGATCAAGGCTGCGGGGTGTGTGTGTGTGTTAGTGTCAATCTCTGTAAAGTGGCATAGCTCTGGCAGTTCCAAGGGCCAAGCTCACCGAGGGTGGGGGTGTTCACTGCACAGGGCCAATATATTTAACTTCTGTACTGCTGAACTTCCCTGCAGTGCCCTGCATTGTTCAGCAGGCTCTGGGAAGTGGATAAACACAGTTGGAAGAGGCTGCATCTCTCCTATGGATATAGTTACAGCTGCAACCACTTCAGTGCCAGATCTGTTCATGTCCTGGCTTACAAGGCATCACTTCCTGTTTGGGTCAAGACACAATGCAGGTGGGGTATGGGGAACTGGGAGTGATGTTATATTCTACATTTTCTGACAATATTATCGGAGTGTGTAACACACTGGATTTCGGTTGATGGGTTGCATCAGTGATTTAAACACGTCACTTTTTCCAGGCGGATAAAAGTTGTGGTTATCTATCACCCCCAGTATCAGAAGCACTATGCCAGATGCTGGGGAGCAGCAGGAAAGGACTATTATGCTCACAGCCCACTTGCCAGCTACTCGGGTCTGATCCAGCAGAGCTCTGATAAAGACAGAGATCCAACAGAACAAGGATTTCTATTTGTGCAATTGACTACCCACTCTTCTCTCCCTTATTCTGCACTGGAGAGTTGGGAGATCCCGAAAACAGATTTTTTTGGGTGGTGGTGGTGGCATTGCACAAGCAGAAATCTTTCCATCGATGGGACAGTTGCATGGTGCTACATTTATCTAACCCCATTTTTTAAAAAGCCATCTTAAGCTAGGAGTCATCATCATAAGGCTGTGCTGCATTCCTTATCTAGTCTGCCCTAAAGTGCAACTAAAATCAAATTTTATTAAGTGACCCCTGCTCGTCCTGATAAAAAGTTAAAAGCGGGTCCCGTTTTGTAGGTTGGGATTAATAAAAGGGGGTCTCTGGAGTGAAGACATAGAAGGCCACTGGGATAGCAAACTCTCAGATTAATGGATTAGGCTATTTGGGGAGTTAAAAATGGAGGCTGTTTTGCAGGGGAGGAGGGAAAATGGGTGTCCTTCCTTGGGCTACATTATACACATGGCTTAAAGGCAGGTGGGGAGAGAGTGCCCATTCTCTCTCCAGAACCACAACTTGCCATTATTCATATCTATGGGGAGTTATGTCTAGGAAAATATATAGATATAAGGCCCAAGATTCTATGTCTTCTCCAAAGGAGCTGGAAGCCCTGGAAGAGAGTCTTCTTTCCCAGATACATAGCTGTTCAAACTGCAGACTCAACATCCACCTCTGGAGAGGATGTCACCCTTTCCACTCTGGGCGGCAATAGGGCACAGTGGTTCTTCGAAACTCCCTCTCACCATCAGAAGAGGCCTTTTGAAGTCCAAAGTCAGCTTCCAAACAGTTTCCATCCTTCCCACCAAGTTCCAGCTTGTTGTCTGACTGGCAGAAAGAGGGCAGCTTGCAGTTAAGCACGAAAGCCAACCTTGAATCCCAGGAATAAATATAGCGTCCATTTCCCGATGAATCCCTTTCCATCACAAAAAATTTAAAACATGTCTGGGAAGAGAAAACACTCTTTGTGGGAAGGGACTGCAATTGCTTCAGTTCCCAGAGTCCAGTTTGTGTTAATTTCTCCCAGTAGTAACGAGAGGGCTGTCCTTTTAAAAAAGAGGGGCTTACTGCCCAGTCCCCACGTGGCTTGTCATCCCAGAGGGAAAGGGGTCCAGCTGGAAAGAAGAAGACAAGCATTACAATGACACAATGCCTAACCACAAAGGGGTGTGTGTGAGGCTCAAGCATAGGCCAAGCCACTTTGCAGGACTCGGCCAAGGCAGATTTCCATTTTAATAATTTTCCTCTTCAGGGAAAATTAAAGCAATTTATGAATAGAACACAGTTCATATTTAGAACAAAAACAAAAATGCAACAATAATATTAAAAAATCCCTTCTCAGCTGACAATCACAACAACAACAATAGCACCATAGGAAGGATCAAAGCACTAAGACAGACTACCAAAAGGGGTTTGTTTGTTTTTTAAATAGAGCCCGATTTTTGACAGCAATATTGCCAGATACACAGTTCAAAACTAAGCTAGTTTACTAACCAAATTTTGCTTGCTTAAAGAGTTTACTCAGTGTTTCTATGAAATGGAGGACTTAACTCACAGGATTTTTCTTCTTTTGCCTCTTGATGAGTATGAATTTTCTTACCTCCCGCCCCCCAATGGGAAGGCGGCTTTGGGAGTGCACTTTTAAACAGGAGAGGAGAAAGTTGAGCAGTTATACCAGACATCCCCAAACTGCGGCCCTCCAGATGTTTTGGCCTACAACTCCCATCATCCCTAGCTAACAGGACCAGTGGTCGGGGAAGATGGGAATTGTAGTCCAAAACATCTGGAGGGCCGAAGTTTGGGGGTGCCTGAGTTATACCTTCCTCTCCCCCCCTCCAAGCCCTGAGCTGAGCCTAGTGTCATGTGTGGCTGATCTAAATGTAGCCATGGGAAATCACAGAACTTCAGGAAAATGTATTCCAAAATCCTTATTAGAGCTATACCTTTATTAGGTCAACCAAAGTATGTTGACCTAATAAAGGTATAGTTTTTCTCCAGAACTTTCTTCTGGAAAGGGGAGAGGATTTGGTCAATTATTCATTCATTTATCAAATTTGTAAACCGCCCTTCATCCGTAGATCTCAGATGCAACAACAAAAGTCTGCATCTGGCCAAGAGCCTTAAACTGGAATGTGGGGAGGAGGCAGCAGCAGACCTTCAAATGAGACTCATTTAGTCTTTGAAGCAGGGCAGGTATTAACGAGCAGCAGCTTTGACTCGGGCACATCCTAGGAGGGCCACATTCTGCTCCCACATTTTACACAAGGGTGACTCCAAACGTAACAACAACAACAACAACAACAACAGCAAAGCCCTGCAAGCAAGTGGTAGTTTTCTAAGCCATTCCTCAGTCCCCACCCCCAAACCAAGAATGCACCACAAATTGCATAGATCCTTATCTGCGGCTGCCCCCAAGGACAAAGTCACATTCCACTGCACTTAGACACATTTGCGGGAAACATGTCCCTACGCAGAAAGGAGGTAGCAGGTTGCATGTGCCCAACGGCATTCGGCTGGTCAATAAACCAATTTCAGAGCACACACACAAAAAGCACAGGAGCCATGGGGAACCACATCAGAGGCCCATCTACTCCAACATCCCGTTTCCAGCAGTTGCCAGCCAAGGCATCTGCCAAGGCACCACATGCCAAGCAAGAAGGTAATAACCTTGCCCTCGGTCTGTCCCCAGTAGCTGGGAATCAGAGGAAAGCTGCATCTGAGTCTAAAGCAGGCATCCCCAAACTTCAGCCCTCCAGATGTTTTGGACTACAATTCCCATCATCCCTGACCACTGGTCCTTTTAGCTAGGGATCATGGGAGTTGTAGGCCAAAACATCTGGAGGGCCGCAGTTTGGGGGTGCCTGGTCTAAAGCTCCCATTTTCCCCACGCCCATCCAGATTTGTTTGTGGCTCCATCCACGAACACACAACCCCTCCAAATAGACCTTCTCTGGGAAAAGAGGGCCAGAGTGGACAGGGAGCTTCTCTCACAGTACTAGAACCTGAGATCATCCAGGGAAGCTGCATGGTGGGAAATTCAAGGTAGGCAGTATGAAAGGAATTCTTCATGCAGTGCCGTTACAGCGACGGAATTCGCTTCCAGAAGATGTAGCGCAACTTAGAAGGGAATCAAGACAAATTCACAGAGGATAAAGCTATGAGTGGCTACTAGTCGTGACTGCTAGAACCCTGGCTGGCTGCTGCAGATGCAGAATGAGGGAGTGGGTAGCCCTACTGAATCAGATCAAAACCTGTTCTTACCTCATAGTTCCTCCTCCTGTATCTGCAATTCCAGGTCTCCCTCCCCTCTATTCAGTGGCCTAGGGGGGAAAGGAGGAGAGAGAGAAAAGGATTAGAAGTCCAGCACTGAAGACTAAAAGCAAGAACTGATACATCACGAGACTACATCTCCCTCTATATGGTAGAAATCCATCTGGCATCTTTTCTTTCAACAATAGCTGGTGTACCCAATAACTGCATTCTGTGGGGAACAGACTAAGTTTTCAGACATGGGCTCTACAACTCACTGCAACCTCCCAAGGCTGATGGAATCTCAAGGAATTAGCTATTTGAGAGCAAGGGGCCTATTTCACCCTAGTTATACATCCGAGTTATGCAAACCTTCCACCCTCTTACCTTCCTTCTTGTCTTTCCAGGTTTCTCTCATTTCTCTGCAGTCGCCTCCTGGCTAGCATCTGCGTGGAAGAAAGGAAATATTTACTACTATAAGGAATGTTGATATGAAGCAAGAGTGAGGTTGCACGGCTAGTATTGTCAAACTGGCTGTGCCGTTTGAGATGCTACGGTTGTCCTAGGAGGACAAGCAGGCATGTTGCCCCAGCAAGCTCTCGTAGTTTTGAGGGCTAGTAGGCCATCAGTTCACCCATTAACTAGCAACTTTACCAGTTGCTGGTAAAGGGCCACCCCAAGCCCCAAACCCAAGCATAACTGGAATTTCCTTGGGGCAACCTCGTCAGATGGACAGAATACAAATAAAATTATTTTTATTATTTATGCCAATGCCATTAGCACCCATAGAACTGGCGTCATAGGCACAGGTGAGGATATACCACCAGGTTCCTGCCCTGTCTTCCCATACCATTTTTAACACTTTGCCTTTTAAATCTACTTTTCCCCATAAGAGTTCCATGAACACCATCTCAACCACACTCTTCCTACACTTTTTTTTATATAAAAAAATATCTCTCATGTTCCCTCTGCCGTTACGTGAGACAGGGATCTCACCGCAGATGGTGAACAATAAAGACAGCATTAAAAGAAAGCTGCTATTAGGACTATCTGCCTGAAAGCATAACAAATATTTTAGCATGCAAGAAACAACTACATCCCCTCTCCTAACATTAGCGATAAGTCGACCTTCTGAACATATACACTGACTAAGGGCTATCTTTTAAACGATACACAGACTAAGGGCTATCTTTTAATCGATAATCATAGTCATAAGACTGATCCTTTTATCCATGTTGTTTTTAATTGTATATTGCGTGTATTCTGTTGCTATGGCTGTCAGCTATGCAAACAAAGCTTATTGATCGATTGACTGCAAGGCAGCTCCACAAATCAAGAGATGCTCTCAGTTTCCTATAGGACTTCTTAAGCAGAGGGCATGAATCAAGCGTGTGCGTGAGAATGGTTAAGCCCTGTGCAGAACCAGAAGAGGTGGTCAGTCACCACTGCCAAGATGAAGTACAATGGACCTTGCTGGTCCACTGCTACATATCCATTTGGTTCCTGTTGGGAAAGGCATCACTTTCAACTCCCAGAAGACTTTCAGTCCATTTAGGCTGGAAAATGTGACCATTGTTACTTTAGACAGATGAGAGAACTGTGTCATAGGAAGGAGAACTCATCCGCTCAACATCACCCAGCAAGGACAGCAGCATTCACCCCCAGCACTAGGCTCTTACTGCCAAGAACTCTTCCAGACTTTGTGGTGCAGAGCCACAGGAGAGTTTTCTCCATCAAACAAAAACAAAAACAGATCTAACTTGTGGCTGTAGAACTGCTTGGATTGTCTGGGATTACATCCAGTTGCAGGGCACAGCGACAGGGGAAGTATGCACATACCCCTTAAGACCTACCTGGCTAATCTTTCCCTCAACCCAATAAAAGAAATGCAGAGAGATGATTGCTCACATCCAATAATGTTCTACCCTGAGCAGAGGGAGTGAACTTTGAGTTCAGCCACTTCCGCCTTCTACATTGACGTATTCACAAGGTATCACTATGCCCCACATTTGCAACCCAAAGAGTATAAAGGAGAACAGTTTAAGTCAGGTCTGGACCTTACCCTGGATTTATGGAAGTAGAAGAGCAGGCCACCCACGGCCAACAGGATTCCCAGGACACTGGGCACCACCACATAAGTCACAGCCATCCCTTGGGTATCTCTGGCTTCTGGCTTCTCACTGTGCTTGTCTGTGTTCGGAGGAATGAAGCTCAGATCAGAGCTGGGACCTGCCATGCTATCCTCCGGCTCCCTGCCCTTGGCTGGGCCCTCTTCTTGTTCCGCTCGTCTCTCTCGGAGCTGGGTGCTGTGCAGTACTCCTGGGGCTCTACCTCGGCTGCCCTCCGCCCCCCAGGAGTAGCTTTCTGGGGGTACCTGCCTGTGAGATGATGGACTGTTTGTGGTGACCGCCAATCTAGAAAGCTGTTGTGCAGCAGAGAGAGGATCCTCAGAGACAGGGAACAGTGGGGGGTCCCTGGGCGAGAGGGTTGCCCCACTGCCACTGGAGGGCACCCCTGAGCTCTCTGCAGAGTCCAAACCGGCAAGAGACGCCAAAGTTAGGCCAGATGTGCTGCCTGTGTCAGTCATAGCCCAACCAGATACATCCATTTCAGTTGATCGAAGCCACTGCTTTCTGAGGGAGGGTTTGGTTGAGCCAGAGAAAGGAGAAGAATGGGAAGGGAATTCATGGGGCCATGTCTGGCTGCTGCCAGCAACAGAACCGGGGAGAGGAGACCCTGTCCCCATAGGCGCAATGCTTTGTTGGCTAGAAGGAGGAGGAGAAATGTTTTTGAGCCTGGGGGACCAGGAATCAAGGGTTACGGCTGAGTCCAGGAAGGATGCAATGTTCGTGGACAGAGCTGCCAACGCTAGTTCTTCTGGCGGCAAGGACATGACAGCCTCAGTGCTAGCTACGAAATCCATGGGCTCTGCAGCTCCTTGGCCCCTTTGGGTGCTCCTAGGCATCCTGGGCCTGGTGCTACCCTGTGACCCGCCTTGAGTCTGCATGGTGCCAGGCTGCATAAAGAGCTGGAAAGTGCTGGCAGCTGCCTCTTTGCTGTCCAGCCGGTCTGCAATGGAAGAGGAGGGCTCAAAGGTTGGAAGGAGAGAAGCTGAGCCTCTGCCACTCATGGGGCTTGTGGCTGGACACGGGCAATCCTGGTCAGTCACCACACCTGAAAGATCCAGATAAAGAGAAGAGAATGGCCATAGAGTAACCAGCAAGAAGAACAGAATGGATGCTTCAAGCCGAGATCAGCCCCTTCCCTCAAAAACCAGCATGCTAAGGCGGGGCAGACCAGTGCCATAAAAGCAACAAAACAAGTAAATGAAGCAGAGGGAGCAAGGCAGCCACAAGGCTTCCAGGGGACCAATGGATGGAACGAGACACTGCAAGGTCAGCTAGGAACAGCAACTCCCCAGAGCATCACATGCAGCCCAAGATTACCGAGAGCACACAGGATACCAAAGAGGCCAGAGAACCAACCCTGGAAGAACGGCATCAGCTCAAGATTTAGCTGGTCAGCAAGCCAAAGCAAGGGCAACCACAGCTTCTGCACATGCCTCCATGAGCAGAACAGCAGAGGGAGCAAGCTGGTCAAGCAAGAAGCAGCTGATCAAGCAAGAATCAAGGGAGGGAGCATGGTGCTCCTCCTTCACTGTCCTTCCCAGCATTGCAGGCGATGTGCACACAGGGACAGAACATAGAATATGGACTCAAGAGGAAGACAGGCATTTTCCACACCGGCACAACCAAGCACCACTCAGAGAACAGGCAGTGTCCTTGTGCCTATTGGTTGGACTGGATGAGCAGGCAAACCAAGCTAGGAAGTGGTTCACTTGAGGCCAAAGCAGTAAGCCTGACCATGTGAGCATCTTCTAAAAGGCGGGGCAGTAGGGTGGCTTTTTCTTATGGCTGTTTCTGAGAGTTGCATGTATGTGTATAAGAACATCAACAGCAATGCAGTGTCTTCTCAACTTTGTCTGCGTAGCCCAGCGCCTCCCTGCCTGGCCAATCTGTTTTGAGGGCCACCACAAGCCTGACATCTCCAAATCTCTGCCCTGGCCATAACATCAGAAGATCCAATTTCTGCAGGTCACATACAGACATGGTATGCCAAGCCACTTCTGGGATTTCCACAAGCAGACAAGACTGTTATTGGTAAAGGTCAGGGTACATCAAGAGGGTACTTTGCATGAGCAAAGAACTTCCAAGGTTAGAAGAAACCCTTCAGAAGGGATCTTTGAACAGCCTTTGTCAACACATTTCAAATTTTCTCTTAAGCCATGTGGGGGAAATACCTATTTTACTGGGGTGTGTGTGTGAAAGCTGTCCATTGCAGCTTTGAAGTATGAGAAAGCACCACCACATTCTATGCTAAAAGTCCCACTGTGTCCTGATGAGCATGCAGAGAGCCGTGAATTGATTGTTGTACTCTTAACATAGTCAGTTTTGCCCTTGCCACAGATCAAAGAGATAATGCTCATTTCAAAAACATGGAACTTCTGTTGACTTAAGGCTTTAGCAGTTAGTAACCGCACAAACAAGTGTAAATACACAGAGAAGCACACAAACAAATGCGCACAAATAGCAGCTCTGGAATACCCTCCCAGCCTGGAATGCTCCATGTACCTCAGCCTTTGCCCATGCAGCGACACCCCCCAGATGGCTAGGGCTAACTAATGGCAGCTGTAGCCCAAAACATCTGGACAGCACCAGTTTAGGAAAAAGCCAAGTTAACTTAGAAGCCTCCTGCTCCTCAAATGCTCCCCAGCAGCTGCCAGGAGATGCAAAACCTCCCAGAATTTTCTGTTACCTGGAGATGTTGCACTCTTCCCTTCCGAGTCGGAACATTTCTCAAAGACACTGCTGCAATCATGGCTGAAATTTCCTTCGGACAAGATTTCCTTAGCTTTGCTGAAGTACTCGTGCACCAGCTTCAGCATCTGCCTTGCAGTCTGGGAGAACGGCTTGGTGCAGTGCTGTAAGAGACAAAGAGAAAGTGTGTGGGGGGGTGGAAATCAATGAGCCACTATCTGAATCTACCAGAACCAAACAGCCACCATAAAAAATATCCGAGACAGCATTTGCAGCAAGAGACAGTCACTGTGACCCAGCAAAGGCTATCTGACTACACAAAGCAGGCTTCCAGCACCTCTGAATACTCAGTGATGGATTCTGAACCCCATTTGGAGAGAACTCAGCAGTGTAAGAGTTCTAAGAGGTCCCAGTAGTGCAGAGAAGAACTTGCATCACTTGTGATGCTGCTAGAACCGTCAACAGTTTTCCTCCAGCTGCAGATAACCAGCATAGGTGCTGCCTAATTTTTGTTACTGCATTTATATCCCACCTTCTCTCCAAGGATCTCAAAAGTGTGTACATGGTTCTCTCCCCTCCTTTAATCCCCACAATAACCCTGTAAAGTAGATTAGGCTATGAGGCAGTGACTGGCCCAAAGTCACCCAGTGAGCTTCATGCCCAAATGGGGACTTGAACTCTAGTCTCCCAGGTCCTACTTCAACACTTCACCCACAACACCATAATGGCTCAGTAATTTGAATGGAGGCATCATGGATTAAAACTCCTCCCCTACATCATGGTTATGATCTGACTCAAGGAGTCCTGCACCAGCTATTATTTTTTAAACCATGCACCCCAGAGCTAAAGAAGTGAGTAGCATCATGTGTAGAGCAGCCCTAACAGACTGCTGTTTTCAAAGAGAGTGCTCTAGCTCAGGGATGAGGAAGCTGTGGCCCTCCAGATGTTGTGGAACTCCCAACTCCCATCAGCTCCAGCCAGCATAGGCAACTGCCAGGAATGATGGGAGCTGTAGTCCAGCAACATCAAAAGGGCCAGAGGGTTCTCTACCCTAGCCAGTAGAGCAAGTGCATACGTCACACAAGTATTATCATAGAGCACACGTTTCAGCTGCCATTTAGTCTCCTAAGTCTCACCACAGATCTGTTAGCATCTGTGAGAACGGCAAGTCTGATAAGTAAGAGGTTACCTTGCTCTCTTCTTCATCACTGCTATTAATGTCCATGCAGTCTCCAACTTCTAAGTGCCAGTCCTTTACATCCTTCATTGTGTTAGAGTTTGGAGTATTGCGCTTGAATTCAATACTTTCGAGAATGTTTCTTAGAGGCGAGTATGCTGCTCTGAGAAAGCATTTGGGGTCGTCCTAGAAGGCAACAGGGACAGGTGTCCATCATAGAAAGACTCATGGCTGGTGTCAAAGATCAGCAATGCACGGCATCTGCCATCATCAGCCCCCAGAGGCAGTTGCTTCTTCTCCTTGTTGGTGCTGCAGATTCCCCCTTCCCTCTCCAAACAAGTGAATGGTGGTTAGAGTGAAAAAGAGGAGCAGCTTCTCCCTCTGAGTAATTGGATTGGGTCCAGAAGAACAGGCCAAGAGAATGGGCATTAGCAGCTTTGAGGAACCCCCAAACAAGGGTTGCTGTAAAATAATTCCCCCAAAGCCTGAAGCCAGCAGAGAAATTTCTCCAAGTGTCCTTCAGGATGAAATACTCCATGACTACCAAATCCATGACTGGTGACTTAGCCACAAGGTCATCTATGCAGGATTTTAGCTCACACATTCTCTAAATCAGTGAACTCAGGGTTCCTCAGAAGCTTCATCAAAGATCAGGAGTGAGAGACAAGTTGCTGGAAAGGCAACACATCTTCTGCCATTACCAAATTTCCACCACAACAAGCTGTGCTACTACAGCACAGGCATGTGTTTAAATCTCAACAGGCCCCAGCCAGAATCCCACAGGAAAAGAGTGTCTGTTCCAGGATATGGCCCAGAATAATCTACAACAAAATGAAATTATTTGGCAGATACACAGGGGTTCCTCAGCTAAGCTAGTGGCCCAGTTCAACAGTTGAAGTATGGTTTAGTGTTTTATGTGCTTGTGTTTGCACAGTTCCTCCTCACCTGGAATGGCCACAAGGAAGAGATTGGAAGCACCTGATTCCAGACCAAAGTTCCTCTTTTATATCCAAATTCAGGGGAAGTCTGCTTAGTTTAAGCAACGAATAGACAACCAACTAGGATCATAAGCCATCATTTGATTCTTAAGATCTTGATCATAAGTCAGGATCTTCACCACACCACAATTCCCCTGGGTTTCAACATAAAAGTGGTTGGTTTGCAACCAGAGATGAAAACTTCCAAGGTACTTGTGACCGTACAAGAAGGAGGGAGGTGTGTATGTAGGTGGGGAGTGAAGGGAAAGCACATGAACCTAAGGCTTTTACAGGCTCATAATGTTCAAAGCATAGTATAGTATTAAAAACACAAACAGTGCAATAGCGCACGGTGTCCCCTGAAGGTATGATGTTCAAAGCCACTGTTCTCAATTGGGGGTGGGGAGCCAGCCCAGGCCACAATCCCTCGCTGTCCTGCTCTGTTCTCCTCCTCCAGGGATGTTACTTGGCTGGAATGTGGCCTTAAAATGCAACTACTTTGATAGAAGATGGAGAGTGATGTATGTCTAGCCCTTCCCACTTTTCCCACCCCCAGCAGTGGTATGTGGTCCTCAGAACATTGCCCAACAGGGATGAAAAATGCCCCCCCCCCCGTCTAAACACGAGGCATTCCTTGGCAAACACACACCAAGTCCCACAGGGGTGTCAGCAGCACATCAGATGCATGTCTCACAATTCCAACTCACCAGCTTTCTCTCATCCACATACTCAAAGGACAGCTCACAAGAGGGCTTCATCATCTGGCTATCAACCTGTAACAAAAAGGCACAGTCAAGTCAAAGCAACTTTAGTGGACTTTTAGTTTCCTTCATCTAGGAAGGAATATCCCCACCAGGCTACACTGCTAGGAATATTTTATTGGGCTGGGAGGTTGGGGTGAGGAAGAGGGGGGACGATTCTGGAGGTATAGGATGACATCCCTCTGCTTACCGCAAAGGGCTAGACTACAGTCTTCTACCTTCTGCACTGAAGTAGTTTACGGAGATTAGGGGCAGCCAAGTAGTGACAGTATGACACGATTTAGAAATGTGTGCTTGAGTATCTAAGAACCCTCTTCTTTTTACGGTTTTGCAGGACTGATAATCCAAGTGCCAACTCTGTCAGCCAGCTGCATCACTTTGCTGGGAATCAATCCACTGCCGTGGCTACTTGGCCAGCTAAGATGCTGCAAATATACCTAAGCTTCTTTAAAAAAACAAAAAAACTCTCCCCAAAAGTTTCTGGGTAAATTTGCAGCATCTCGTCTGACTAAGCAGCTGAGGCAGTGGGGGCTCCCCCCATCACATCTACTCAGCAGAGCGCATATAGTTTAGATCACAGAGGACACCTGCAATGTGAACCCTGCTATTTTCTGAACTGCAATTTGTTAGAAAACATACACTGCACATTAGAGCAGTAGTGGTAGCATGTGCACAAGCATATTCTGCCCTGACCGGTGTCAGTGCACCAGGGGCATGCTACAAACCAGCAAGAACCATGTGGTGGCCATTGAGCCAGCTCTGAGCTATGCTAATCCTTACCAAAGCAAACAGCTGGCTCTCTTTGCCCAGAGGCAGAAGTCAAGAGTCTACCACCCTGTGCCTTCCAAGTCAAGTGCTGACTCAGCACTTTAGAACACCTTCTCCAGCGATCTCAGCTCAGTGCCGTCAGGGAAAAACACCAGGGAATGATTTGGAGCTTCTGCGCCAGGCCAAGGCGAGATGGGACTGCCAGGAGGGCATGTCGAACTGGAAACAATTGCTTCATTATCTGGAGAGAGCAGCCGCCAGCAACATTTATTCATCACAGAGAAGCCCCGGCAGAAGCAAGCATAATGTGGGGGGGGGGGCAGTTTAGGTTCACTGCCCTAAAAGACGAGGGAGGCATATGCAGCAGTAGGAGCATCTCACTTTCAGTTTTGGTTTTACTGTACAAAGGTGATCCCGTTTCCATTTGGCCAAGAGATCACAGGATTTTGGATTCCATAGAACCAAGAAGAACAGTTCCGGGGTCAGCACAGCAACAGCTAGTTAAACAACCTAATCCTTGGCAGGCAGTACAACATTTTGATTTGCATCCTGGCTTCTTGCATAGAAACTTAAAGGGGCAGCAGCAGAAACTTAAAGAAAAAGAAAAATTCCAGCACTTTGCAATCCAGACCACATATTTTACAGCAGAGCTCTCTCCTGAGCATTTTCTAAAATCTGAACAGACTATTTTCATTTCACCTCATGAACTACAAGATATCTAGGTCTTCATTCATTAGTCTCCTAATTAAAGTTTATTGCCCCTTTAAGATAAGCAAACCACACCAAAAGTAAAAAAAAAAAAAGCTTTGCAAAAAACCGAGTTACTTTTTTCAGCTTCTTTTTTTAAAAGAGGAAATCATTTAATGGTTGGTGGTTGCAAGCCCAAATTACAGCTAAGTAAGAATCTCAATCATAGAGCAGTGATCAAATGTTAGCTTTGACCAAATATATCAAATTACTTTTAGCCCAGAAGAGACTTTGTGAAGAGAAGTTTATTTGTACAACTCAGACACTGTGTTATCACTCTCAAACAAGAGATAATTAGTACCAATTGTGTCTTCGATTCTACATAGTAATTTAAGTAATGTTAAGGCTTTAGAGCTTTCTCCTCCAGCATCTTCAGAGGGGAAATTAGTGGCATGATTTTAAGACCCCTAATCTCACACCAAAACTCAGCTTCAACCCCACACCCTGACTATTACACATTGTAGATGGCAGTAAAAACCCCTTAATTACTCTGCAATGAAGCTGACCACCTCCACTGCTTGGAAATGGCAAGAGAGCGATTTGCTATAACCTAAAAAATGTACTTGAAATGCATAGTTACTCTTTGATATACCTCAGCAGCTGAAGTGGGTTAAGTGGCAAGCTGTGCGCTGCATGGTGCTTTAGCATTCCTCAACTTGTGTACTAGAGACAGAATGTGCCCATCTAAACAGCCAGAAATTAGCTTTCCAGGGGAGAGAGCTGAATCCTGGAAAGTGAGAATACATACAGGTCTTGCTATTCAAGCATAATGCATTCTCAGGAATTTGTTTGTGAAGCGAGCATTTACATAAGAAGCGGAAGATTTCCACTGACTCCTGTGGAGGAATTTCTAAGGTGTTCCCAACCACAGAATTTCAACACCCAAATGATGAAAAAAAACAAAACCAGGGAAACCTTGCAAAAGGCAAACAAGGAAGGAAACAAAATGCTCTCTTAATTGTCTGATCTCCCTCTGTCCCTCCCTCCCTCCCATCATGGTTTCTGGCAAAACAGCTGTCACTGACCGGCAAAACACAAAAAGTTAAAGGCTTGTTTAAATGGCTTCAGCCTTGTATACCTGAAGGAGTGTCTCCACCCCCATCATCCAGCCCAGATACTGAGGTCCACCTCTGAGGACCTTCTGGCTGTTCCCTCATCGCAAGAAGTGAGGTTACATGGAACCAGGCAGAGGGCCTTCATGCTTGCCCTGTGGAACGCCCTCCTGTCAGATGTCAGGAAAACAAACAACTATCTTAATTTTAGAAGACATCTGAAGGCAGCCTTGTACAAGAAGTTTTTAATGTTTGATGTTTTACTGTGTTTAATGTTTTAATTTGTTAGAAGCTGCCCAGAGTGGCTGGGGCAATGAAGTCAGATGGGATTGCTACTACCTTACTACTACTACTACTACTACTACTACTACTACTACTACTACTAATTTGTTTACAGTACTTCACACAGGTCCAGCTGTTGGGGTATCTGAATCTGCATTATGTATAGCAAGGTTTGGGTACTAATTCCTCACGTTTGGATAAGCGAATTTTCTGTAACAAGTGTTTGTGTAGTGGGACCTGCATGTACTAGCAACTCATAGCAACAAGTTTTGCAGAAGGCATCTCCCAAAGGCAAAAGGATGGGGACAGCATATAAGCATTTAATTTTATCTCGCCATTTAATTTCTGAATTTCTCCATAAACACAAGAAAAGGTTTTTAAGGTAGCTGACTAATGTCTTACTAAGCATGAAGCAGTTCAAGAGTTGCACTTTGTTAGCCACATGGATGTCAAGGTGGCACAAATCAAGAAATTGTGGCAGGTGAAAAGACTTCAGAGAGAGGATCTTTTTGGAGGACCAACTCAGGCTTTTGTGCCACTCTATGCAGTTTTGAGGGAAGAGGGAGATGCTCTCGATCAGCATCTTTGGAACCAAGGCTATTAACTTAGTGCCTAATGCATGTCTGGGCTACAGAAGGAGCAAGCTGTTATGCAAACCTAGGAAATGGAAGAGGGTTCAACTAGAGAATTCTATGTAATGCTGCAGGTACAAGAACTGTAAGCTTTGATCCCAAGCCACTCCAGCCTTCTCTCAATATAGTTACACCAATTATCAGATACCACGCACTGCCTTGGTGGGCAGCAAGGCTTATGAGCAGGCATCCCCAAACTGCGGCCCTCCAGATGTTTTGGCCTACAACTCCCATGATCCCTAGCTAACAGGACCAGTGGTCAGGGATGATGGGAATTGTAGTCCAAAACATCTGGAGGGCCGAAGTTTGGGGATGCCTGCTTATGAGGGTATTTTGATAAGGGGATGGAGGATCTGAGGTCTTCCTAACCTTCTGCAGGAAGTAAACTGCCAGCAGGTCCCATTCCCATAACTGCCAGAACCTCCACACACTTTTCTCAAGTTATCAATCCTTAATCGGGATGCCACAGAGAGCCACAGTCTCCCAATGTTTAAGCCCTTGAGTTGGTCCTGTGAAACTTTCTTTTCCTGGTTGCTTCTAGTTCTCCTAACCAACTATCATGCTTTGCTGCAACAATCACTTGTGACTGACAATGGAAAAGAATCTTGCTTGAAGCCCACAGAATTCCTTATAGGCAAGATCAAAGCCAGGACCTTTGACAGTTAACCACTGGCAGAGACCTCCCAGCAGTTCCCCAGTGATCCAGGCAGGATCAAGAGTCGGGAAAATTCCAGGCACTTGTTCCCAGAATGTTGTGGTTCTGAATCACCCCAACCTGCTCTCCCCATGACTAGAATGGTGCATTCCAACTCTACCATTCTATCATTGCACTAGCACTTCCTGCTGGAGCTATGCTTTATTACTCTCCTAAGCATCTGTGGAGTGGTCCCCATGCCGCACCTCCCTTTTTAGCTACTAAATGTCTTCAACAGGGGAAGCGCTGAAATGGGTGTGTGAGAGTGCGCACGCATGCACACAGCTGCACTAAAAGCTCTTTAGCCTGCAGAATCACAGCACAGTCCAGGCTGCATCCAGCTGAACCTCCTCCTTAGTAGCATGCTCAGTGTTAACACTCCCTCCTCACAATATTGGCTCCATTTATCCCCAATTAAAATGGCACTATTTATCCCCAATTAAAAGCAGTCATTCCATTTCCTTCCACTATCTCTTCTCTACTTTCCTTTTCTACCTTCCCCTTTCTCAACTTCTGCCCTTAGGGCAAGAACAGCTTGCGAACGAAGAAACAAACAGTTCCAGGCACTGATGGATTAATATATTTCCTGTTGATTTTTAGAAGTTTTCATGCATTTGCTTAAAAAGGCAAACTGAACAAGATCATCCAGCATCCCAAGTCAGGCTGAAGTAACAAACAGCAGGGGCATTGTCTTCTGTTGACCAAAGGAGATGGTAACTTTATGCCATCACCACGAGATCTATGTATATTTTGTTTTGGGCCTGAACCCAGGCTTGTAGTTTGTCTCCCCCTTGGCTATGGTTTGTGGCTTGTCTGGAGAGGTGCCTCTGCCCAGGGTAAGAACCAGGTGATTCATCTTCTGACCCATTCTTTCCTGCCACCTTTGCTGTACTAATTGCAAAGCAACTCACCAGGTCCAGCAGGCGATTGAGGTGAACATCATGGATTAAGCGGCTGCAACTTCTGTCCTTCTGCTCTGTTCCATGGATCGCGCAGGCCGCAAGGAGGAGAAAGGCCGCTGCAATATGGGAGATCATCTTTTTCTGTGCAACAAATGAGACAGTGTCAGGATTAAACATGGGAGAAGCCTGCACCTTCGTGCACCCTCTAGCCTCGTGGACATAAACATAAACCTAAGAAAATACGAAAATACGAATCCAGCCCTGCTGGATGAGACCCAAGGCTCATCTAGTCCAGCATCCTCCCACCACACACAGGGGCCAACCAGATGCCTATAGGAAGCCCAGAACCAGGATCCGAGTGCAAGCCCTTTCACCCCATAGTTGCTCCCCAGCAAACTGTATTAAGAGGCATACCACTTCCCATAATGGAGGTAGAACAGGGCAACCATGCTTAGGAGCCAACCTCACATCCCATGAATTTGTCCAAACCCTTTTTAAACCATCCAGATTGACAGCCATCACTGCATCTTGCAGGAGCAAATCCCATGATTTAACATATGCACTAAGGGAAGAAGTACCGTAGTTTTCCCTGTCATGAATCTACTCGCCCAATCTCATCTGATCTTGGAAGCTAAGCAGGGTCAGGCCTGGTTAGTACTTGGATGGAAGACCGCCTGGGAATGCTAAGGGCCATAGGGTTCCTGTCAACGTAGATAGCTCAGCATGGTGCTGGAACTGCCACAGTTGGAAATTCGATCCCCATATGGGGCGGCTGCATATTCCTGCATTGCCGGGGGTTGGACTAGATGAACCTCAGGATCCCTTCCAACTCTACAATTCTATGATACTACCAACATTCAGATTTGTTGGCTGGCCTTTGTTCTAGCACTATGAGAAGGGAAAGAAAACACTATCTGCTTTCTCCTCTCTCATTCAAATTCTGTTTCTGCTCAGCATAAATCCATACTACACTGCAAAAACGCACCCCAAAGCATTTATGTCTGGCTAGCCCAGGGATGTGCCTATTTTGCTATTTTTAGATATAATACAGTGTTGCAGAATTTACTTAACTCTTTTTACAAGAGCACCCAGCGCTTTCTCCCCTGCAGTGTGGTCTGCCACACATTATCCTTCCAAGCCACAAGTTGCTGGAGAATCAGTCACTTCCCCCAACTCTGTCCTCTCACTCTTGCGCCCCCCCCCCCGGCCACTGCGAATATCTAGCCAAGACATCTTACTATAGGGGATTTGAGTTAATTGCTACATATAGGAATTATTAACATCTTCTGGATGGAGACTTTATAGCTATGACTGCACCTCACATTTTTTAAATGAAGAGAGATGAGGCTTTAACTACCATCTTGTTACTTCCTTCCGAGACTTGTACGCTTTGCACTTTCCCACTAGGCTTTTTGGTGCTGGGACTCTGCCATTATATAAAATAAATAACTACATGACAATTCCACACTTTGGGCGTGCCTCCAAAGATAACCGTTTCCTTCTGCCACCCATGGTGACCTGCAGAAAGCGCTACCCTTGGGCATCTATTTATGTATGGGGTCTGCACCACAGAGGTGTCCTATTACGCCACGGATGCTCCCGTTGTGTGCAAGAATAAAAACAGAAAGAGGACCCTTCCCAGCAGCTTCGGAAGAGTTAAATCTGGCCTGCAAGCATTCCTTTCCCATTCCTCCCCACACCCCACCGCCTTTTCCTCTTTCTTATTAGGAGAAGGAGAGGTCAGCTGTAGCCAAGCTGGGAATTTCCCAGTTCTTAGGCCTCAGCTGGATTCTGCACATTCAGATAAATATGGCTTTGCCAGTCTGTGACAGCACTGGCTTTTTCCCCCTAGGAAGGAAACAAAAACAGCTCTTGGTTTTCCACAATGTGTTGAGATTTTATTGCTCAAATTCTCTCACGATTAATCAGCCTTCCTTTCCTCTTCCAAATTATCTTATCCTCCCTTCATTGCTGTCTTTGTCCCAATCCTCTTTTCTTCCATAGCACCAATTTCAATTTTTCTAAGCAAGGGTCATATGGCCTGAAATAAGGTGCCACTGGAAGAGAGAAAGTCTCATTTGTCACCTTTTAGCCTTCCCACCTGGAATTGCCCCCTTTGCCTCTTTGGCCATTCCGTCAGATCATGAAGGCATTTTCCTTTTCTTTTTTTGAAGAAGCATTTATCTCTTCTTCCTTCCATAATGCATTCAGTTCTGGAGCTCAGTGCCAGGAGACACTTCAGTGCTCACGTTAACAGGCTGTGCAACTGTTTCACACAGAGGGCAAAACTAGGGTGGAGGGCTGTAGTCTAACTTGGGTTCAAGCATCCACCAACTTCCTTGAGGTCATTTTATGTAAGTGTCACGTGCTTTGTTCCTTCTTCCCCCAAAGCAGCAGACACTGGCCACTGCCATAGATGGAACTTTGCCTCTGTTTCGCTATTTCTCTCCCCGCCAAAGGGAACTTCTGGCAGCTCATCTCCAGGAGCTCCCTTGGACAGCTGGGCACTTGGATGATACTCAGCAGTCTGCTAACCAGAGTGCTAACTGCCTTCGCCCACGTGATGTTGATACTGGCCTCCGAGGTCCTGCTCATTGTCTGCGGCAAGGCAGAGACAACCAGTCTCTGGAATTCCCTCCTCAGGAAGGCTTTGCCTGGGACAATGTGGTGGGTATCCTATGGCAGGCAGGAGGGGCTAGTTTGTAACCTTCTCCAGCTTCCTTGTGGTTCTGTTGCAAGGAGAGTTATTTGCAAATAACTTCCAGGGGAAAACTCAGACAAGATCTCCATAGCTAAAGGGGGTTGCAACCATTGTTTGTTCTACGCAGAACTACAAACCCAGAAAAAATAATGGACATGACTAACAAAGGTCCATTAAACAGGTGTACTCCAGGTAGAACTTTTAATACTGTGGATTGTATCCAGCACAGAACAAAACCAGTTGTCCAGCCCAATTTGGGTGCAACACACACACACACACACAGAGAGAGAGAGAGAGTCAGGATGTGTGTGATATAAGAGACTAGCAGATGGGTTTTTCCCCCCTACATCTGCCTCCCTGTCACTTCTCAAGCAATTGTACTTTGTGTTCCAGCAACAGCTGTGAAGCTTCTGGTGCCACCTTAGTGAGACACTAAACCCACTGTCGCGGTCACCCTGACCTGCACAGCACCCCCGGACGTTTAACGGTCTATTGATGACTGCGCCAACGACAAGTGGAATACCTGCTGCCACCAACCAGTATTCTAACTGGCACTTGTTAATCACTTCAGACCAGGATGTTGTTTGAAATAAAAATATGCTGCTTTATTGTAGGTACATATGCGTAATGGTTTCAGTAATACTCTTATTAACGTTCCATATAACAGATGTTTCCTATATTATGAATATTACCGGCCTAATACCACTCAAGTCAACTAAATGTTTCTGTAAGTAAAAGCACTCAAACTCTCTAACGAGTCTAACCTGATTTCTCAATAACTCACCACCTATGCCTCCCCTCAGTATTTAAACCAGCCCTATCTCTAACTCTCAACTAACAACCAATGACCAACAGACTACCCTCCAGGGGTGGGTTTTTATACCCAGCCAGAGCCCACTCCCTGTTCTATTTTGTTAACCCTTACTAACCCGGCCTAACTCGATGCTGATCGCTACACCCACCTTCTGCCTAGTCTCCTCTCATTTCAGCTAGTCCAGGCCAGCCTTCTCCAACTCGATGTCCTCCAGGTGTTCTGGACTGCAGCTCCCATCAGCCCCAGCCAACTGGAGGGCACAGGGGTAGGAAAGGCTGGCCCAGGCATTTCATTCTTCCTTCCTTCCTTCCTTCTCAAGCACATAGTATCTCCCTGACATGTCCTTGCATGTCCACCCACCGTTTTCCTTGGCTTCTTCCATTCCACAGTTTACAAAAGAAACTTTGCTCCCAAGCTCACATGAGACTCCTTCTATGCCATGACATCCATCAGCAAGAAAGCATTACTGGGAAAGTCCCTCAAATGCACCTAGCTGCTGGTCCAGTCGCTGGGCACAGAAAACAGGAAACATAAAAGGAGGGGAGGAGGGAATAATGAAAACATCACACATAAGGTTTGGAAAAGGCTTCAGAGCCATGCTTTGTTTATTTAACCTTGCCCAGTCACAGAAAGCTCTGGAGATTAAAGTTTCTATCCCTTCAGCAGGTGAGTACATGCAGAGCACATTAGGACTTCCCCCAGTATTTCAGTGTAAAACGAAAGACTGTAATCCTCATCTTGCTCAGAGTCAAGACATTTTGCTATCAGGGAAGAAGGACAATATTCTGCTCCCCCCCCACACACACTCTGCATAGATGCTGACCAGACTGATACCTGAATCTTCTTCATCGCTAGGATCTTAACCTCAATTGCATCTAAGGGCACAGAGGATGCTACGTGTATGACACACACAGCTCTGCCCTCGAACACTTCAGTGCGACTCAACATCTGCTGCCAGTTGCCTCACTCTGCCCACTGGTAGGGCTGACCCTGCTTGTTCAGCCTAAAAACCAAGAGGGAGCACTTATTTGCATTGGGGGATAGTGGAAGCCAAGTCTTCCTAGGAGTCTCACCCTCTGAACCAAATGCCCCATCCTCTCACTCCAAAGAAGTGGAGATGGCTATTAATCTGCAGCAAGGGAAAACAATCTGCACATGCTTAGAGGGCACCTGGTGCTTCTGTGTTGCAGGAGGCCGAGCCCAGCTTCAGACACAGATCTCAGTGAAACCCACCCTCATATGAGCATCATAAAGCTTTTTCTGCAGCTAGAGCATAGAAAGGCAGAGCTGCAAAGCCAGCACACTTGTTACCAGAGAACAGTAATCCACAAGGATCATGTGGGCAGCTCCACTCCAGCCAATATTTGCACTGTCAATGTCTCATGGCAGATGGCACTGATACAGGAACCTGAGGTATTGACAGTGCGGCAAGTTGAAATATCATGCCAGAGGCAACTAAGGCTGCAATTGCAACCACACTTACCCGATAGTAAGCTCCATTGAATTCACTGGGGCTTACTTCCGAGTAGGCATGGGTAGGATTGCACTGTAACTACGCAAGGCTATTTAGCCCTGTGCTTGCTCGGGGAGTAGAATCATAGAATCGTGGAGCTGCAAGGGACCCCGAGGGTCATCTAGGCCAACCCCCTGCAAAGCAGGAATCTCAACTGAAGCATCTAAAAGGCCGCGGGCCTTACTTCCGAGAGAACACGTGTCCGAGTTGCACGGCAGGGTCAGACCTCCACCCCGTCCGCCTCCGAAGCCTGAGATTTCTTAACCAGCTTGCAGCGTCGGCCGCGCAGAATGACAGGAGGGCGTGAAAGGGAGGTGGGGAGGCGGCGGCGCACAACGCAGGGAAAGGGAAGCCTCAATATTTGGATCCAAGCAGCGGGTGGGCGCAAAGCAAAACCGAGTCGCCCTATGCCAAGGGTGCCAACTTGAATAAAATATTTGGGGGGGGGAGGTAAGTTCCACCCTGCATAATCGATCACATGACGGGGCTCACCCATACAACTTTTTGTTGGGGTGGGGAGACCCCTTCGCCCCGAGACGCTTGGATGAGAAAAGTTTCTCACACACGGATCAGAAGCAGGGCTTTGTACGTCAGCAGCCCTCTCCAGCCGAAGCGGAATACCTGGCTGCAAACTTTGCGCCAAGCCCTGCGGCCCTCCTCGTGTTTGCTGCGGAGTAAAGCGCCGCGTAAACACGCCGAGCCCACACGCCTCGGAGGAGCAGGCTGCGCGGCTGAAAATGCAGTCACGAACTTACTCGCGAGGAAGCACGCCCGCCACTCCCGTCTCCCAAACGCAATGGGGGGCGGGTTGGAATCTGCGCCCTTGGCAACTCCAGACCGGCAGAACCCCTTACTTCGGCGGGGGGGGGGGGCTCGCGCTGCTGCCCATCTTGCTAGTCTTATCAACTCGAATATATTTTTGTAGGAGGGAGAGAGAGGAGAGACCCAGGCAGTCCGCTCCGGACGGGCTCCGCTTTTCCGCGAATAGGGGTGTCTGGCTCCCTCCTTACCTTGGCCCTGCACGCAGCCCGCTCCGAAAACGCCCCAATCCGCCGCCTTAAGATCCGGGTTGACGAGAAAACAGCGTCGGCGGAGGCGCCTTCTTTCCCCCTCTTGCAGGCTAATCCCGTTTGCAGCGGCGGCGGCGGCCGGCGAAGGGGGTTGGGACTGTGTGCTTTCAGTTCGCGCGAAGCCCAGGAAATGCTGCCTCCGTCCGCGCAGTGCTGCCTGCCTGGCTCGTCGGCCTTATAAAGCGCTCCCTCCGGAACATGTGGTTTACGGGAAACCACCTTGGATCGGCGCCACGCTCCCTCCTCTCGACGGGCCCTCCCCCACTTTGTAAAAACACACACACACACACACACACAAAAAAAAAACCTCTCTTTTTTCCCCTGCGCTGTTCTAGTCCCCTCCCCAGATTTGTCACTGCGAAACCACCCGAAGCGCTTAAAGAAGCCTCTGCTCGACCCCTCTCGCCTCTCCAGACTACGGGCCTCCTCCGCATCGCGATGCCCGGGTGGGTGTGTTCACCTGGGAATTTCCTTCCTATCCCTAACTAACCCAGACGTCCCGAGTCTGGCAAAGACATCTCCTCTCTCGTGGGAACAAGAAGTTGCCAAGCCCCATCCGTATATCCCGAATTGCTGCAGTGGAGACTTTCCCCACGCAATCCATTGAGTTCAATGGGGCTTGCTCCCAGAGAGGCCGGTGGCTGCAGCCCGATAACCGTTTAGTTAAGGCCACGCTCCTGCAACCTCACCTGTAAAAGGAGGATAATAGTGGCCTACCTACCGCACAGAGAAGGGTTAATAGCAAGTCTTGTCAAAGTAACACCTTGGGCCATGTTGGATTAAATGCACATGTCTTTGAGTAATGGTTTTGTCTTTTCTGATATATTTGTTTTTTTGCATGCCGGCGTTATTGGTTTTTTTTTTAATCTGGCGTAACACAAGCATTGGATGTAAGTCACTCTCTCACACACTTCACTTTTGTCATTTTTTAAAAAGCGCAGGTGATCATTGGGTGAGTGTCAGGGACCCATCCCATGTTCCTGAGCCCCTCTGCCACCAACTGCCAGCTGCTGTGCCATCCAAGCTGCGCTTGCCCATCTTCTAAACCAGAAACACGACAGGCACTTCTATAGCCCTTGAAGGCAGAATGGAGACAAAGAGGGGCAGTTTGTGCTGTTAAACTTAAAAAGCGGGGTTCTATTTCCAGCTGAGAAACTGCAGGGCAGCCATATGTCATACACTATGAAATGCAAGCACTTCAAAACCAAAAGTCAGAAAATGGGTCAAGATGGGCATCTGCCATTTGATTCGTGTTGTGGAAACAATGACATGTGGTGGTTGGTCCCCATATTAAAATTCCAGTTGCAGGAAGGAAACAGGTCTGGGAATTTCCAGCAGATATGTTGCATCCATTTATAGTGAAGCCCTCTATGTGTTCAATAAATTCACTGTGCAGAAGATTCCCGCAGAGTGCAGGGGGGTTATTTAGGGCCTGTATTTATTATGTATAAATAAGAAATTTCAAATCTGTTTAAAACAAAATGAAGCAAAAGTTGTCTTGAACAAATTGTACAGATTTAGAAAACAGCAGTCATATTAATACCTTTACAAAGAGTAGCTGCACATCAGCTAATTTGATGGAGGTCCAATGTGCTGGTTGATATATCGCTGACCTTCTCCACCTGTTGCACCTGTCTATTCTACCCCCAATCATTTCCTGTATAGTAAATATTGGAAGAATGAGATGGAGGTGTATTATGAATCTTTTTAGCAATGTCAATTTCAACTACATTTGTTAAAAACAAAAAGATAAGTAAGCAGCTGAAATCATCTTATGCCACTATATTTATCTTGTACTTCTACATGTACTTTCAGCACGTGGGTGGCGCTGTGGTGAGCCTCTTGGGTTTGCTGATCAGAAGGTCAGTGGTTCAAATCGGTGCAATGGAGTGAGCTCCCATTCCTCTGTCCCAGTTCCTGCCAACCTAGCAGTTCAAAAGCACACCAGTGCAAGTAGATGAATAGGTACCACTGTGGCAGGAAGGTAAATGGTGTTTCCATGCACTCTGGTTTCCGTCACGGTGTTCCGTTGCGCCAGAAGCAGTTTAGTCATGCTGGCCACATGACCCGGAAAGCTGTCCTTGGACAAATGCTGGCTCCCTCGGCCTGAAAGCGAGATGAGTGCTGCAACCCCATAGTCACCTTTGACTGGACTTAACCATCCAGGGGTCCTTTACCTTACCGTACACATACTTTCCTTGTAGCCAAATAGACAATTGTCAGTTCCTTACAATTTACATCCTTTTATATACAGCAGAAGCAAATAAGGCCTGCTACTGAAGGGCAGTGATGGCAAGATGAGATGAAATCTGTGTTCTCCATTTTAGTGCTGACGACACCCCAACACTTATGCACTATAATAGGAGTGTCACAATTGTTCTTTTCATTTTTGACATTGGCAAAACTCCTACACAAAATCCAGTTTGAGTTTTGGAGAATCTGGTGTGGTGCACGAGTGTGCTTTTGCAATGGACGTACTGCTTACAAGAGTGAATGGAATGCATGCATGATGGTGTGTGGGTGGGGGTTGTTCTGCATTTCGTGTTTCCATACGTGTGGAAATTTTACAGAATGTAGGGAGACAAATAGGATTGCAGTCCTGTAGGTAATGTTATTTGACAGATTGAATTCTAGCTTTAATAAAATGGAGTTGAACTCGGGGTGGGGTGGGGGAGATCCCTTTGAACCAATTAGCTGCAGAAGCTAGTTGTCTGACTGGTTTGTGGCTGTGATGCACCCACCTCCCAGTAATCTTTCAAGTGCTTTCACAATAATTTTTAACAAATGATCACACTTTTATAAACAAAGTTTTGCAAAAATAGATGAATGAATGAATGTATATGTAGCACTTTTTTTAAAAAAAAAGTTGGCAGTCCATCTGAACATGGGCAGAGAGGCAAAATGACCACTAAAGCAGCATTTAAGTTGCTGGTTTCTAGTACACCATTGTCACCTACAATATAAAGTCAGGGGAGAGAAAAATGCTATGACTTACGACTGCAGTTCTCCTCTACTTACCTGGGAGTAAGCCCCATCCAGGGGCAGAGGAAGGGGTTGCGGTGGGTGTGGGCCGCCCCCGGTGTCACCACTGAGGGGGTGACAAAACGTTGGGTGGCACTCATCGCGGGGCCCATGGGCGTACCCAGGATCAAAACTGGGGGGGGGGGCAAGCCATGGTCATTCAGGGGCGGGGCCAAGGCACGGGAGGGGAGGGGCCGCAAAGTGGGAATGTGGGCGGGGCTACAGGGCCAGCGGGCCCGACGACTCTGCGGCGGCGGCTGCAGCCTCTAAATGAACCCCCTAAACTCTCTCACACGAAATTCCCATGCTCTGAAGCAGGGCCGTCTCTAGGCAGCGCGCCCAGGAGAGATGTGGTGGCTTGGGCGCGTACAGGCTCTGCGCTGCCCAAACAGTCCGCCCGCTGCCTCCCCCCAGCTGTAGGGTGGCTGAGTGAGAGGAGGGATGCAGACTCCAGCAGGGCCGGCTCTAGGTAGACCCCCGGTGGCGCGGTGCGCCAGTAGGCAGGGCGCCGCGCGGAAACCATGCTGCGCCCTGCGAGGGTGGGGGCGCTGGAGCGATCTCCGCCCCTCAGCGCCAGGGCGGCCAACCTGCTCAAGACTGCCCTGGACTCCAGAGGGCCCCGCCCCTATGGGCGGCTTGCCCCACCACTGGGTACACTGCCCCAGGTGCCTGAGCAGCTTCCTCTGCCGCTGGTCCCATCAATTTCAATGGAACCTCTGAGGAAAAATAGTTAAGATTGCATTGTTAATGTCTTCTGTATCAACCCCTATGAAATTGTAGCTCTGCAGCCTGAACATAGAACAAGGAAAGATGGAGTATGTGATACGCGTGTGTGTGTGTGTGTGAAGTCAGCAGCTTTTAAAATCACAGCAGAGTTTTCATATCATGTCATAAAAATGGGGATCTAAATAACTCTCATTTCAATCAAAAAATATTTACAAGTCTTTTATTTATTTTTTGATATTTTATTGAAAAGTTTTCTTTTATGAAGGAATAATGTGATAAAAGAAAAAAAGAAATGTGAAAAAGAGAAGAAAAAAGAAAAACCATGTGAAAAGTACAGTGTAATACAGTAAATAAAATCAATTTCCTTTCTATGGATTGTATAGATATGTGATATTATTATCCTCATATAGATACGGTTGCTAATAACCTACTTGTTGTTGTTGTTTAGTCGTGTCCGACTCTTCGTAACTCCATGGACCAGAGCACGCCAGGCACTCCTGTCTTCCACTGCCTCCTGCAGTGAATAACCTAATACATTTTGTATAAACTCATTCCAGAGATCAAAATGTTTGTCCAAAGTCTGCATCTATAGGTAATCCTTTTGTATGTTGCAAGTGTTTTCATGTTGTCGATCTAAATAACTCTCCTTTGAATCAGAAAGCTTTGCATGCTTTTTATTTACTTTCATTTTTAAACAGTAATTTAAGTGGCATCTAACATAATATTTTTTTAACCATCCAGCACATTGAAAGATTCGGAATCACCCCCCCCCCCACCCCAACAACGACAACAATTGAAGAGGCACTGAAAGATGTGGGCCCTGAAAGACAGTATATGGGGCAGGTGTTGGAATTTACATAGAACTCTTATGCTTCTTCCCACCCTCCCACTTTGAGCGCCTGGATTCAATCATTCAAATTACTCAGCTGCCTGAACATTCCAAATTGATCTACAAAAGCTCAATGCAGCCCTCTCCTTTCTGCAGTCTTAAAGGGCCAGTACTGCTGAACTCATAAGCTTTAAGTAAGATTCCAAGACTATCAGAAAGGGCCACATCTTAGTGGTAGAGCACCTGCTTTTCATGCAGAAGATCTCCGATGCAGAAGATCACCCTGGCATCTCTAAGTAGTGCCAGGAGAGAACCCTGTGTGAAATGTGCTGCCAGTCAGTGCCAACAGTACTGAGCTCTATTGAACAATGGTCTGCCCTTGGTAAAAGGCAGCTTCCTATGTTCCTAAAACCATGAACTGGTTGCGGATCATAGAGTTTTTCATCTCCTTGGTTACGTATTCTCATAATTGCCATTCCCTTTAATTTATAAGGCTTTGGGAAATTACCAGGCTTTCCATGATGCATTTTAAAGGACAATTGCCTGCCCCTAGGCTCACAGTTGACAAAAGTGAGTGAAGTGAAAGGGGGTAAAAAGGCAGGACATTGTGGTTTGAAATGCTTTATCAATGCTGTGTATGCCACCCCTGGTCTCCTTTGGGAGGAAGGGTGAGATGATGATGGTAATAATAATAATAATAATAATAATAATAATAATAATAATAATAATAATGTTGGTACTGACCTTTAAAGCCCTAAACGGCCTCGGTCCGGTATACCTGAAGGAGCGTCTCCACCCCCATCGTTCTGCCCGGACACTGAGGTCCAGCTCCGAGGGCCTTCTGGCGGTTCCCTCGCTACGAGAAGCCAAGTTACAGGGAACCAGGCAGAGGGCCTTCTCGGTAGTGGCACCCACCCTGTGGAATGCCCTCCCACTAGAGGTCAAAGAGAACAACAATTACCAGACCTTTAGAAGGCATCTCAAGGCAGCCCTGTTTAGGGAAGCTTTTAATGTTTGATGGATTTCTGTATTTTAGAATTTCTCTTTTGTTGGAAGCCGCCCAGAGTGGCTGGGGGAACCCGGCCAGATGGGCGGGGTATAAATAATAAATTATTATTATTATTATTATTATTATTATTATTATTATTATTGGTAAAGGCAAAGGACCCCTGACCATTAGGTCCAGTCATGACCGACTCTGGGGTTGCGGCGCTCATCTCGCTTTATTGGCCAAGGGAGCCGGCATACAGCTTCCAGGTCATGTGGCCAGCATGACAAAGCCGCTTCTGGAGAACCAGAGCAGCACACGGAAACACCGTTTATCTTCCCGCTGTAGCGGTACCTTTTCATCTACTTGCACTTTGACGTGCTTTCGAACTGCTAGGTTGGAAGGAGAATAATAATAATAATACTGGTAATAATAATAATAGGGAATAATTTATTGGCTAAGTACCAAACATACTTGGAATTATGCAATGTCAATGTACCTTATACAAACACTGTTCCACTCACAATACAATAGCACAGCAAAGGAACCCCACCCATAACTAGCCTCACCTTCCGCTACACAACTACAAATTTAACAACTTGATGGCACAAGGGAAAAAACTGTTTCTGTGCCTAGCCGTTTTTGTGTATAGAGTCCTGTAGCAACGTCCAAATGGAAGTAAATCAAACAGATGATGACCAGGATGCAAAGGATCTGCGACAATTCCCTCTGTTCTCTTTCTTCGCTCGGACAGCATAAGCGTCTATATAGAAGGCAAACTAACACTAGCTACCCTTTCTGCAATACTACTACTACTACTACTACTACTAATAATAATAATAATAATAATAATGAAATAATTTGGCACACAATCTGAAAGAGCAGAAACTTCCCGCCATCAGCATTCAAACTTTGACAATGTCTTATACTATGATATTAATTTTATGATAATGTTATAGATCATACAATTTTAGCTTCTTTTATGCATTATTTTATACTATAAACAAACAAAACAAAAAAACAAAACATTAAGCTGCCCTGATTATGTCAGCCAGTAGAGCATGAAATTCTTAATCTCAGGGTCATGGGTTCAAACCCTACATTGGGCAAAAAAATCCTGCATTGCAGGGGGTTGGACAAGATGACCCTTGTGGTCCCTTCCAGCTCTACAATTCTATGATGCTATGTTCTTGAAGGGTGGGGTATAAATCTTAATAAATAAACAGTGGCACACAGAGCTCAGCACCAGTGATCAACACAATCATAGTATTGAGGTCAAGAGGGCATGTACTATAAAGGTCAGAAAGATTCTCAGCTCTGCCTTGGCAACGGTTGTGCGATTTCTGAGTCTTCCACACCCTGCTGCCCACTCCTTACACACACACACACACACACACACACACACACACACACACACAGCACAACACTCATCCAGTTGTCAAAACCACTGCCAGTGACCAGGCATCCGCTGCCTACACCCATGTGATTGGTTGTTAGGGGAAAGGGTTGTTTGCTGTGGTCTTCTTTTCCAGTGTGAGTGGACTTTGTGGGTTTTATGGTGAAGGTACTAGGGAGGGTGTAGGTTCATTTGCTATCAACTTTTTCCACTCACTATCAGCTGAGTTGATGATATGATGGCAGGAAAAGGGAAGGGGGGGGAGAGAGAGATGTGTCCAGATTCACAAATGGAGAGAAATACTGAAATGATGAACTTGTCTATCTTGGGAACTCTGACTAAGCAGCTCTCACTACAAGTGACTTATGATGGGATCTGTAGAACACACGTAGCTGGAGGACACTTAAATCTGGACCATATCCTAAAATGACATGGACCAATGAATGAATACACATTGATGGAGTGTAAGAACTGTCTGTCTTAAGCTGTGAAGCCACAAAAGTTCATTTGTCTATCCACTTTACAAATCTAGACAATATTTGCATGTATGATAAGCCCTGATTCTGAGGTGCCAAAATTGTTATCAGAACTGCGCCTTATTGCAGGCGACTTGTGGTTGCTTCCTCTGCCATTTGTTCCCTCTAAATTGATGCCTGTGGCTCCATGTCAATCATTTGTTAACAAAATAGATGTGGCTATAGCTAGGGAGAGAATGTTGCATCATAAAATTCTGGGGTGGGAAAAGGACACGGCATCAAACCCACTGCGTGGAATTCAATGTCACACTATTGTGAACATTGCATTTGCACAAGGATTGTAGCTTGCCAGATGGAACAATTGCCCCTCTTCTCTCTCTCCCCCCCCCCGAGCTGTTATGTTTTTTTTTTCTGGAGGACCCCCCTCCATTAGCCAACTTAGGGGCCTTGTTCTGCAAGTGGAAAACCTTGCACAGAATTTCTGCTGATGGGGTGCGTTAGGTATTCCCGTCCATTATGTCCTCAGTGCACTAGCACTAACATTCAGCCATGATTAGGAAAGTTCAGAAAAAAGGAGAGACTGCATCCAGGTTTACAGAACAAAAATCTTACATCAACCCTCTACAAAGGGGTCAGTTCACCCATTGTTAAATCTTCAAATGGTGTGGACACACACATGTGTGTATCCTGAGAAGCAGGAATGTATACAAATTAACACATAGACAGAAATAGCCAGTTCGCTTTTTGAGATCATACACAACCACTCAGTCTTAGTGATTCCCAAACAGTATGCCTGGGCTTTGAGAGCAGGTGACGTATGTTTGGAAACCGAAAGTCACCTTGTTGAGTGGATCTAATGCTCCCGGAACATGGAGTACCTGTGCCACAATAATCCATCAATTCAATGGCAGTGCCACTACTCCAAAGAAGGAAGAAGAAGCCTGTCTCCTGGCAAGTGCATTAATGTAATTCTGTAATTGAGGAAGTGCAATACAAAGAGTCCCGTTTTCTCTGGAGATATTCCATTGCTCAATTTTCAATGTTTGTCCTTTGGGACATCCTTTTCTAATCAATCAGTCTCAGAAGAGCTCCAAGGCAGTTGATTTATGGCTGTGGTTTCCAGTGATGTTCCTGGACATCTCCTACTCTTCCTGCATGGGCTCCTCTGAATATTCAAATTTTATAATAACTTTGGTGCACTGGAAAGCAAAGTACAGGCCTCGAGCTGCTATTGCTTCACCCTCTTCTGATTCCTTTCTCTAGAATGCCTTTTGCGTTTCCTAATTCTGCTGGATCTCTCAGCGGTCTTTGACACCATCAACCATAACATCCTTCTGGACCGTCTGGAGGAGCTGGGAGCTGGGGGCACTGTTATACAGTGGTTCCACTCCTTCCTCCTGGGCCGTGTCCAGAAAGTAGAGGTGGGGGATGAGTGCTCAGACCCCTGGGCTCTCACTCATGGGGTGCCTCAGGGTTCCGTCCTCTCCCCCACACTTTTTAATGAAGCCGCTGGGAGAGATCATCAGGAGGTTTGGGCTGGGTGTTCATCAATATGTGGATGATACCCAGATATACCTCTCTTTCAAATTGGAACAAGTGAAGGTGGTGAAGGTCCTGTGTGAGTGTCTGGAGGCGGTTGGAGGATGGATGGTGGCTAACAGATTGAGGTTGAATCCTGACAAGACAGAAGTACTGTTCATGGGGGGCAGGGGGTGGGCTGGTGTGGAGGACTCCCTGGTCCTGAATGGGGTAACTGTGTCCCTGAAGGACCAGGTGCACAGCCTGGGAGTAATTTTGGACTTACAGCCATGGAGGTGCAGGTCAATTCTGTGTCCAGGGCAGCTGTCTACCAGCTCCATCTGGTACTCAGGCTGAGATCCTACCTGCCCACAGACTGTCTTGTGGGATGTAACATCACTGAAGCAGTCAAATACAACATTTCCTGTTTGCCCAGATTGGACACAAAGGGGAGTGTTGCTCCAGCCAAGAGGACTTCCTGTCACACCTGGTCTGGAGAATCCTCCCCCTGTGTGTGACCAGGTAGATGGGCATGACCCCGGGAGACCCCATAAAAGGGCTGGTCACGCAGCCATCCTCCTCTTCTTCTTTTGCTTTTTCACCTTATTCCATCTTGATGCTTTTGCTGTGTGCTGGCTCTCAGCCAGCAGCACATGGGCTCATCCCGCACAAGAAGATGAACTCACACTTTTCTCTGTATCTGTAACTACAAGCTAAAGCCTGCCTTCGGGACCATACTGTGAACTGAATGTAAGTAACCCTTATTATTACTTTCTAAAATAAGACTGTTGTGTCATTATTGTTTTTAGAGGGAACTAAAGGAGATTTAGGGATGCGGGTGGCGCTGTGGGTTAAACCACTGAGCCTAGGGCTTGCTGATCAGAAGGTTGGCGGTTCGAATCCCCGCAACGGGGTGAGCTCCTGTTGCTCAGTCCCAGCTCCTAGCAACCTAGCAGCTCGAAAGTACGTCAAAATGCAAGTAGATAAATAGGTACCGCTATAGCGGGAAGGTAAACGGCGTTTCCATGTGCTGCTCTGGTTCGCCAGAAGCGGCTTTGTCATGCTGGCCACATGACTTGGAAGCTGTACGCCGGCTCCCTCGGCCAATAAAGCGAGATGAGTGCCGCAACCCCAGAGCCGGTCACGACTGGACCTAATGGTCAGGGGTCCCTTTACCTTTTAAAGGAGATTTACCAGGAACAATCCAATCTGGACAAGCTAGATTGGATTGCTTAACTCAAATGGTTCTAACAAATCTATCATCTAGCTTCCTGCTATGTACAAGGAAATGTGCTCTACTACAAGCTCTGTAGCATGAGTGAGGAAGGATAATATTTAATCAACATATCCTCTCCTACCATCCTCAACATTTCCACAGTTCTTGGGGTTATGTGTATGTGAACAATTTCAATCAAAATTCCCCAGATTGATTGTCTGCTGCCAGAAAGCAGTTCATTTGAACCAACTGCATTCTCCCTATAAATTTGTTCATTGGAACAAAGTTAATAGCTTTCAATTTGGAAATTCACTAAGGAATGTGTTGGTGCAGAGATAGTTATATTTATTGCCAAGTAATAATGCAGGACTCTGGTACTGGCAACATTTCAGCATGCTCTGGAAAATTGCAAAGTGTTCTTTGAGAAGATTAGTGGATTTGTTACATTTTTCTTTTTTTAAAAAAACCACCCCTCCGCTGTTTTAGACAAGTGCAACCCAGCTTTCAATTTTCAACATGCATTTGTGGTGAGGAGGCAACTGAAAATATTTTGCACTGCATGTTTCTCCCATTAGGAAAAGAGTATGAGTACAAGTTTTATCAACAGAGAACAGAATATTTGCTTGCAATTAGTGCTGAAGCAGGAGATAACCCAAACAGAAAGCAACAGCAAAATCTTTGATGCCAAGGCTCAGTGACCTTTTAGCGCCCATTTAAACAGAAGAAACTGCGATGGGAACTGGGCACATTGCAACCGAGCACACACCACGACATCCTGTTGGCTACAATGGAATGCTTCTTTCAAGAAAAATTTCAGTGGGCTAGGGGGCCCTGTGGGTGCTATCCAAAGCCTCTGAAGGCACAGGTGCCACAATAGCAAACTGTGATTTAAATTAAGATGTTGCAAGACTGAGCTGAAGCATTCATTCCAACATTATTATTATTATTTGCAAATTTCAGGAAGGATGGAGGGGAAAAACACTACCAGATATTGGATTAATCTTCTTGTTTGGGACGGGGTGAGTTTTGAGAATGCTTGTTTTACCTTTAAATATGTGAGTGTTTTATTTTTAACAACAAAAACAAGCCACCTCGGCCATTGTTTCAATCTGTGGTTTGCAGCCCAGACCTATGTCTGGGAAAGAAATGCCCATTATGGCCAGTGCAGGCAGCCATCTCTCCCCCCCCCCCCGAATGGCTTGTAGGGAGGGTGCCATGATACCATTCCCATTGGGCACCAAATGTGGCCCCCCCAAGTCTCTCCGCCTGGTTCTCCGGAGTCTCCCCAGGCCACACTTTGCTCTGTACCCTTTCTGAATGCTTTCCCCAGCCTGGACCCCTTAACAGTACCTCTTACTTCCCTAGATAGAGGATAGAAAGGTGTGTGTAGAAAGCAGCCTACCGTACAAAGTTAAAATTTTACATTTGTTGTTCTGCCCACCACTGGCTGTGGCCATTGGATGGCTGCCCAGAACAGAACGCAGCCGGCGGGTTGTAAAAGTTCCCCCACCCATGTCACAGGTAGAGACTTAATTCATTATATCCTCCCAGTTCACTTCCTGTTCATTTGAAGCTCAGCTCAGCCCATCCCAGTAGGTGCTGTTCCTGGTAGGTTTTTGTGTGCAGCTCTTTCATTCTGGATTGTTTGGCTACAAGAAAAATCATAACTGCTTTTGAAGTTACAAGCAGAGGGAGGAGCGCATTTGCATTGCCTGCAAAGGGACTTTCTGGAGGAGATGTTCTAATCCATTGGGGGGGGAGGGAAATTTGAGTTGGAGAAGCTGTGGGTGGAGAGTTAATCGCTCCTCCCAATCTCAAGAGAGCCCCACAAACTTCAGGATTGCAAATGGTGCTCTCCCACCCTGGAGTCGGATCCGGCAGACACTTGCTCACTCAAATCGTGATCCAAAACCCCTCACTTAACCTGGGATATACAGGGCTAAGGCAGCACATGGCGTACTTGATTTTTTTTTTAAAGCTTAAAAGAAAGAGGGAAGAAAATGTAGAAACTGGGCTCATGCTGGTTGCTGGATAACTACTAATGTAGGGGGATCAAATGGCAAAAGTAGATATTAAAACACTTACGGTATATCCTCCAAAACAGAAGGGAGAGGGCATATATTACTTGGTAGAGTGGGGAAGGGAGGGGAAAAAAATCAGTCTGTGTGCTCTGGAAAGTCCAGTTTTACTCTCCCAGATGCCTGGAGATGCAGGATGTCAAAAAGAAAAGACTTCTTGGATGAATTTTTAAGGTGTGTGCAGGGTCCATTCTGACTTGTCTGAAGAGAGCAGGAATTGAGATGCCCACTTCCTATTAAAAAAAAAAGTGGGGGGATGAGATACCCGGGGAGAGGGGGGCTGAAAATGTGCCTGGGGTGATAAGAACAGCCAAGATGCCACTTAAAACAGCGGCAAGGCTTTTGAAGAGGGAGGGAGGGGAAAGAAGAGACACTCAACATATCCACATTGTAGTGCCACCCTGGGCTCCTTTTGAGGAGGGTGCAGGGTGTAAATTTAATCGAATAGAACTTTTAAATAAAATTCAAAGATAAGACAGAATTTTCAAAATTTGCCAATCCACCATTACAAAGTCACCAAAAATCCCCCTAACTTTGCTGGGGATAGACAGCCCTGTGAAATGTGACTATTCAGCTGCTCTTGAGTTTCAGGTGGTACAGGGAGCAAATGGTAATGACAAGACTTCAAGTACTGAAGCTTGTTCTTTCTGGAAGTCAGATTTGATCCTCTGAAGCTTAACCGTACCAATGTCAGCGAAGGGAAGCTCAGAATTGACTAAGCAAGGAGATACTTGGTGGGAGCTGGCAAAGGTGAAGGAAATGCCTACCTGTGTTTGCCAGCAGCGAGGAAGAATAGGGAAGGTGGTTATCTGTAGGTCAACTGTGTGTCTGAAAGAACTGAGAACAGCTTTGCAAAAAATGGTAAATGTTGTCTGTTTGTTTGGTTGATGGAAATTGTTTAAACTTTTTTTTTTTTGGTGGGGCAGGGGCACATTTTGAAATCTTAGAAGCTATAATGGCCGCCATTTCACAGAAGTAAAACAGACAATGCTCAGAAGTCTCTTCTGCCCCCCCTCCAAACAACAGGCAAAAAACTGACACGTACTCCAAGACAAATGAAACACAAATAAAAATAAAACAGGCATACAGCTGCAATTAAACAGCCACCCCCTTCAAATTCATTGTAAAAGAAAATGGAAAGGTACCATGGGGGTTGTCTGAAGGTGCCATGTTAGAAGCCCCAAGTTTAAACGATAGCTTTGTCTAAAAATGTTTTTAAAAACAGCTGTTCATAGGGAAACCTTTGTATACAGCTAAGCATGTATCAATGTGTATGTTTTGTTTTCTATTTTCTTTCTAAGAAACAGTTTTAAGTGACATGGGTAACTTGTCATTTTTGGTTTTGTCAGTCTGAAATTTGGCTGTCCATATTTCCACATTAGTTTGTGGGGTGTGTTGCTTTTTTTTTTTAAGTGCTCATGAAATTTCATTAGTGCGAATTTCTCCACACGAGCACATTATTGTATGCCATCTCACCTGATAAACACATTTTTGTAACGCACATGTTTTGTAATATAATGCATTTTTATTGCTCTTTTAAAAAAGATGTGATTTTTGTGCCAACTTTCCCTTTGTACAGTATATGCAATTTTGTACACATGAATTGGCTGAAGAAAGGATGTCTGTATTTCTCTTCATGTATTGTTTCAGAAAGTGAGGATTAGGTAGATTGGAGTTTAAATGTGGGTTGGATAGAATTTCTCCCCCATTCCTACATGCAGCTGATGTTTGATAATCCTTACATGGGGCTGAAGGGCTGTTGGAGTACCCCAGTGAACTCTGCGGTCAGTGCAGTTTATAGTTCTAACAGGAAAGGGGGATTTTTAAGGAATGTGAGGCAAGTGAAACAAAGCTTTAGGTCCTTTCTCCTTTGCATTGAACAGGATGCCACTTCAGCCCCATCTTGCACCACAGCTGTTGAAGTGACTCCACAGACTGGGCTGTCAATCAATTTAAAGTTTACATCGAATACATTCCTGTATTTTCGCATTAGAAAGAAAGAAAAGGCCTACAATCAATGTTTGTGGTACATTTCGGCTTGTCTGTTTTTAATTCCTCTCCTAGAGGCACATCTGTAAACAAGCATCTTTGGGAATAGGTTCTATTAGCTAAGTAAGTGGGTTTAGGTCACAATTCCTGGGCAAGACCAGGCAAGATTTATAAGCAAAATCTCTCTGTAAGCAAGAGAAAGCACACAATTACCGTGCTAGAGGCTTGCAATGTGACCAAGCAAGCCTTCAGGGTACATTCGTGCCCATTGTGCCTATCCCTAGAGAGCATTCGATACCCACAGAGCAACAGTGGTAGTTTTCATTCTTTGCAGGAGCAGGCTGAAGGGCGTGTCGCGGCTCTTGATGAGCAGTCAGAGAAATCCCCTGGGTCAGGATAGCAGCCCTCCAAAGAGCTGGCAAAGTTAAGTCAAAGAGAGGAAATGAGACTAATAGCCATAAATCACGTGGTTTTGTTTTTTATAGAAATTGCATTCTTAGTATGCCCCCAGAGAAACCAATTCCATCCCGTGGTACGGTCAGGATGCTGCCTTTTACAGACATCTGCGGTGCATAAAACAGTGCTATGACCCACAGCTGTTGGAAAACGGTAATCAGTAGTTAGAACACAAGACTTGCATTACCACTAACTAATGAGTCATGTGGCTAGTCAGAGCATTGGAAAGGACTCAGGGTAGCAACTGCTCTGACCCACGAGCCCACTGCCTCTGTCCAGCAGCTCAAAGATATTCCTGCCATCAAAGGGCAATCTGCAATTGTTCGGGGCCGGATTTAGGTTTGACAAGGCCCTAAGCTACTGAAGGTAATGGGGCCCTTTATATATGTCCAGCTGTCCTTTGTCAACATGTCACTATTTTTGTGTGTGGAATATATGCTATATGGTAATTTATTGACTTAATAGGTACCATATCTAAAGCCATTTGCACATGTTGCCATGCAACCAGTCCATGCAGAATGTAGGCACCCTATATATAGAAATGAGCAAACCAGTGATATTTTAGGGGGCAGGCTAGCAGGCAGGGGCCATTACTTACATCATAGGAACCTACACAACACAAAACATTTTTGCTGTATGTAGGTTTTATTTTATTTGTTTTTTTATCTTATATTTTGGAAATGTACATCCAGGTTTTTTTTCCTTTAATTTTTTGGGGGGCCCTCCAAGAGAGTGGGGTCCTAAGCTATAGCTTGTTTAGTTTAAGTGTAAATCCGGCACTGAATTGCCCCATATATGGGACTTTTATTCTGTTGTCATTTCCTACTACTTCCTGTCCTTACAGCATTCTACTCTTCATACTAACTCTTTAACTGAATTTAAGAGGCAGAGGCTTAGACAACAGGCAGCTAGAGAGGCCATTCACATCTGTCCCACTTACCGTGCACACCATGTTCTCTCTGTGTGTGGGGAGGGGGGGGAGCAGGTGCAAGGCTGCAACATCAGTTCCTGGACCACTAGGCAGCCCTTCTGCACCTCTCAGCAGATGATACTGCCTTAAATGTGGATGAAGCTTGAGTCTCAACACCTTTAAGAAAAAATGAGAAAGAAATTAGCCTCTGGCTCTGTCATCTTGTCCTTACGAGTTGTTGCTCCAAAAAGATTGAGATAGCCTACCAACCGCAAGGCACTTACTGTGCAAAGGGGCCCTGTTCCGCCAGTGGTTTCTTATGCTGCCTTGGCATTTATCCTAGACGGGAATGAGAAGCGTAGAGGCGTAATGATGGGGTTTGCCGAGTGTACCTTTCGCCCAGATCTCCAAACCCACAATGTGCGTCTCAAGAATGGATGGAAGTTACACCATCTAAATGCCCTGTCTCTCAGGGATTTGCCTCAGTGAGTTGTGTGCTCTCCCTAATATATATTTGCTGGCAGCGTGAAAATCAGCCATGCAAATCCAAAGAAGCCACTTTCTCACTAGGGTATTGCCTCAGCCATCCCAAGCCTGCTGTTCTCTTGGACTGGCCATGTTTATTTTGACATTCCTGGTTTCCATCAGTTCCTTTTCCGCTTATTGTTTAGAGAAAGGCATTTGCTGAGCCAGGGGTACAAGGCACCTTCCTGGGACAGCCAGTACTACAGCTCCTTGTCCTGGCATGTGATCTGGTGGAGCCATCAGGGAGGAGAATCAGCCAGTATTGCCCTCCTAGAGTCCTTAGTCCCTATCTCCCCAGTCTTATTGCACTCATGCTCTTAAGGTCTCCTTACCTAACATGTCATTTTTTTTCTTGTATCTTGAAAGATGCATTGGACAACAAGGTCCTATAGTTTGCCAATGCATATGCCTGTAGACCTTTCTGTGTACCACCTATGCATGTCTGAGAAATTCTGACTCTGTTTAGTGATGCAAGATGCAAGAAGACCATGAAGTGGAAAGGATCTTGCTGTAGAAGACTGTACAAACAGGTTGAAACAAAATAAAAAAATTCCTTCCAGTAGCACCTTAGAGACCAATTAAGTTTGTCATTGGTATGAGCTTTCATGTGCATGCACACTTCTTCAGATACACACGAAGAAGCACACGAAAGCTCATACCAATGACAAACTTAGTTGGTCTCCAAGGTGCTACTGGAAGGATTTTTTTTATTTTGTTTCAACTACGGCAGACCAACACGGCTACCTACCTGTAACTTGTACAAACATGTGTAACTGAGCTAGGAATCTGCCATTAAAATACTCGGTCCCAGCTCCTGCCAACCTAGCAGTTCGAAAGCACGTCAAAGTGCAAGTAGATAAATAGGTACCGCTCCGGCGGGAAGGTAAACAGCGTTTCCGTGTGCTGCTCTGCTTCGCCAGAAGCGGCTTAGTCATGCTGGCCACATGATCTGGAAGCTGTACTCCGGCTCCCTCGGCCAGTAAAGCGAGATGAGCGCCGCAACCCCAGAGCCGTCCACGACTGGACCTAATGGTCAGGGGTCCCTTTACTGTATACTCCTAGCAGTGCTTGATTTATAACATAAAGCACAACTACTTTATAATATGATCATGGGACATCCTAAAAGTATAAAACAATGCAGCTACAGAAGAACATGAATCATTCTCAAAATATAATTACAAACAAGCCTCTTACATATGTACCCTACCGTAAGTATGTGTACAAACTCAGTGAGAGGTGTGAGCTTGCTTTTTCTGGGCAATCTCATTTACACTGTGTCTAATTTGAGACAAACAAGCTCTCATCTCCTCATCAACACAAAAAACCCTTTCTCTTTTCTGATCTTTCATATTTGTCAGAGTTGAAAATCCCTCTTCACAAAAATATGTTGTGGAGAACTGTAGAAGAATAGCCAATGCTCTTGAAGAGAGGGGTGGATACTGTTCCCGCCTTGATTTAAACAATAATGTTATGTAATGATTTATCAGTCATATATGTTACATATGGAGGGTTTTTCAGAGCAAAATGAAATCATTCAGCAATTGCTCAATTTTGTATCAATTTTGCATTTCCTTGCTGCGGGCTATGTGAATTATATTAACTTTATGCTATAACCTTGTGCTAACATAAGTATTTTCCCCATTGAATATACTTTCTGTTTTAATGACCATACATTCCTCTTAGGCACAACCACACATCCCAAAGGACAGTGTGAATAACACAAATAACCCTTTGCAATGCAGGCACAGGATGTCCTTCTGAAATGCTGCAGTGTTTTTTGTTTGTTTTTCTTTAAAGTTAGTCCTCTGGATCAACAGCACCCTTAAAAAATGCAAAATAACCTGCAGAGCTGACACTAATTAGTGCTGAATATGTCTTGAGTATATTCTACTCTTTAAATATGAAGACATAAAACACCCTCCTTGATGAAATCTGAGTATCCTGCTTTCAACAGTGGTCACCCAGCAAGATGTCTCTGGGAAGCTAACAGCTCTCTGCTGATGTGTCCTGAACATCTGGTATTCAGAGGTAGACTACTTCTGAACATGGAAGATCTGTCTCGATGTCACAGGAATACCTAGATATACTTGCCGAAACCTAATCAGCACATCTCATGGAGTGAAATTTGTATGTTATACAAGCATTTCATCTTTACCTTTCTTCCATCATGGAACTCAAGGTGGGGTACATATATGATTGTCAAGCAGTCGCCCACCTAGGCACTGAAAAAACTCAGGAGCTGCTTAGCTCCAGCAAGCCTGTTGCTTCACGTTCCTTCAGACCTTACTTACAGCGCTGACCCTATAATAAATAGTGCCCTGGGCCAGGACGGCTTTTGGTGCCTGCCCCCCTTGTGGCCAGCTTTGCAGAGCCACCCAGGAGGTTTATGGGATCTGCTGGAGGTATGATATTGGAGGCCCTGCTGCTGCTACCCGCTACAAGGGTCCATGCATGTGTAAAAAGCTGGGGACCATATGTGAGGATTGTTGCCTGCACAGGCTATAACTGATTCTGTGCAGCTCCTCCTTCACCTAGGATGAAGCAGAATGATGGGGACGTATTCCCTTACACGGAATCGGGACAAGGTTGTATTTCGCCTGAGTACGGTAGCTCCTCCAAATCCCAACCCCGGTCTGGCAGAGCTTCCTTCTCTTCTTTTCTCACAGGTCTTCTGGTTGTAAGCCTTTTCCACTACTCAAACAGGAAGGATTCTTCCCTTAAGGCCTGACCTCTCACCCTTCCTAAACCTTTTCCTGTGGCAATTGCCGAAGAAAATTACTCTGCAGTGGCACCTTGCCTCCAGAAGAGGTTGGGTGGCCATCTGTCAGAGATTCTTTAGCTGCGGCTCCTACACTGCAGGGAGTTGAACTGGGTGACCCTTTGGGTCTCAACTCTACAATTCTGTGATTCTAATCTAAATAGTGCTTCTAGTGTCTATAGTTGACAAAATGCTAAGTGCTTCGTAATGTCCCCTCAAAGTAAACGATGTGTTCCACACTATTTATCTAGCACAAATGACATCAATGTGGAAACTAAAAAAGAAACATACATCAAAGCTAACGGGAAGAAGGTAATTTTTGTAGTTGGCACCCACAAAAACCCCATTGAACCTTGAGGAAAAGGTTACAGTCCCTTGCTTTTTGACACCCTTGCTCGCCGCAGAGAGCACATAAAAAAAACCACGGCCACTGATCTCAGCTTGCTAGTTTCCCTCAGCTCCCACATTCCGAAGGTCTGCCCAGCTTCCATGCCCTGGGATTGTAAATCATAGCAGTGAATATTATATATTATACCCGGTATTATTATATTATATTATATTATATTATATTATATTATATTATATTATATTATATTATAATTTGCTTGCTCTATTTATTTAATTTATATACCGTCCTTTTCCATGGATCACCAGTGGCGTCACAACGGGGGGGCGGGGGGGGGGCAGTGCACTCCTGGTGCCACATCTCCGGCGGTGACAAGGTGGTGCTCCGTCGCAGTGGCGCAAGCAGCCATCATGCCGCCGCAGCTGCATGTAGAGGATCCTCCGTTCGCGGCTGCAGCCACAATCATAGGATCCCAGCACTGCACCACTGGCAAACCACTACGTAGCGCGCTTGTGTAGCGTTGCCACGTACTGCGCATGCGTTGTACGTAGCGACGACGCACATGTGCGCTATGTTGCAACGCCCCACCCCAGGGTGCACATCATGTTTGCCGCTCTGGGTGCCCGAGCGGCTTCCTCCACCACTGTGGATCACATGACAGTTTACAATATGAAAACACAAAAATATATAACATAATAACAAACAAAACAACAACAACAACACACACCCCAGTTTAAAAAGCCATTACATACATTGTTTAATTAGCCAAAGACCTGAGAAAAGAGGAATGTTTCCACCTGGTACCTGTAAGCAAGCAAAATATAACAATTACAACTGCTATCTATCATCTATCTATCTATCATCTATCTATCTTATAAAAACTGATAAATGTTTTGTCTTTTATAGGTCGGGGTAAAAGATTGCGCAGCTCTGGTTCACCAGAAGCGGCTTTGTCATGCTGGCCACATGACCTGGAAGCTGTACACCGGCTCCCTCGGCCAATAACACGAGATGAGTGCCGCAACCCCAGAGTCAGTCACGACTGGACCTAACGGTCAGAGGTCCCTTTCCCTTTCCCTAAAAGATTTAGGGCTGAACTCAATCAGTTATGACAGCAAAAAGGGCTTGGTGAGAAGAGGCCTATACTATGATTCGGTGAGAGGCCTGTACTAGGGCATGTGAAGTTTTGCTCAACATACCTACGAGGAAATTCCCTCTCTATCCTGCCTGAAATCATCACCAATAAACTCTCTTGAAACATCCCTGCAAAATGAGGGCAATGTGATATGGGAAGCATTGCCCTCACTCCGAACTGGCTGCATTTGCCCTCAATAGTGTCACAATGCTGTATCTGATTGGCTATGTGGCATTGTGACGTCACCATGTGTTGATTGGCTGAAAAAGTCAACGCACAAATATTTAGTGCAGATATTTTTGAGACAAACCGGGGAGAGAAATCAATATTAGATATCCTCAGAATGGATTTTTTATCTTTCGCATAGGCCTGTTTGCATTGCAGCCTTCCATAGGATTGCCTGTCAGTTGCCTCTTCATGCACTTAGCAGCATGGGTAGTAAAATTAAACACCCTTCCTCTGCAAAACTGACGCAGCCATCCTGGCAAATCTGTGCTCACTAGTGCAAAACAATGACAGCACTGAGACCTGCTAGCTCTTAAGCGCGAGTTATTTCTGAACAGAGAAGCCTCGGCAGCTTTCGGAGGCTGCATGAACCATTCCAGAAATAGCTCAGTGCTAAGTCATGCTGAGCTCCCACATTAACGCAGCAAAAAGAGGGGAGGGGAGGAAGGAAGGGAACTCATTAATGAAATGAGTCCTCCTACGCACTTTCTGCTTTTAAGGCATGCAGTGCAGGAATACAAGGAGGCTTTTCAATGAAAGGGTACGGGAAAGAATGAACCTATTTGTTCGGATACTTGCTTGTGGAACCCACTGCCACAAGATGTTATCAAGGCCAGCAACTTCCATTGAGTCAAGACATTGAATGCTGAATAAAGATAACATTGACAGGCAGAGATATGACAGGAAATGTTTTGTTTCCTAAAATGTCAGATGTTTTGAGGAAAATAATAGGAAATGTCATGCATCAGGGCATGAAAATAGCTGGGCCGACTTTAATGTTAAGGAAATCAAACTACGATTTTGGCGAGCCAAAGAAGAAAATCTGATGGCAGGTCCCTCCGGAAATATTTAGAATGCTAACTTTAAAATTTATATTTATCTACATTAACAAAGATTATGTGGGATCCCCTTCTTCCTCAGAAAAAAAATAACCTGTACAACCTTTGTGCTTTTCTGCTGCCCATACAGGTGGAGCTATGAGACTCTGCAACCATCTGCTGCCTTGGCAGACCATGTAATGATTTTTCTGCCTTATGTAGAAATTGTACTTCCATAGAATATATACCATAAAATGCAACATAAATGAAAGAAGCAATAAGAATAAAACTGCAAGAATAAAAATGAAAATATTCAATGTGGTGGATGTGCTGCTGTCTCCCATCTTCAAACACAAATCCACAGACACACTGTGGACCACCTAAATGAAGTCTGCAGACCTCTGTTGATTCACAGATCACAGTTTTGGAACCTATGCTTTATGATAGCTAAATGAAAAACCCCAGATACCAGTTGGTGAGTGACAAACAATGTGGGAGGGCAGTTGCCTTTGTCCAACTTGTGGGCTTTCTGGAAGCACCTGGCTGGGTATGGTTGGTAATAGGATGCTGGACTAAATATACCTTCCCCACTCTGGTGCCTTCTAGATTCTTTTGGAATATGATTCCCATCAGTCCCAGCTAGCATGGCCATGGTTGGGGCTGATGGCAGCTTGTTCAAAACATCTCTGGAGGCCACCAGGTTGGGGAAGTTTGGATTACATGGATCCAGCATTTCACCTAGAAGGCCTTCTCTTATGTTTTATGTTCACATCCCCAATAAGCACCACATCCTAAGACATCTCTGGCCTGCTGTGTGTGTGTAGTGGGGAGAGTTATCATTATATATAGCTATGAGCTATGGCTGTCAGCTGGTTTAAGAAACCTTGGTTGGTTGATTAAATGACTTTTTAATCAACCAGTTAATACATAAAATAGTTCACAAGGTGGGTGGGAATTTGTTTTAGGATGTTCATGTCACATCAGGCCCCATCTTTGGAGAAATATGCCCTAATATGTAGGAGAGAAATGGGAATGTCTTCTTCTAAGGTAGTGCCTACCACATACAATTTTTCTAAGTACTTGATTTTCTCTCTCTTTTAGATGTTAATGAAGGGACATGTTGGGTGGGTGTGTTGTTTTTGTTTGTTAATATGGGATTTATTTTTGTGTTTTTATATTGTAACTGCCCGGTAATCTTCGGATGAAGAGCAGTGTAGAAATTTAATAAATAAAAAATAAGTAATAATCCATTCATTTATTTGGCTAAACATTGCAGCTCCTGTTACTAAGGTTGACCTCTTGACACAACCATGTAAAACAGGGGAAAATATATGAAAAGAGAAGCGTGACTATGAATCAGGGGAAGTCTATCAGCTTGTGCATATGTCTGCTGTCCAGGAAACCATGTTCTGCTTGCCTTCTAAAGGATTCCTCAGTAGCTGTTCAGTGAGGTCATTTGTGATGACCTCCACATCCCATTAAAAGCAGAAGCTGCAAGGGAGCCCTTGATGGTACTCTGCAAAAATGAGGAAGCCAAGACTGGTTACTATGTTGTGTTGCTTTCTCTACCAACTTTCCTATATGTTACTACGATTAAAGGGCAATGGGAAGATTGACAGAGTTTCACATGCAAGCCAGTGAACTATGTCAAGGGAGGAAATAGAGCAGTTCAAGGAAGAGTTGTCATCTTTCTTTCTTTCTTTCTTTTCTGCTAAAGGTGCTGTAGTCCCTGTCCCCCCTCCGCCAAGACAGTATGGCAGGCAGCAATCTAATAAATAAATGCAGATCTGCATTTTCATTTTTGCTGATGGAGTTGCCCTGTTGCTTTCTGTCTGTCATGCAACCATTGAAAAGGTGTGGGGAGCAGAGAGGGGCACACCTGATCCAAAGGCAAAGATGAAATATCTTCAGGCCTTTCACTATAAAAACTAATTGCCTCCCTCATGATGTTCCACCAGCTGTTTTCGTATTCTCTTCATGCTTTGATGCTGCTGCTGCTGCAGAAAACACATTATGCTTTCACGCTTTGCAGCCAGATATCAGGATGCACTCTTTGGAAAGTCAGTTATCTTTAGGTCTCTCCTTTAAATGTCTTTTCCCTTTATTGCAGTGGTGAAGAATCTCTTCAGATGTGGCTCCCTTAAGTTTATGCCTGGAGCTTGTGGAACACCGAGGATGGAATTGGTGTGATTGCACTATTCGGGTCAGGATGGGGCTGAGTGATGTGCCAGCGCAGGATCCTCTCATGCAGAATCCTGCTTTCAGAAGTTCAGCAAGGTGCCTCACAACTCATCCAACTGCCAGCCCAATCAGCTTCTCTACATGGAATTGGGGGTGACATCTTGTTCCTTGCCATGGGCAGTGAAATATATTCGGACGGCTTCATACATGAGGCTGTTGAGCTGTAAGCAGGGAGTGGACTAGGATCGAGGTGATGATAGTGGTAATTTATTCTTATATCCCACCCTTCCTTGAAATGGAGCCTAGAGCACAACTTGGAGGAATAAGCTCTCCAGGGCACTTTGCTGGCTTAGATAGCATCCAAACAAAGACAAACTGTTTTCCAGAGCTGCTTGTTTATTTGCAAACAATGCTGTTTATATCAGCCATCTGCACCATGCCCAGGGTCTGGCCTCCTGCTCCCAGTGCTGTGGCCGGACAAGGCGAACACAGCGGCATCTGTATGATTTAGTCACCTTCCCCGTCTCTGCCCCATTCAGTACATCTCTGGCTGTAACCAGAGGACCTTGGGCTAGGCACACAAGACTAAATAGGTGGTTGGTAATACAATTAGAAGATATCTCTCCTGCCTTTGGACTTGAGTCCTTAAGGTAACTTGCAAGATCATCATAAAGTAAAAAGCATTAATGCATTTAAAAAATCAGCAGCTGCACAGAGTTCACATCAAAACCAAGACGTACAAAGCAGTTTGTGACTTCTGTGTGCAGTCTGGAAAAGCCCCCTCTGTGCTGCTGAGGAATTGTTGTGTACTTATATCAGAATTTGATAACCTGAGACAGGCTGTGAAGCAACAGTATGCAAATTCCAAATCCAGAGCTGGGAAATTGCCAGCTAGAACACATGAGCCTAGCAGACTTGTTTAAAATGTCTATACTGATACCGTAGTCCAGCTTCCCCAAAGGCTTAGGGTGAGTTATGTCAGTGTTTACAGTCTGGTAAAGAGGGTGATATTAAGCACCGTCATTCCATTAAGGGTTTCTCTTCCTGTTATCATAACAGGTGCCAAGATATTTCCATCCCCGTATGTTCCCTGAGCGCTTTAAATCTTGGTCTATTAGAACTGAACAACAATCTGTTCTGAAGCCAATTCCCACCCTGAGGAGTTAAGCCAGATTTTTAAGAGAAACTCCACCCTGCAGCTCCTCCTCACCCGTATCTAACAGCTGTGATGAAGTCACCAGCCTCAGAGAAGGAGATGTATAAAGTGGAGGCTCAGTTTGTGCTGCAGTATCAGACTCAGTATAGGCTACATTTAAAGCCCTATCAGAGCACTTTATAAACAGTCATGACTTCCCCTAAATAAACCTGGAAACTGTGGTTTGTTAAGGTGCTAAGAGTTGTTAGGATGCCCCTATACCCCTCACGGAGCTACAGTTCCCGGGTGGTTTAAGAGTCAATTCCTCTTCCCAGGGAACTCTGGGAACAGCAGCTTTGTGAGGGGAATAGGGGTCTCCTTAACAAACTACAGATCCCAGAATACTTTGCGGGAAGCTGTGACCATCTGTGTGATGATACTGATTTAAACATACAGTATAGATGTGGTATCATTTGAACATATTTCCTGGAGGAGTTGGGCATTTGTATATAACTGTGATGCTGTGCTAACTTATATTGAAGTCCAGGAAAAAATGAATCCTTAAGCAATGGGATGCATTTCCATACACTCCAACAATGAACTCCACCTGAGCAGATATGTATAAAACCCACTTCTTTAGCAGAGTGCTAAAACCGAGTTTTTGATGCATCCAATGACTTAACTCTTTGCTTGTTAAGGGAATGTGCAGGATCTAGCAAGGTCAAGTTTGTTTCCAAGTCCGCCTCTGCCCCTCTGAGTCCCTTCACCAGTATAGTTCCTGCAAGATCATTCCATGGTCTGTGAAACTCCCAATACTGTGAAAGAAGAAGCTATTATACAAATGAATTAAAGGCACACCAAAGTGCAGAAATGCTGAGTTCGGAAACTGATGTTTTTCTCTCTCTCGCAAAACCATTGTGGTTTCAAACTATTCTTCTTCCTCCTAGACTTGACCCTAGGCAATTGACTTGCTCATCACAGGGAACTTACAACACAGCAGTGAGTAGGTGCTGCAGGAAGCAGAGTTCCTCTGGCATATAGGAAGATATTTGTTACAAAGATATTAAACGGGGAATTCCACCTCCCACATTCCACCTACATATCATGAACAGTGAGGGAATAAGATCCGACAGCTAGTAGCTGGGCACGGAGCCTAGGGAAATGTTGCTAAAGCAGTGCACATATCCTATTCCAAAGCATCTGACTACCTTGGAAGGAGAAGGATAATGATTACATTGGTAATAATAACAATAACAATAACAACAACGATAACCATAACAATATTTTTTTCTTTATATCCCGCCCTCCCGGCCAAAGCTGTGCTCAGAGCGGCTAACAGCAAGTAAAAATAGCATAGTGTACATAAAATCACACAGTCAATTAATTAAAATACATTCTAAAATCAATTCAGAATCAAATTAATGGCAACCATAGGGCTAGAGTTCTATGAGGATTACAGAAGGAGAGAGGGGGTCATACTGTACCTTGGCCAAAGGCCTGGTAGAACAGCTCCGTCTTGCAGGCCCTGTGGAAAGATGTCCAAGTTCCGCAGGGCCCGGCCTGGTCTCTTGTGACAGAGCATTCCACCAGATCGGGGCCACGGCTAAAAAGGCCCTGGCTCTGGTCGAGGCCAGCCTAACCTCCCTGTGGTCCAGGATCTCCAATATGTTTTTATTTGAAGACAGTAAGGTCCTCCTTGAGACATACCAGGAGAGGCAGTCCTGCAGGCAGGGCCGTCTTGAGCAGATCGCGCGCCCTGGTGCTGAGGGGCGGAGATCGCTCCGCCGCCCGCCCCGCCCTCGCAGGGCGTAATTGGTTTCTGCGTGGCTTCGCCGTGCGGCGCCCTCCTTGCCAGGCCGGCGCCCAGCTTGCCAGCCCCCCGCCGTGGTGCACTGCGCCACCGGGGGTCTATGTAGAGCCGGCCCTGCCTGCAGGTACAAGGGTCCTAGGCCGTATAGGGCTTTAAAGGTTAAAACCAGCACATTAAACCAGATCCTGTACTCCACCAGGAGCCAGTGCAGCTGGTATAGCACCAGGTGAATGTGATCCCGCGGTGAGGACCCCGTAAAGAGTCTTGCTGCAGCATTCTGCACCTGCTGGAATTTCTGGGTCCGTCTCAAGGGCACGTAGAGTGAGTTACAATAATACAATAGGGATTCCTTCTGATTCTATGGCAGATACAAGATGGGACTTGTTTTGTTGGCATACTTGCTGTAAAAAGCAGACCCAGGCTATGAGTTTGGGATCGCTACCCTTTCATGCTTTTGTCTAGTCTTTGTTCTCTCTTCCTCTTTTGGGTGCCACAGTGTCATATGCACCCATTGCTTCCATTAGATGCTACTGAGCAAAGACCTAGAATATTATACTTGCTGCTTCCCTCTGCCAAAAACCAGGAGGTTTTGTAACTCAGGGAGTTGCCTGCATTCTATCTAAATGGAGAACATTCAGGGTTGGTGGCATATGTGGTGGCCTGGAGCTGTGCTACAGAAAGTTCTTGGGAGTGTTTGTGTTGTGATCAGCACTCCTATGAGTTAACAAGACCAGGCCAGAAGGGGAAAGGTGCCTTCCACACCTGCCAGTCATCTGGAAATAGTATATCTTGGCTGGAGGGAGTATTGGGCTTTCTGTGCTGGGCAATAAGTAGGCCATATCTCTCCTTGGGCAGCAAAAAACACCAGTGTCCAAATGCAATAGCTGTGTGGGCAGGTCCTATTGTGGAGCAATGAAAAAATACCGGGGAGGAAGTGACCTCTCTCCCTTCTTGCAGAAGGCATGGAGGAACAGGTCTCAGGGTACCTAGATGCTGTTGCCAAATTTGGGCAGTTCCATCTGAAGTGCTCTGAACAAAATGAGCATAGCAGATGGGAGAGGACTAATCCAATTCAATTTGCCACATTCTCGCATCAGTTTGTGATTTATTTGTTTGTTTTAAAAGGCCCTCAGAAGAATTTGTCAATATTTTAGTGTGCATGTCTCTAAATACGCACATTCTAGCAAGCAATTGTCCCTAAAATAATGCATTTGTATATTTTCACTGATAGATACATTTTTTATGCACACTTTCCCGTAGCATACCTAATTTTGTGAACATTTTTGGTTGGAGAATTGCATCGCAAAATTCAGAGAAGTGTGAAGCTTCAAGGTTAGCTGAGTTTTTTGTTTGTATATTATTTCTGGAACTGTGAATTAGATAGGTTTCCATTAAAAGGAAACCTATCTAAGTCACATTCCTAACAGCAAAGGAATCTCCATTGTGGCTTTGATGCTTCCTATCACATCATGCGGTAACCATACTTTGTGAAGAGTCAGCATACTGTATGTCACCTGATGATCTTGTTCAACAGCCCCAAGGAAATGGGTGCTATAGTGATCTAAAAACATGCAAAGATTAACACCCATGTGGTCATGAAAACCACTCTAAATTAGCTTCTCTGTGGTGTCTTCCAGACACATGACAAAGTCACGTCAAATTCTCCTTCATGACCACAGTGACTCTAATCCCACTCTTATGCCTACAGGTCACAGCTGTATAGGAAACGCTTCCATAAACTAGAACTTGCTGCGTTTTCTATTTATGGGCACAGATAGCCCAATGACTGAGCTATAAATAACAACATGTCTCTGTTTTTCCCCTCCACCTTCTCATGAAACTTACTGCATGAGGTGTCTCAACTATCATGTGGCATTGTTTCTCAAAATTTCCTTTGTGGATACAACATAACCGTAACTCTTCAGAAAGTGCTATATTGAACACAGTCTTACCCCATAGATATGGGGGGGGGCGCATCTCAGTGGAAATCTAACTGACACAACTGCCTTGGTCTTCTTCTTAACTCTCTCTCTCTCCAGGTAACCATTGTGCATAATGATGGCTACATACATGCATACAGTGGTATCTCGAGTTACAAACGCCTCAGGTTACAAACTCTGCTAACCTCTGCTAACTTTGCCCCAGGATAAGAACAGAAATTGTGTCCTGGCGACGCAGCGGCAGCAAGAGGCCCCCTTAGCAAAAGCACGCCTCTAGTTAAGAACAATTTCAGGTTAAGAACGGACCACCAGAACGAAATAAGTTCATAACTAGAGGTACCACTGTACAGGGATTTTCAGCCTGGCTACTCCCCACTCTGTGGCATTTCCCACTTGCTCATACATACAGAGGGAGCACACAGAAAGGCAGCCATATAAACACGTACATATTATTTCCCTGTTGGTTTTTACACTTTTGCAGTTAAGTATACCAGGACTTTGCTTTATGATTTACATGTGGCAGCCATTTTGAGATATGCCACGCCCACTTGGCAGCCATTTGGTGATGGTGCCCATTGCACTTTCTCAGAATTCCACATGGGCCCTCAAGGTTGGTGACCACCATGGTTTGGTTACAGGCCCTAAAAACCATGTCCAGCATGCTTTAAAAAAAAAAAAACTTTGCAAGAGTTTTACAAAATGAAATTTCTAGGGAAGAGTACAATTTTTCCTATTAGAAAAACTTAACAGGATACATTAAGACTTCTGGATTGCAGGAAAATGGGTTCACAATGGCATCAAACCCCAGGAATAATATAAGCATGACTTAAAATGGTTAAATGGTTGAAAAAATAATAATCTGAGTTTTATTAGATGTGTGAGAAAGCTAGAAAGGATTTATGCAAGAAGTTTCAGGAATCAAATATAGAAAGCTATTAGTAACACTTTGAGAACAAAAGACCTTAAGTTCAGAGCCTAAGATATTATTACGAACAATATTGTTTTTTTAAATTTTTTTAAAAACATCTTTATTTCTTCTTTTAAAAAGTCATACAAATGATAATGTATAAGATAACAATAATTTACATATAATGGTCAAAATCAAAAAGCAAAAAGGTAAAATGATAACAAGCAAATCAAAAGCACAAAACATACAAAATACAAAGGGAAAAAAAGGAGAAAAGAAAAAAGAAAGAAAAGAAAGTACAAATTCGAAGTACAATGAAGAAAAAAGAAAATATCACACAATAAAAAGAAACTTCCATTGTGTTTCTTCCTCAATATGATTCTTTTTAGTAATTATATATCCCTCAAATATATTATATTTATATTTTTGTTCACTTCCATCTTCCTTAATTTGAGTATCTATCCGATAACTTGTTGGTTCTATTCTAAGCATATCTGACTGACCTGGACTGTGTACTTCGGCTTTATCTGACCCTGACTGCTGGCTTTGACCTGAATTGCGTACCTTGGCTGCATCTGGCCCTGACTGCTGCTCTTCAGCGCACTGACTTGTCGGCATTCTAACACCTGCCATGCAAATGTAACCTCTGCATTATTCAACATTTCATTTGATCTTATCATTTAAAAAATAAAAATATTACAAACGTATTTTCTAGTGGAAACATCATTCTGCTCCAAAAAAGTCCATTTGGCACACATCCTCAGTTAAAACTATGTCCACAAGATCACCTTTTAATAGTCTACATTTCCCAGTAGTCCTCCTTTTTCTGGCCGTGCTCCATGACTGAGCAAATTGTCTGGGCAATGACCTCATATCGCACAGAGAGAGAACAAAATATGCTCTTCTTCATACCTTGTTTGTGTTGTAAAGCACCCAAGGTCTGGAATCCTGCACAGGCCCTCCTTCAAAATTAACTGTGATATCAGCTCCTAAATCTATTTTGAAAAGGACATTTGCCCCATAAATAAGTCAGTTTATTTTCCAGGGACGGTCTTTGTATTTACAAAATGTGGGTGGGTGGGTGGGTGGGGGAAATAATCATGTGAAAAAACTGGCCATCCATTGCTGTGGTCAATTCTTTCACAGTCTGAGTATGACACATGACACCCAAACACCCTGCTTTTCAACACTTCCTGCCTTGTGCCCTTGCACTGTTCAGAACTTTGCTACATCTTGTGCATATCCTCTGAAATGGTAGGCCTTTTTGCTGCAGAGTGCTTTAAAAATGGCTGGACTGCTTTGTCTCGACTCCCCCCCCCTGTTTTGGTGTTGCCTTTGCTGATGCATAATGAATAAATTCGTAATTGGAAGGAAAAAGGCTTCTTCTTGGAGGAGAGGTTAATTCATCCAAGACACTCCAATTCCTCCAAATTCCTTTCTACCTTTATCTGGGTTGCCTTCCCATCTCTGTGGCTTTGTGAAAGGTTCAGTTCTCCATTTGCTCCATGTCTAGAATGCCAAGCCAATATCTGTCTCTAAATTGCTCCTCCTATTTTTATCAGCAGACTCACAGTGTTCATCCTGTCATTATAAGGCACTAAGAAATGACCAGCACTGACAGAAGGTGGCACTCTTCTAATAAACCACATCCCTCTTGCAGATTAAATGGGTGTCGGACTTGGCCAGAAGTGTCTCATAGTTGTAAAGTAAATGATATGATTTATAAACATGGCTGGCTTCTTTCTCCCTAGCGGGGAAAAAGCAAACTTATTTGCACTCCTACTTCCTCCTTTTACTGTTTTGTGACCAGATGAATGAGGAATCTGTAGGTGTCAAAGTTCACCTCTGACATCAGATCATGAGATTCCATTGAAGTGCAATGTGTTAGGATATGACCCATGATGTCAGTGACTCTTTTTAACATTGCAGTGATACTCTCTTTCCATATCTTTAATATCTCACTATCCTTATGTTTGGCGTCCTTGATTTAATTGCTGTGATACCATCAACCACTGTATCCTTCTGGAGTTGAAAGTGAAGGGCACTACTTTCCAGTGAATCTGCTCATACTTGTATAGCCGTCTCCAGAAGGCGGTTCTTGGAGAGTATCGTTTGGTCCCATGGATTCCGCAACATGACGTTTTGCAAGTGTTGGTAATATCCTCCATGCTGTAAGATCGGTATGTAACGTACAAAAGAGGTAATTTGGAGTGTGTCGTTGTGACTGGGTTGATTGCACACAGCTTTACTTTCCCTGCTCATCTTCAGGAAGTGAGGCAGTGGATGTGCTGAATCGGTGCCCAGCCACAATGATGGACTGGATGAGGAACAGCAAACTCAAGTTCAGTCCAGATAAGACAGAGGTGCTGTTAGCGTGTAGTCCTCCTGACCACATGAGTTTTGCTCCGTCTGTTCTGGATGTGGCTCCATCACCCTGCAACCTACAAAGCACGTGGTCCATGGCTTGCGGATCCTCCCCATGTCCATTATTGTCACCTAAGGTATGGGTGCCTTCTAGCAGCTTTGGGTGGTGGCCCAGCTATACCCATATCTGGACAGGGACAACATAGCTTCAGAGGGTCTGGTAATCTTCAGGTTATATTACTACAGTGTGCTTTATATGGGTCCCTGAAGATAGTTTGGGAACTGCTGGTGGTGCAAAAAGTTGATCTTATAATGCCCACTGTGGTCTTGCTGCAATTGCTGCCTATAGATGTCTAGAATCCATCGAAACTGCTGGTTCTAACCTATAAAGTTTTACATGATGTGGAACTTCAATATTCCCTCTATAAAACTCCCCATCCCCTCCCATCCCCTTAGGCCAAGGCCTGAAGTACCCCTTCTGAGAGATGCTTGGGGTGTGTGTTACAAAGGCCTTTTCAGCAAAGGGATTTGTACATGGTGTGGTTAATGTTGCCAGGCTTCATGTCATGTTTGCAGGCATCTTTGGAACACACAGTTGGTCTGACAACATGCCTGGTGCATGAAGGCACCTCCCCGTAGAGCAAGTCCTTGGGGATCCTGCCATCTTCCATTCTGTGGACATGACCAAGCCAGCATAGACATCACTGAGACAGGAGTGTGAACATGCAGGGAATGTGGGCTTGGGAGAGCACATCTTTATTTGAGACTCTGTCCTGCCATGTCATACCAAAAATATTCTTGAGGCAGCATCTGTGGAAGGCATTGAAGGATCACTTCTGACACTTTGAATTGCACTGGCAAAAAAGCAACTGATAAATTTAATAAATCATCATCAAATACATTTCAACATGTTGAAGCCGAAAACTGAGACACATATCTTCTGGGCTGTGTTCCCATGTGAGTCATGTGACCTGCATGAGATCACAATCTTGCATGTTTTTGGGCATTGTCATCATCATCTGTGGAATGATCTGCCAACAAGGCCTGCTTGGTGCTGACGGTCATTTTTTAATGCCCCCATTAAGACATTCCTCCACTCCAGGCATCTGATGGAATGTGATGATCACTTTCAAGCCTTTCTTCAGTTGTTGTTGTTGTTGTTTATTAATTTTGTAGACCACCCTTCATCCATAGATCTCAGGGCAGTTAACAAGATAAAAACATAAAATATATAATACAAACAAGAACAAGAACAAACCAATAACCCCCTCCCCTAATTTTCCCTGATGTTTTGTTTGCTGAGTTGGTATGCTTGTTAAGATATCCTAATATTGCTTATACTCAGGATAGCCAATGTGGTGCCCAGATGTTACTGGACTGCAGTTGCCACCAGCTCTGATTCTTGGCCATGTTGACTGGGCTAATATTAGAGTCCAACAACATCTGGAGGGCCAAAATTTGCTCACCCTTGCTTTATACTGTTTTGTATTATTGTCTTCTTCTGAATTTTGTATATAAAGAAAAATGTGTCTCAGAAATTTGATGTACTCAGCTCAACTCAACTTGCAGATGGCAATGCCATCTCTCTTCAAAATATTTTTTCTATTTTATCTTGGTGCCGTTTCCATGAGCTTTAGACCACTTCATTTCCCTAGAAGGCTGAGTTTCTATTAACTTACTTTCAGCGCTGCTTTGCTTTTTGCATCTCCTGTTCATAACTTCTCACAACATTTTTGCATCATTTTCTTGAAAGTTTCCCAACGGTTCTATAATCAGATGTTTAACAAGCTCTTCAACGTTCACTGTGTAACCAGTGTCTGTCATCACCTTGTATGACTTCCACAGAGCTGTCTTTTAACTCACTTGTTTTCATACTGTATTGAGTAGTGATGGAATTGAACTACAGTATATGTCTGACAGATTTGCCTAACTTACAATATGAAAATTTATTTGGAGGTAAGCATTTTTGATCCTAAGAATGGTCATCTGCTTACAATACAAACTGAGATTATTGTGAATATCTGTAGCTACTTTGTACTTTGCACTCTGCTTTACCGCATTAAGTGGGATATAAATGCAATAAATATAAACAAACAAATGTTCGTAAAGGTAGCTGTGTGTGTTGATGGCTGGCTGGCCCATGGTTGTCCATTGCTGAAATTGATTTCAACTTGTTTTTAATCACACACACAACAGGTATGCACTTTGCAAAAGAATACTATAGCTCCTTCTGTATGCTAAGAGCAGGACACACACAAAATACATGTAAATTTACAGAAGCAAAATGTGTGTCCTACTGATGGGAACAGGAAAACAACACCCCCTTTTTCTTCCATGTGGAAGAACTCACCAGAATACATATGCAGAAACAGGTGAGAGTTCGTTCAGAATTATTTGGGGGAAAGCAGTCTTCCTTCTGATGAATCTCAAGCAATGTGTGTGTTTGACAGCATAAAATTTGAGTTTAGGAGGGTTTAAACTAGGAGGGAAATAGCCCAGCAATTTCCATGAATTTCTGGAGGTTGGATTAATCTTTTGGGATGGTAGAAAAAGAGAGAACCCCTTTGGCAACCAAAATAATCAAATGGTTGGAGTAACACCCTTATGGAAAAAAGTTGAGACTTTTTAGTTTTGAGAAAAGGCAACTGAAGAAAACTTGGGAGCAGTAATTGTTTCCTGCTGAATAGAACAAATGTCCGTTGGGTTTTCTGCAGATTGACACTTGCTCCAATTCAGTAGCAAATGGTGGGTTTTCCTGGAGAAAGTGGTGGGACAAAAAAACCCACAATGCTCAGACCCGGGAAATAGAGGTGCCGCCTTGAGCCAAAGATTGGGTGAAGCCAATAGGGAGGGGCATGCACAACACATGTCTATGACATCATGTGTGCAATGCATGTCACATGACACACAGGCATTGTAGGGAGGAGGCCTTGCTCAGTTCTGGGCAGCTTCAATGGCTGTGGCTTTGCCTCTCTTGTGCACAGGAGGAGTCTGTCTGCCTTTGATGGGGGGAGGGGGCTGATGACACCTCTGTCCCCTGGAATGGGCACACCTGCTGGGAAGCATGGGCCTGTACCTACAAATCACAGCCCAAACAGAAGTCTGGATGAGCTCAAAGAGGTGTCATGATATTTATTAAAAATTATGGAGTTTATAAAACATGAAGTTGACAAAAATTCCCGGACACTGCCCGGACACTGAGGTCCAGCGCCGAGGGCCTTCTGGCGGTTCCCTCGCTACGAGAAGCCAAGTTACAGGGAACCAGGCAGAGGGCCTTCCCGGTAGTGGCACCCACCCTGTGGAATGCCCTCCCACTAGAGGTCAAAGAGAACAACAACTACCAGACCTTTAGAAGGCATCTCAAGGCAGCCCTGTTTAGGGAAGCTTTTAATGTTTGATGGATTTCTGTATTTTAATATTTTGTTGCAAGCCGCCCAGAGTGGCTGGGGGAACCCGGCCAGATGGGCGGGGTATAAATAATAAATTAATAATATTAATAAAAAATTATGCATGTTATGGAGAAAGCGGATAGAGAATTCATTCATTCATTCATTTTCACATAACTCTAGAACTCACGGACATCCGCTGAAGCTGAATGTTGGATGATTCAGAACAGTTAGAAGAAAGTACTTCTTCACCCAGTGCATCCTTAAACTATGGAACTCGCTCCCACAGGAGGCATGATGGCCACCAACTTGGGTGACTTTAAAGGAGGATTGGACAAATGAATGGAGGACCAGGCTATCGATAGCTACTGGCCACAATGGCGATGCTCTGCATCCATGGTTGGAAGCGGTAATGCTTCTGAATACCAGTTGCTGGAAACCACAGGAGAAGAGAATGATCTTATGCTTGCTTCCTACTTGTGGGTTTCCCATAGGCACCTGGGTGGCCACTGTGAGAACATGTCCCTGGACTTGATGGGCCATTGGCCTGATCCAGCAGGCTCTTCTTATACTCTTATGTACAAGGATGGATTCCTTAGAGCTACTGGGCTATCCTACAGGATTGGCGGTGAAGTGGGAAACCACCTTAACATTACAGACATTTCATAGCCTACCATGCTATTTTTATTTATTTATTTAAGATTTCTACCTTGTCCTCCACTGGAAAGTCCCAGCTCACTGGGGAACTCCCCCCCCCATTTTCTGTTGCATGAGATTTTTCAACTGTTCTTATATGTTCTTTCAATGCTGATTTCATAGCTGAAGTCGTTTTTGTTCTGTAAGCACTGGGTTGTTGTTGGTTTCTCTTTTTTTGCAATTCATGTTTTTCACTTTTCACCATAATCTTCATTTTTCACATTGCAAGAACTCAATATTTTATTAAACACATAGCCAAAGTAGTACAATATGATTATAAATGTAAGTGACTTATATAGCATTGAACATGACATGTATAGCATTGAAAATGACATGTATATCTATGTACAGTTGAAGGTATGCAAAAAAATGTATTCCCTTGGGATACAGTATATACCGTACAAGCTTTCCTCCCCAATCTAGCTGACTTCAACTATTGGAAACTCCACGCAAGTTCCAAACCTGGGCTTGCAGCAACAGGGAGGCAAGGCAGGGTTCAGCTCCCCTCATCTGTGTGGCCTTCTGCTGTAAAAAAAGAAAAATTAAAAAATAGACGCCTCCAGCCTCTGCTTTAAATGTGAAAAGGGCAATCCTATGAAGACCACCTGTGGCTTCCCTGTCACGGCTAGTAGTTTGGCCCAAAGAATTCCTGCTCTCTGTGTTTTGCTGGCGTCTGGATGTCATTCGGAGGCTGAGTTGGATGTCTCCATTCCATGGATGCCTTCCTGGTGACTCAGGTCCTCCTGACACTGAATGAACAGCGAGCCTGTTGGGAAGCAAAGGACGGAGACCGTCAGAACTGTTAGTGATGGTTCTTCCTCGCAGTCATCTTAAGCCCTCTTGTCAGGACAAGGGAATGCACCGGCTTGGGAGAACTCATCCCCGGCTGGGGTACACCCTGAGATGATTTCTAGCGTCGTTTTTCAAAATGCAGCGAACCGTTTCCAGGCTTGTAAATGATGAGCAGGAAAGACTGGAAACCGGGGGCACGCTTCCAAGACTCTGCTATTATTACACTCAACTGCAAGCCCTCATTCTCTACGGCTTTGTGAACCGGCAGCGACACCACTGCACTATCCACCAATGTTTCGGAGATGACAACGGGGCAGATGTTTGCACTTTCCCCTATTTTCATTTGTGGTGCCGTCGCTCCTTCGCTCAGCACAAACCTCTCCTGCACTGGCTGCCGAAGCATGGGGTGTGTCAAATATGGGAGTGGCAGTTGTCATCCTCATGCTGAAAAGTGTGTAGCCAAGGATAGGGCAACAGCTTTGGACAGAAAGGGAAAAACATTCTTGCATGGCAGACAATGGTAATCTGAATGGAAATAATAAAAGGTGGGGCTTTTAGTGTCCTCTAGACAGAAGAACATGTAGTGGCAAAGATTGCCTTTCTAATATGTAACTGGCTCGCAATTTACTTTTGACTATTTCTGGTAAACCTCTCCATAGATCCTTTTCTTCCAGGGTGATTTAGATCTGTTGCAACTTTTGGGGGGCAATAGATTGTATTTTGGAAAGAATCAGTTGCTGACCAACCATTTTTTATTAGAATTAGATTTTTTTTTCTTTTTTAGACTCTTGACTCTTAGTTTATAATTTTTTGTTTTGTACACTGGTCAGTTTTATTTGTGATATGTTGTTTTGCTTCGCTTTTATCTTGCTTTTATCTAGCTATTTAAAATGACATTTTATCGAATATTGTATTTTTATTGTTTTTGTGCAAATCATGTAGTGAGTTCAATTACATCAAGCACTATATGAATAAATAAGTGGGATATTTCTCTGTGTAAGATACTGATCTGAGTAGGATACTATAAAAATAAATAGCATAGCCCATATAATCATGAACCTCCTTTGTTTCTGACCATTTTATTGCCAAAATCTCAGCTTGAAAATGGGATACAGTGGAACCTCGGTTTATGAACACCTCGGTTTATGAATTTTCGGTTTATGAACACTGCGGACCCATCTGGAACGGATTAATTCATTTCCCATTACTTTCAATGGGAAAGTTCGCTTCAGTTTATGAACGCATCAGGTTATGAACAGACTTCCGGAACCAATTACACCCATGCTTCAGTTTATGAACGCTTCAGTTTAAGTGCTCCACGGACCCATCTGGAACGGATTAATCCACTTTCCATTACTTTCAATGGGAAAGTTCGCTTCAGTTTATGAACGCTTCAGTTTATGAACAGACTTCTGGAACCAATTGTGTTCATAAACCGAGGTACCACTGTAGTTCCTTTCAGATACTGCTAAACTCTGACCAGAATAGGCCACTTGTCTCCACCTTCTGGATAGTCTGGATATAACCCCCCACGCACACACACTTTCCATCAATATCTAATACCGGTATGTATAGCATCTGTAAAGCCTGATACAGAAGCACTTGGAAGGTTGTAGTCAACCAGCCTCAAAATGATGTTTTACTAAGATGAAGTTGTAGCCTTTGGAACCTCTCCAACTAAAAGTTACTTCTTATTAGCTCGCTCAAATGATGATAATTAATAGAAAATCCTTTTACAAATCACATATCATTCTTTTAGAGTTCTTGGGCCTGAATCAAATCAGTAGGGCTTCCAATTTAACTCACTTGTCAATCACCTGACATTACAGTGATCTTTGGTGACCTGTTTCTGCTCACATGATTTTAAATCAAATCACAAATGGAATACCCAGAACTTCTGAAACACTAACAGTCAGCTGATAGTTTGTACTGGGGATGCACTGTCAACTAGGGATGGAAGGACCTATCAATTTCAATTCTCTCAGCCTTTCATTATTTTCAATCTTAAATTCAGTTCTCCGCATTTCTGCATCAATTTGCATTTTTTTAAAAAAAATCTATTGAGAATTCACCAGCATTTTTGAATAGATTCATTCTAATAAATACATTGTTATATGCAGTTTTGATTAAGGTACCCATTTTTGCAAGCAATTTCCTGTGGTAAAATGCACATTTGTATATTGTTTTCAGTAATATAATCCTGTTTGGGCACACTTTCCCTCAGTATACACATTTTTGCAAGCATTGTTTGGTTGGAGAAATGCACCCCAAAATTCAGATATGTAAAAAATTTCACAAGGTAGCTGCATTTTGGTTCACATAATGGTTTTGGAAAGTGAATTTGATAGATTTGCCTTTGCGAACTGGTTCAAATTTATCCTGCATTCCTACTATCATCTGATCGTCATTGCAGAGCCCAGCACTAGAGGACTCCTGACCAGAAGGATAACCTGAGCAAGCAGCCCTGGCCAAAGTTAAGCCAGCCCAAAAGCCAGAAGCAGAAAGAGAAGTGTGAGGTAGAGGGAAACTGCCATATGTAACTGTGTGTGGTTTGGCTTGGGTGAAGGTAAGGGGGAAATGGCCTGAGGAAAAAGCTACTGAGGAATTATTATTTAGCTGAAGAAGAGGTCCCCCTTCAACATTTGGAATTGCAACAAAAGATATGTGACCCTCGAGAATGAAGGAGTCTGCCAATAAGCAATCTTTATCCTACTAGCTGAAAAGCAACACTTCCTTCCCTTATGGAGCTAATTCCTTCAATAAATATGTAAGCTTTGTTCATTTTATAAGTTTATCTCTAGTAGTGGTGTTGATCCCATGTCTGTGCCAGAGGAATCTTTTCGGCACCAGATCAAGACTCAGGCATTTCTTTGCTGATTTATATCCCCCGTGTTCAGGGCCAGATTTGATGAGGCCCTAAGCTACTGAAGGTAATGGGGGCCTTTATATGTCCAGCTGTCCTTTGTCAACAACAAATTGTCGCTGTTTTTTTGTGCTGAATATATGTTATATGGCAATTTATGGAACTGATAGGTCCGTACACAACATAAAACACTGTTGCTGTATGTAGGTTTTATTTTATTTTATTTCTTTTTTATCTTATATTTTGGAAATGTACATCCAGTTTTTTTTTCTTTAATTTTTTTTTGGGGGGGGCAAGAGAGTGGAGCCCTAAGCTATAGCTTGTTTAGCTTATACGTAAATCCGGCACTGCCCATGGTTTGCTGGCTTTTATTCAATGCTGTTTTAACGGTGCATATGCCAATGTCTGTGGAGGTGACTTTAAAGTATGTATCATAACTGTTAGAAGAGTTGCAGCCATTTTGCCTTTGACTACACCCATCCCTGACACGTGGCCCCCCAATGTTGCCTACAAAATAATGTAGGCCTCAGACTGAAAAAGGCTCCTTGCTCCTGTTTTGTATCTTTCATGAAATGATTTGTTATCTTAGCGATCCATAGCTATGGAATCTCCTTTCTGAGGAGAGGACCAACAGGTTCTCTCTCTTCCTGTGTTTAGATGGGGTTTGTGTAGTTTGTGTAGTAATGATGTATCATTTGGGGTCCCTCAGAAGAACATGAATGGCAACTTCCAGAAGCCCAAGCTGCCATAACTACTAGAGATGCTAACTTGAAACTGAAGAGCAATGCATGCTCTTCAGGCACACTGAAGCACACTGTTTAATTCCAAAGAAGATTTCTCCAGCATCCTGAGATCCCTAAAAAGCTGGTTTTGCCAGCTGGAAGCCTATTGGCAAACTTTTCCAGCCAACTCCAACACTCAAAAGTGTTTTCTCTTTCTCTGGCCAAATTCAGACTGCACAAAGTGTTCCCTTTCAGCCCCAGTTCACACAAGTGGGTGTGACACATTCCTCAGGCTTGTGATTGTCACCAACACGAATGCCCATTAATCAAGACAGGACCCTATTGTCCACCAACCGGGGCCAGTCTATCACAAAGACTAAGCGAGAGACTACCAAACCGAAGGGCAGGCTTCTTCCCTTTTTTTGTGCTTACCAACACCATTTTACCAGTTTCTGAGCCTGTATCACTTTACACTACGCATTGCCTCTGACAGGTTTGCTGTTGATTAATTTCCCACCCACCATCTGAACGGCTTTCGCAAATCTCCTTACAGTTATTTCATTTGGGTGTGGCAACACTGCTGGCTGCTACAAGCCCATATGTGGAGAAAACAGAAGGAACGGTCATGGGGGCAGATTCCCCTCCCCTGCTCCTGAAAGAAGCAATACAAGATGACAATCATCCCGGTGGTTCTGATGCAGCAAAACCCCTGCTCAGTCAGTATGTTCTTAATGATGCCCATCAGTTCCCTGAAGAGCGCCTGCAGTCCCGCCCAGGAAGACCTGCTACGCCAACATTGCAACGTGAGTTATGTGGGCAGCTCAACTGATAAAGTAGGGTGAGCTTTATCAGTTAGATGTGTAGGCTGATTGTGTGTGGGTCACTAGATTTCATCTCTTCATCAAGTGATCAAGGAAAAGGGCATAGGGTGAGTTTGTGCAGAGAGGGGCTGGCCCGATTCTCTGTGGCTCCCAAGGCTGAGATCAGTGGAACAAGGGAAAGAGGCTGCAAGCTGGAACACAGATGTAAAAGAGCAAAACCTCTCCACCCACCCCATTGGGTGGTGTGCTCTCCACAGTCAATGATTCTGCACTTTGGGGAACCTTTGGCTGTGTACACATTCCCATTTGCTCTGGCTCCCATGCACTCCTGCTGGTGGTGCTTGGAGCTGTGTACACGTTCTTTGTATAAGTTTTTACTGGGTTTTCAATCGTACAGAGACCACACCCAAAAACATAAAGTCAACATAAAACTCTCCCACTGCCTGTAACGAAACAGGAGAGCAGGGACATTAGCACCATATACTGTATAAGAAAGCCACGAATCAATGAGAGACAAAAGAAAGTATAAATACAAGAATAAGAGCTGGGCCTTAACAGGAGAAGATCATGCATGCCAAATTGTCCCAGACGTTTCTGGCAGATGCTCTTGTCTGTGTGATTCAGAGGCACATAAAAACAAAGTCCCACCATATCACACTAAAAGACTGTGGCTGTTCTTTACCCTGCAACAAATGTAGGTTGTGGGTAATCTTCTCTAAGATTGCAAGGATAGGTTGTTCAAAGGTTTCCAATGTCATACTACTGTTCACCTGGGAACATTTTGTAGGAATGTCAAAAGTTCCTTCAAGGCTGTTAAACTGTGTATACATGATGTTAACCACAATGCATATCTACCGTACCCATAATCTGTAGTTTCTTGAGAAAAACTGCTGTTTGGCGCATATTCTCTCAAACCGACTTTCATCCAATCTGAAACCATAAGCTGCAATTAAGCCCAAATGTGTACTATTTAGCCACCTGTTGCACATGTGCAGAGTGTGTGCACAGACAACAGCTTCATGGACAGGAATTGGGGGAAACCCAAACAGGTAATACACATTGGATGAAAATAGCCTAACCCTTTCTGTGGTGTGTACAATTTACAAATGCAACTTGAAATGCAGCAGAGAAGGGGATGACCTCACTGTGTTTTCAGTCACTCATGTGTGCATGGCATTGGAAACAAAATTATTGCTCCTAGCATATCCTGCCTGCAGAATATGGCTCCTCCCTCTCCCCACCTGTCAAAATGAAAAACAAACAAACATGTTGCTTGCAGATGTGCAGCAGATGCACATCTTTTACAGACAGAATTGACTCTTGATAAACAGCCTCTCCTTTATTTTATTCCACTTTTATTGCTATCATTCTACTGAAGTCAGTGGCAATATTCCAAGTGATTCTTAATGAAGAAAGATTTTAGCTCTAACATGATTTTCTCTCCAGGACTTATTTTTAAAAAGAAACAAATCCTCAGAATATTTTATAAGATGGTGGCATTACATATTAGACTAGTTATCCTGAAGAGAATGAAAACCTAAGCCATAACCCCCCCACACACACACATTGAAGGGCTTTTATTTAATCTCAAGTTTGTGAAACAAGCTGCCTCCCAGAAGCGCTTTTACTGATGATCCTCATAAGAGGTTGTGCAAGCATCTGTCCCAGATGTTTTGAGTTAAGGAAATCTCACCCTACTGGGGAGTGAATGGAATATATTACATTTGAGCAAGTCCAGTATGATTTGGGGCACTTTGCTTCCTGCTGGTAGACCCCCAGATGCATCTTCACTCCTGCTGGGATGTGCTGGCCAGGACCTGAGTCTCCTTTTCATTAGACTTTACACACACACACACACACACACACACACACCTTCCCATCATATAAATCCTGACGGAAAGGAACAGAGACAAGAGACTTTCCAAACAATTGTTGCACAACAGCTGCTAAGGATAATATGTTCTTGTTTTGAGGTCACAATTGAAATGGTGAAGGGGAAATAGGTGCAATCATGCGATAGTGAGGATGTTTGCTGGATCAGACAAAAGGGCCCGTCTAGTCCAGGCACCACCAAACCGCGGCCCTCCAGATGTTTTGGCCTACAACTCCCATGATCCCTAGCTAACAGGACCAGTGGTCGGGGAAGATGGGAATTGTAGTCCAAAATTCTAGGGCTGGTCTAGTCTCACATCCTGTTCTCCCTAACTTTTATCTATGTTCTGTGACCCAGCCCCCCTTGACAGGATCACAACTGTTTTGCACCCTTGCAGTCTCTGCTTTGCTGAGCAGCCACCTGTTGTTAAATGATGCCGTGTGAGCTGTAACCATAACTCAGCATCTGTAATGCGCATTCCTTTCTCTTGCTAACCACAGAGAATCCTGGAATCTTTTCCCCTCTGAGTTTTTCTGTGAATCGAGACTGCACTCCCCTGCAATCAGCAATTATTCCTATGGCTAGTGAGACCGTAAGGGAGCACAGGGGGTTGGGGTTGGGGTCCAAGGGCCTCCCAAACCGCCCCACCACTGGGAGAGGTAAACATGGCAAAAGTAGTAATTAGAAACTAAGAGTAGGAAAAGCACTGCAGGAAGGTTGAGGGGGTAGAACAGGAATGAAATGTTAGAAATGCAAACTCTCTATTGCTATATGCAAGTTCATTCACTCAATTGTAGCAAAACCGGCAAAGAATAAACAAATGAAAAAGAGAAAACTGGTTCTTGCTCCAAGAGCAGTTTAGTAGGAATATGTGTCCAAACAGCCAGGGTCTAACAGTGAATCCATTCTTGGAGACGGGGGATAAGAAAGCTGTTTCCGATTACACAGATGTCCCTGTTTAATTAGGAACATAAAGGAAACCCAGCAAAAAATACTACTACTCTTTCTTTGGAAAAAGAATATATGTTATGCTCTTTTCAGTTGCTCATACAACATCCTTTGGACCATGCATCCCCAAACTGCGGCCCTCCAGATGTTTTGGCCTACAACTCCCATGATCCCTAGCTAACAGGACCAGTGGTCAGGGAAGATGGGAATTGTAGGCCAAAACATCTGGAGGGTCGAGGTTTTGGGATGCCTGCTTTGGACCATAACAGACTTCCCATACCTGGTGCTCTCCAGATGTTTTGGACTTCAACTCCCATCAGTCTTAGCCAGCACAGCTGTTGGGAAAGCCTGGCTCCATCTACTGTGCAACTATTTGATTGTGATTAGATTTGTAAATTATCTTGTAAATTAACTTCCAAAATCTACACCTGTTCCAATATCACATCCGTACCATACTTGTAAACACAAGGCTTCCCCCGAAGCATCCTGGGCATTGTAGTTTACCCTTTGCAGAGCTACAATTCCCAGCACCCTTGACAAACTACAGTTCCCAGGATTATTTGGGGAATCCCAGGCATCCCAGGATTCTTTGGGGAAAGCCCAATGCATTAAATGTATGGTGTGGATCTCTTTAAGCCAGCTCTCCCCATCCCCTAATTCTTTGACTTTTACACCTGTGTGGGCAGAAATCCTAGGGGTGACAAAATGGAAATATCATGATGAAGATAGCTGCACCAGTTACACGCCTGACTGTGACATGGCTTTTAAAGACTCAGGAGCCCTGTGGCTATCCTACTTGCATAAAAACTAGGAAATATCTATTCCAACATCTTGCAGCATACCATATAGGAAGCTGAAAGACTTCTCTGAACTTGATCCAGCCCACTGCTTAGTTGTCAACTGCTCCATCTTATCTCACTGCTTCAGGCAGAGCCAAAAATGTAGGCAGTGTCCTCAAATGTGAGTTGGGGAAAGAAAAGAGATCTTTCCCCATCTACACACTCTCAGCATTACTTCTGTGCTAAGTAAGAGATGCAGAGAGATTTGCCAACTTTTCTTCTGGCAGGGCTCCTATCTCTAACAGCTTCCTGCTGTGCAATTTAATAACTGGGGTTTTCCCTGTCAAGGAGATGCAGTGAGTGGGGAGGGGGAGTTTCATCTGCACAATGTCGAGAAGCCATTAAAAGCAGGGGAAGCCCTATTTGTGGGGGAGTTGACAACTCTAGAGGTCAGAAAGAGCACCAGAAGTGTTTCTTCCACATATATGGGTTTTACCCTTCATGCACGGCCTGTCTGTCTCTGCATCCCCCCTTCATACAGAAGAATATTACTTTTCTCTCTCCATCATAAGTCCTGTGCCTTGACAATCACATCAGAAACAGAAATTCAGCTTGGGAACAGCTTCCTTCTCCCTGTGTGCCTCCCTGAATATCGTAACTGCTCCTGTTGATTTTTCTTTGCCCATAAAGAGCCTCTCTCAGGGGAAAGAAAGGTCAACTCTATCAGAATCACTCCTGCTTCTGAACATTTTTCTTTGGGACTTGCGAGGATCAGATTTGCTGAACAGTCACATTTCAACATCTTCTTTTTAAAGCAAAACTGTGCGCAGATAGGTCCTCCAAAAAAGAGTGTATGTTCTTTTTTTCTTTTTAATTCAATTCTTATGTCAAATTTGGTTTCTGCAAATTATAGCATGGGAAAGCCCATCCTATATCCCTGAAAAATGTGCCCACTGATGTTTCTCTCAGCAAACTGTGCTTGCCTGGGGACAACCCACAGAAGCTGCTTTTGCTACAGACCACCGAGTGTCCTCTTTTCCCTTATCTGTTTATACGGAGAACTTTTAATTTCCTTCTATGATGGATTACTTTATTTACAGAAGCAATGTTTATCAACATGCTGCTGGCACAGTCACTTTCCAGCTGCCTCTGGTCTATATCATAACATTGTTAGTAGGGCTGAGGTTAAACCAGCCTGAAGGGACCCGACGAAAGGGTAAGATGTCACCCCAAGGCTGGCTCAGCTTACTGAACTATACTGCTGACCCTTGGGCAGACAGAGCCACTTCAGGCGCCAGATGCTGGAGGACATGGACTGGCAGCAAGGTGCTGAAAGCAAAGCTAGGTGTGCCATGCAGCCTGTTCTAAGACTGCCTGCTGCCTCCGCTGCAGTGTAGGATGCTGACTAATCCTCAAGCTTGGAAGTAAGATTCAGCTGCCACTCCAGTCAGCTTCTGTATCGGAAAGGGGTGGTGGCACTATCTTGTCCTTTGCCTCAGGCATCAGAATATATTGGGCCAGGCCTGCTGAGGTACAAAGCACATTACCCAGCCGCAAAGAATTCTGGGAACCATTGCTTGTTAATTGTTGCTGGGAATTTTAACACTGTGTGTGATAAAAGATAGTACCCAGAATTCCTTGAGGGGGTATTTGAATGTGATTTGGATGTACAGTATAGTGTATATGCAACATGAAATAATTTTTGAGGCGTTTACAGGTGATGGTTATGCCGAAAATGCTTGAGGAAGGAGAGCATCTGAGCGATAGTGAGGGAGACTGTGATTTGTGGGTTGTTGAATCCCACTCACAAAACAAGCAGAAGTCTGGAAGCAGTATGAGGGACAATGTGTAAAGATATTCAAAGTGTGTGGTGTAAATTCGGAGTTTTTTTTAAGAACAACCACCCCTTGGGCTTCCAATTCCAGGAGGAGAGTTACTTGAGTAGGGGGTGGAATGTGGAAATGCCATTTCTGGGACAGTGAGCAAATAAAAACGAAGTGGAACAAAACTGAGGAAAGTGTTGGCATGGACGCAATTTGTGTCTTTTACAGCAGCTGAACATATAGAAATCAAGCAAGAGAAGTGTTCCTTATCATCTCCCATACCAGAAAAACCTTTGTTTCTTAAATTCCTTTGCATGAAGCTGTCCAAGATGCTGAGCCAAGGCCTGTAATCATAGGATTTTAGAGTTGGGAGGGACCCTGAGGGTCATCTAGTCCAACCCCCTGCAATGCAGGAATTTCAACTAGTTTGTACATGACAGGTAGCCATCCAACTTCTGCTTTAAGTTTAGCTGGCTTTGCAATGCCAGGCACAGGAAGGCTGTAAGAACTAAAGCAGGAAAAGAAATAGCTTTTATTGGACTAAACGTTGTTGCTGCGTCACTGCAACAAGCTGTACCATAAAGACTTTTGTGGAACTTGAAATCCCGCATGGAGGCAATCCAGTAAAAGTTATTGATTTACTCCATGTTTTATTTCTTATGCTCTTTGACTACCACATAGCCAATAAAAGCTACAATGCCTAATAAAAGTAGACGAGACGTGAATAGTGATGCCTGCGGGTATGGTAAGAAAAATGGGATGAAGCTGAGGATCCAATTAGCTTACTGTTAGGTCACTGGGAGTCCTGCCATCGCACAGACTTTGAGGTTGCAACTGCAGCATTTGAATAAACAGTGGCAGGACATGAATTGTGCGTTTGACTCGATGGAAAGCCCCAGCCTTTAACATGGGGCTTGGCAGCAATACAAGAATGCTGTGGCTGGAATGAATTCTGCATTATTTGCAGCAGTAGCTAGGATTAATATTTTTGCATGAAAACTAAGACCTTCCCAGGTTATGTGAAAAAAATGTAGTCAAAATAAACTTTGATCCTTGGGGAAAGCTAAACAGGGTGTGTGTGTGTGTGCTGTTACAAAAGTCAGGTGCCTGTCCCTCTCTCTGCCAAGAGTGCATGGGATCCCAGGCGCCCACACAGAGTCTGTGTCCCTTCGGATAACAGAAGACAAGGCAGACGCTGTTGTGCTTTGAGAAATAGGGCGTATTCGCCTATTTGCACCCTCAGTCTGTATGGAGGGGGTCCAGATCTGACAGCATGGCCCAGAACATTGCAGGCAGTCCCTCCTTCACCCTCGCCAAGATGGATCTCCCCCTTTCTTCCTCTTTCTTCTTCCCAGAGCAGTTACCTCTGGCCACCTTCCAAATCTCCAGCCTCCAGTCACACCTGGGACAAGGAGTTGTTGAGGGCCCTCAATGGCTCTCTGTTGTAAAGCTAACAGCTATGCTCTTCGGATGGGTTTGCTTAAAGCAGCCCAGGAATCCCCTTGCAGTTTATATTCTTCATATCACAAATAACCCAATTTATTAATTTCTAGTGTTTACCCCAAATCTCTAACAGTGCACATGTGCTGATTGCCAGTTTGCCATGTATGCATGTTTTATACAGGGGAGAACATGCACGGAAACAGGAGATGCTTAAGCTAAAAGCAGATCACCATTCATGTTCGGCCACTGTTTCTCTGAAAGCTATAATTACAGTCCCATACTCACACTTGCATAAAGCCTCACACTTGCATAAGGAGAAGCTGATTGAATTCCCAACTATTGCAAAGTCACTAACCTTCCTTTTCTGGGCATTGTGCTCGAAAGGGCATTCCCTGGTTGTTTCTGGGCTATTATTTTTTATTTTTTTATTGTTGCTTATTAAATTTTTTTTACCGTAGTTGCTTTTTTAAAAAAACACACACACACAACCCAATGTAACCCAAAGTGACTTACAACAGTAAATAAATAACACTCATGAAGACCAGGATAAAACAAAGCACAGAAAAATCTAAAACACACCCATGTTTTTAAAAGGCAGAATTAAAAGATCCCACCCACTGAAGGAGGTCACAGATAATTAAAAGTCAAAAGCCTGGCACCTAAGATATATAATGATGGCGCCAGGTGAGCCTCTCTGGGGAGAGCATTCCACAAGCATCATTGAAAAGACCCTTTCTCTTGTTGCCACCCTTGTCTAGACCTCTCATGGAGAAAACAGCTGGAGAAGGGCCTCAATTGCAACTGCAGAGTCCGGTTCATAGGTGGAGAGGAGGTCCTTGAAGTATTAGAGTCCTGAGCTGCCTAAAGCCATATGTCAGGAATGCTTTGATGGTGTTTCCTGCTTGGCAGGGGGTTGGACTGGATGGCCCTTGTGGTCTCTTCCAACTCTATGATTCTATGATTCTATTCTAAGCTTTATAGGTGATAGTTGTAGCTGTGATGGGGAAACTACCATACATTTCAAGTGCATTCAGTCTGGAAAGGCATGTGCTTTCAATGTGTGTCGAATGTGCTTTGAATGTGTGGTGTGGATAATAATAATAATAATAATAATAATAATAATAATAATAATAATAATAATAATTTATTATTTATACCCCGCCCATCTGGCTGGGTTTCCCCAGCCACTCTGGGCGGCTTCCAAACGAATATTAAAAACAGTACAGCATCAAACATTAAAAACTTCCCTAAACAGGGCCGCCTTCAGTTGTCTTCTAAAAGTAAAATAGTTGCTTATTGCCTTCACATCTGCTGGAAGGGCGTTCCACAGGGTGGGTGCCACTACCGAGAAGGCCCTCTGTCTGGTTCCCTGTAACCTCATTTCTCGGAATGAGGGAACCGCCAGAAGGCCCTCGGTGCTGGATCTCAGTGTCCGGGCTGAATGATGGGGTGGAGACACTCCTTCGGGTATACAAGACCGAGGCCATTTAGGGCTTTAAATGTCAGTACCAACACTTTGAATTGTGCTCGGAAATGTACTGGGAGCCAATGTAGGTGTCTCAGGACCAGTGTTATGGATCTGCCCTAAGTTTGTTTTCTTTCAAAAGGGTGCATGCACACTCCACATGGGACGGTGCAATGGTGCCTCGTCAGCGTCTATTGAAGATGTAAAGCTGAAAACATCCATTGTTGAAAAGTTCATAAAACTGGCCTTGGCATCGAGGGGAGAGGTGCTGTTTTGTGATCACAAGCACCAGTCTGTTGGCACCCATGAACCTGGCACAGCCACACTGTGCACAGCCATAATCGCACTGCACCCACTTCTGAACGAGGAACAAAATCTTGTCTGAGCAGTTGGGAAATACAGGAAGACGAGATTGTGTGAGCAGCTTCTCTCTATGACAGGATAATAATTATGCAATTGTTGTGCAATTAAATAATTATAATCTTCTGAGACAGCTTTCCTCATTCTGGTGCCCTCCATGTGTTTGGGGCTACATCAGTCTCAGTCAGTATGGATGTTCTGGCTGCGGCTGATAAGAGCTGTAATCCAAAACATCTGAAAGATGCCAGACTGGAGGATGCTCTCTGGAGGGAAGATGTCCTACAAGTCAGGAGACTGTCCAGTAGCTAAGAACATTCCTTTTTTAGGTCTTCCGTAAAAAAAAAAACACCCTTGACTTATTTCAGCCCATTGGTGATTTTAAACTTTTGTAATGGATGTGTGTGGGAGCTGCTTGCTTTGCTTGGTTTTGTTCTTAAAATGAGGTCATTGGAAGTTGTGAATTAGTCATTCGGATAAGCCGTGTCCACACTCTTCAACATTGTATGAATGTCACACACTCGAGAAATTCAGGGTAGTCACAAGCTGTAAATTCCATGGATTGACTTGTTTCTTGGCTGTGAAGATGCTGCTGGTACTGTCCATTGAGAATTTCATCATTTCCACGTGTTCGTTTCAAGCCAATTCATTATTAGTCTTTTTGACCCAGCTGTGAGTCACATTCCTTTGGGATTCCACTCTAAAAACCTCAACCAAGAGAGGCTGGGGTTCTCTTAGGTCAGGGGTGGGAACACTTACACCTCCAGATGTTGTTGGACTCTAACTCCCATCAACACTGACCACTGGCTATACTAGCTGGCACTGATGGGAGTTGAAGTCCAACAAAAGGTTCCCCCTCCCATTCTTACATGACTCCCATCTCTGTCTGTCCATGGTGGTACTGCAACACTTCTGGGAGGTGATTCAGTCAACCATCCTCTCTTTTTGATGTACACATGAGCACCAATTTGGCAAGTTTGCACTTCCAACCTTATAACTGTGCTAAAGACATATTCCAATATTTCTTTGTGCCTAGGCTGCCTTCCTTTAATCTCTTGTCTTCCTGCCTTCTCTAGGACTGTCTTTCTGCAGACCTTGGCTGAGCTCTGGAGTTTGAGACCATGGACAGATCCACACTACCCATGTAAGGCACCCATTCAATGCCAGTTAAGGGAATGCTATTAAGGATGATGGGAGCTGTAGGGGGAAACTACCATTCTCATGATTCTTTTCAGCAGAAACATGTGTTTTAAAATGTGTGCTGAAAGTACTTTCAATGTATGGTGGAGATCTGCCCCAACCCTGGCTCATTTGGTGGCTTGCCACGTTGTCTCCTGGATTTTCCAGCTTCCATGCTAGGTCTGTTCTAACTTTCCTGGATTGAACCCTCTAGCTGGAATTTGGAGATACCAATCCAGCCTGAATATGTGTGCATTTGGAAACTGACCTACAAACAATTACTGTCCTCTGCCTTGGTGATAATTTGTAAGTGGAAATTCAACAGATGTAACCTTTTCAAGCATGGCAGTGCTTAATGGCTTCACGACAGGCACAAAGCATGTGGCCTCTGTAGCAACCCAAATTTCACTATGATAATTCCACATTTGATGCCAAAAGTATCACATGGTAGTGTTTCTTCTCTCTAATTGGAGACACTGAATTTTATTTCATATTTTTAAGGACGGTCATGATGATTGCATAACATGTATTCTCTGGAACAAATAACTAGTGTTGCTAAATTTGAAACTCATTTTTTTTTCAACCCCCAAGGTCTATCCAAATCCTTGCACATAACAAGCAATATAACCTCACAACAAGCCAAACACAACACTTTGCCTCCCTAAACATAGGGAGGCCATGTCACTTTACTGACCAAGTAGCCCAATCTCTGAGAAAGCTGCCCCGACATGTGTCATAATGACCTAAAGTGTGTAGTCACCACACTATCGCATCTCCTGGTTTAGACAAGACTCAGTAAAGCCACTAAGCTGTCTGTGAGCATGGACAGAAATGAACCTTTGGGACCTGTTGGGGAGCGAAGAACACAACACCAAAATTAAGCCAAGCCCATCTCTTATATAGTATTTGGTTTGAAATGTTTCAGATGTCACATACATGTTTTCTCTCCTTGGGTAATTACATCCAATCTACTCCCAGAGTAATTTCAAGGTATTTGCTGTTCCAAGCACACACTATAGGAAGCATTGCTATACAGGACATCCCCACTTCCTTAGTAGAGTGATCGTTCTGTATGCGACAACTGCGGCTAGGACTTTGTTAGCCCAAAAGTGGAAAACTCAGGAGTTACCGACGATTGAAGAGTGGCAGACGAAAATGATGGACTATGCGGAACTAGCAAGGCTGACTAGCAGGATCCGAAACCAGGGAGAGTCAAGGCTCCAAAAGGACCGGAGTAAATTTGTGGACTATATGGAGAAGAACTGTAGAAGTTTAAAGACACTTGCAGGACTGAAATAAATCCTACGAATTGACTTTAAGTAGATGAAATAAAGGAACTGCGAGATAGAAGTGGACAAGAAAACCGAATGGGGGGAAGGAGGGAAGTCAAAGCTCGGCAGAGCAAAGAAAAGTGTAATAACTGATAAGATGTTAAGAAGAAAAATTTTGTGTTTATTTTGTTTATTATGTGTTGATGTGTTGATGTGTTTGTGGCTGTATGTGTGGTTTGTTTTTGTTTAAATGTGTTTAATTGGAAAATTTAATGAATTGCTTTTTTTAAAAAAGTAGAGTGATTGTTCATTGTTAAAGAAAACTCCATTACTCTGGAAAGCAAAAGTTCTGAGCACCCCTGCAGCAATGTCTCCTCAGTTGCACAGCTTCCCCTGCTTTTCACACCATGGCGATCCAATACAGGTAACTCTCAACTTACATGCATTTAACTTGTGCACATTCAGCTTTACACACTTGGTAAAAATAAATTAAAATAAAACGGGGTGGGAAGGAGGCAAGGACCAAGGGAAAAAAATAATTTTGGCAATCCCAGCCACCATTGAACCAAATGTGTTTTGACTTTATGCAATTTTGGCTTTACACACTGTCCTCAGAACATAACCACAGTGTACGCTGAGAGTGACCCGTGTTCCTAGCATGGGACACAAAGAGCGCAGGGCTCCTGCATCTTTAATAGTGGCACAGAAGAGCGATTTTCTAGGGAGCTTCTGAAATCCCCTGTTCTACACAACTAAAGGTGAAGGAACCCTGACCACCCTAAATACTCATTTTTTTTCTTTTTCTTTTTTTTTCTCCTTCCCTCATCCCCCCTTTCTCCCCCTCCCTTCCGTCCCCAACCCCCTCCCCCCTTTTTTCTTTTTCTTTTCTTCTTCTAAATTGATCTATAATATCTAATAAATATGAACTTAAGAACAATTTCATGGAATGTAAATGGCCTGAATAATAAAAGGAAACGGAATAGGGTGGGACATATATTAAGAAAACAGAATTGGGATGTGGTTTGTCTCCAAGAGACGCACATTAACAAAAAACATGTGAGAATTTTGGATCGAGAAATTAGGATCAGAATTTGTGGCGGCAGATACAAAAAAGAAGAGAGGAGTCGTGATGTATATTAAAAATAAATGGAATCCGGAATTAATCTGGACAGACAGAGAGGGAAGGAGTGTTATGGTTAAAACAACGATTGAAGGAGAACAATGGTTTTGGGTGGGGATTTACGCCCCCAATGGGAGTAAAATGGCCTTCTTGAAAAGCTTGGAGACCCAGTTAATGGATTATATGAGTGAAAAAATAATTGTAATGGGAGATATGAATGGAGTCGTTGATGTAGAATTAGATAAAAATGGAAGCTATAAAGGAAATAAGACAAAATTACCAAAAAAGTTTATGGATATTATGGAAAATTTAAATCTATTAGACGCATGGAGATATAAAAATCCCATTAAAAAAGAATATACACACATTTCGGCGCGTCACCAAACAGCCAGCAGATTAGACACTATATGGATTCCTAAAGAATTGGCACTAAGAATACATAAAATAGAAATAAGACCCCAGACCCTCTCGGATCATAATCCAGTGACCCTCTCATTAAAAAATGAACAAACACAAAAAAACTGGAGGCTTAACGTCTTCATGTTAAACAACAATAAGAATATTCAGGGGGCCAAGAAAGTCCTAAAAGAGTATTTTGAGTTAAACCATAAGGATGAGGTGGATCCCCTAACGGTATGGGACACGGGCAAAGCCGTGGTACGTGGTTATTTTATTTCATTAAATGCAAAAGTAAGGAAAGATAGAGAACAAAGGAAAGAAAAACTCCTACAGGAGATAAAATATAAAGAGAAAATATTTTATAAAAACCATAACAAGTCAGTGGAACAAGATCTTAAAATATTGAGATTGGAATTCGAAAAATTAATTGATAAAGAAATGGAACAACAGATACAATTCTGGAGATATAAAAACTTCGAATGGGCCAATAAACCTAGTAAACTGCTGACTTGGCAAATTAAAAAAAGAAAAAATGAAAAAAATGATTAATAGAATACGATCGGAAGGAAAATATTATTATAAAACGGAGGAAATTATGAAAGTCTTCCAAAAGTTTTATGAAAAATTATATCAAAAGGAAGAAACACCCACAGAACAGATTGATGAATTCTTAACAAAATATCATCTACCAAAGATACCAACGGAAAAACTAAAAATATTAAATGAAGAAATAACGTCCCTAGAAATTTTAGATGCAATTAAAAATATGAAGAAAGGGAAGGCCCCGGGCCCTGATGGGTTACCAATAGAATTTTATAGAGAACTACAGGATGAACTCTTGGCCCCCCTCACTGACCTAATGAATATAATTCTGAAAAAGGGAAGGACACCCCAAACTTGGAATGAAGCCCAGATAATATTAATCTCTAAATCACAAGCAGATGTAGACAATCCAGGCAATTACAGGCCAATCTCGTTATTAAATAGCGACTACAAAATTTTTGCAAAAATCCTGGCCAAAAGATTAAGCAACATCTTAGAGGATATAATACATAGAGACCAGGCGGGATTTATAAAAGGTAGATACGCAAAGGACAACATAAGGACCATTGTAAATATCCTGGAATGCCTCGAGAATCGAAGAGACAAGCGAGCAGCTCTTCTCTCTATCGATGCTGAGAAGGCCTTCGACAGGGTCTCCTGGCCCTTTATGATAAAAACATTGGAAAATTTAAATTTAGGGGAGGAATTGGTGAATGCAATCAAAGCAATTTATAATATCCAAGAAGCAAAAATTCTAATAAATGGGAAAATATCAAGCAAAATAGATATTACGAGAGGCACCAGACAGGGGTGCCTTCTATCTCCCACCCTTTTTATAATCACGTTAGAAATTTTATTAAAAAATATTAGGGAAGAAGAAAATATTAAAGGAATATTAATTGGCAATAAAAAATTCAAAATTAAAGCATTCGCTGATGATATAATAATAATGACAGAGGACCCTGTCGAAGGCATTCCGGTCGCAATCGAAAAGATAAAAGAGTATGGACATCTAGCTGGCTTGAAAATTAATTATGAGAAGACCAATATGCTAGTTAAAAATTTAGAAATGGATGAGAGAACAGCCCTCCAGGAGAATACAGGCTTGAAAATTGTCAAAAAAATCAAGTACCTGGGCATTCAAACCACTATAAAGGGGATTGACCTAATACAAGAAAATTATAAGACAATCTGGAAAAAAATTAAAAAAGATTTAGAAACGTGGGATAAATTAAAATTATCAATATTGGGGAGAATCTCTCTAGTGAAAATGTGCGTACTCTCGAGGATGAACCACCTATTTCAAAACCTTCCGCTACTAGGGCAAGAAAAAATCTTTAAAGAATGGAAAAAAGATCTTACCAAATTCATATGGAATGGGAAGCGCCCCAGAGTTAAATATAAGATTATGATAGATCAGAGACAAAGGGGAGGATTTGGGATGCCAGATCTTGAAGCGTATCATGACGCGGCAGCGCTGTGGTGGATAAAGGAATGGATGGCTCTGAAAGACACTGACCTATTAGATCTAGAGGGATATGGGATGGCATTTGGGTGGCACCATTACCTGATGAAGGAGAAAATAGAAAAAAGGAGCACCTTTTTGTTAAATATTATTCGGAAATCTTTATATGCAGTTTGGCAAAAATATAAAAGATATTTTGAGCCTAAAATACCCTGGTGGATCTCCCCTCTAGAGATAGTTGCGGTTAAAAGGAAAAATATGGAAGCAAATTGGCCAACATATAAACATCTATTAGAAAATAAAAATGGAATTTGGCAATTAAAAGAATATATGGCAGTAAAAGGATATTTTAATACATGGCTAGAATATTTTCAAGTGAATCAGAGATTTCAAATCGATAAAAAAATTGGCTTTGATAAAGAAGTATCTAAATTAGAGGAGATTCTGTTGGTAAATAAAGATAAATATATAAAAAAATTGTATCAAATTATATTACAATGGAAAACCGAAGAAGAATTAACAAAAGATTATATGATTAAATGGAGCCAGGATTTAGGCAAGCCCATCTCAATGAAAGAATGGGAAAATTTGTGGAGGAGAGATTCAAATTTTACGCCAAACTATGATATAAAAGAAAATATAATGAAAATGCAAAACAGATGGCACTTAACACCAGCTAAATTGGCTAAAATTTACCCAGAATCGAGTAACATCTGTTGGAGATGTAACCAGGAAATTGGAACCCACATACATATGTGGTGGAGTTGTAAACAAATTAAGGTCTTCTGGGAAATAATCTACAAGGAATTAAAGAAAATCCTGAGATACCCAATTAAGAAGTGCCCTAAACTGCTCCTGTTAGGAATGGTGCCCGAAGATGTCAAACCCAGAGATAGATGCTGTATAAGTTATGCTGTAACTGCCGCAAGAGTGTTAATTGCAAAAAACTGGAAAACTGCTTCCGTCCCAACAAAAGAAGATTGGCAAAAGAAACTCTATAATTATTATATTCTGGCCACAAAATATGAAGAAGTTAAGGGAATGAAAGAGGATGATTCAAAAAATAATTGGAAAGCATTTATAGATTATATGCAAACTAAGGTAGATAATTTAAGCCTTACCTCCAATGTTTAAAGGTTCTATCTTTTTCTTTCTCTCTTTAGAAATATAATGGGTTAATTGTAGCAGGATAAGAGAGATTGAGCTAGGAAATTTGATAGATGAGAAATATGATATGAATTTATTGTAAATATTGAAATAAGGTATGTATATTAAGAATAAAAAGGAAGATAAAGGGGATTAGTTCAGGCCAGGTTGTGAAGTCGCTGGGGAAGGGGGTGGAAGGGGTGGGTGGGTGGGTGGGAAAATAAGACAATTGCAACATTGTTATGGTTGTAATTTGTTTTTATTTCATTGTTGATCTTCATTGATTGTATTTGTTGTGATATAAAATAAAGTTTTGTTTTAATAATAATAAAAAATACTCATTTGCAATGAATAAGTGGTGATGGGCTCCATTAGATATTAAGAAACATATGTTGTTGCTCTGAGTCTTGCACTGTCCGCTCAGGGCCTTACACTATGGGTTGTTGTCAGCGGCGGAGCTTCATGCTCCGCCACCGGGGGCGGAGAGCAGGCGTGCTGCCCCCAGTGACATGGTGCGCGTTCTGGGGGCGGGGCGCACCATGTGCAATGACGTGGCATGCGTTTTAGGGGCGTGGCATGTGCAGTGGCGTGGCACACGTTTTGGGGGCAGGGCACACTGTGCGCAATGACATGGTGCATGTTTTGGGGCGGGGTGCACCATGTGCAGTGGCGGGGCGCACATTTTGGGGCAGGGCACACGTTTTGGGGATGGGACAGGCAGCAGCGATGGCGCCCCTGGGATAGCGTCGCTCGGGGCGCACCGCCCCCACGCCCCTGGTTGTTGTTTAAAGTGTGCTTAGAGCACACTGATCCAAATCAGGGGCCTGCAGCAATTGCCTGGTGAAAAGCAGCTAGAAGCATTTTAAACTTTTCTTTACTGAGTTGCCTGTTTGCTAATGCCTTATTCTCTCTGTGTTTCGCCAATGCAAATACTTTTGATAGTTAAAGAACTCTGTGCAGACCCTGCAAACTGCACCATCGCTACCTGATGGTTAAGTGCCCTATATGTTGCTGCTCCACAAAGAGTGGTATATTGCGTTTGAAAAGACCCCATTGTCCAGAAGACCTGCCCTGGTACATACCATTCTAAATAAGTCCTCCATGCTCCTCTACATTGTAGTAGGACAGAGCTACCTGTACCTGAAGCATAGCAGAGAGATATCATTTTATGTCATAATACACAAAACGGTATGGAAGCGGAGAGATCCAAGCCCCTTCAAGTGGGAAGAGCACTTGCGTTACAATTCTGTGAGTACATGGGCTTGGGCCCTGCAGCTTATGCTTTCCAAGTTCACGGTGATGAAGGAGAACTCCCTCTGACTTCAGGAACTTCGAGGAAGAATCCTGTTGACCCTCAAACCACAGATTCCAAAATAGGCCCCCTGGCTTTTGTGGATCTGTTTTCTAGGGATGTGGCCCAAGAACTGCAGCTTCATCATTAGATGTAAGATTGCTAGTTTAGATAATTTGTATCCCTCTCTCTTACTTCCCTACTTTTATGTGGACTTTGGCTATGCAGAAGCTTGGTGGGAAACACTGAGCGAGACAGGATGGGAAACAGGAAGCTATCAAGGCTGGTGGTGGGAAATGCATTGGCCTAGCAGCTGCTGTACCACAAATGACAAACCACTTAGTTCATGTACCCAGTTCCCATGGTCTAACTGCACCAGGTTCCTGGGTAAAATGACATAGGTTGGAAGGCACAGCTGGAGGGGAAGTCACAACAGTGTTCCATCTTCCACCTGACTGAGAGAAAAGTTTACCCATTGAACGAGGCAAGAGTTGGGCCTCCCTTTAGCCTTTTATTCAAAGAACACAGATTGGCCTCCTGGTGTACCTTTCAATGGGACACACATTTCATTGAAT